>NC_056579.1:4856111-5178611 GCF_018340385.1 Cyprinus carpio
TTTTTTAATGTGCTAATTAGCAAGTTTCACAATGAATGCTGCTAAAGTAAACAGTTCCTAAGAAAGCAAGTTGGAGGAGAGGGGCGGGGTCAGCAGAGCTCATTAACATTTAAAGAAAAATGCTACAAAATGGCTTGCTCTGAAAAGAGCTGTTCTTGACAGGGAAAAAAAGGTATTTTTACACTACCATTGAGAAATTTTAACCAAACTATGTTACAAACTTTTAGTTAAGACCCTAAAAAATCATGTCAGCCTGTGGAAAATTAGCATCCGATGACCCCTTTAATGTTGACTTGAGAAGAAAGACCAAAAAGTTTGACGTTTCTGCTCTTAAAAGCTTGATGTTTGTTTCAATGTGTTTTTCACATTGAAGTAGTTTGAGGTTTTGAAGGTGATCATGCAAAAATTTAACTGTGGTTTGGGATCAACTGAAACAATAGCTATGAAATATAATGCATTTAATGGTATTATTACTGCTGGAACATGTCAATGTTTCCTATACCAAAAAAAGCAGTTCTTTTTTTATAAGCCTCAGTTTATGAAGAAAAATGTACAAAAAAATTGCCAGAGGTCTCTTTCCACCACTACAAACTACAAACCAATCATCAAAAATTAATTACGCCATAGCTGGTAAAAATAAAGAGCTGTTAAATTATGGCACAATGGAAACAGAGGGACGTTTAGAAGCATACAAAGGGAGTAAAGATGCACCCGTCCACCATTATCCCAGGAATGTGTTTTCCTCTCAGCAGGATCCCTCTGCTGTATGCATGGCCATGTGCCCGTCACATGTGGGTTCCTGCATTATTGAAGAGGATGACTTGGGTTTAAGTCTGCTGCTCTGCAGCAGTTCTGGCTCTGGCACATCTGTCTATTCAAATTTAACCCCAAACACCAGGGCAACAGGCTCAAGGGATTCATCTGAAATGGCATCATCACTAAGGCGAGGAAGACACCATCTCCTCCTTAAATCAGACACTTCCTGTGCCCGAGCTGCACCTCAAAATGTATGTTAGATGGAAACATTGTGTGTTATGATCGAGTTTGTAGCTTCACTAGAATTTAAATAGCTTGACCACTGCAGTTCAGTGGGTGACAGTTCAATAAGAAATCAATTGAAAGCATCCAGTCACCTCAAACCACTGAAGTGAATGTTACATTTATCAGTATATATTGTAATAAATATTTGAGAAATTATTGTTGTATCTGATTGTACGAGTCTATGTAGAGTGACAGCCAATGTAAAAAGAGCAAATTAGAGAAGAAGATGAACACAAAACAACATAACAACAAAGTTAAAGAGGGTAAACTTTATCATTCAGCTTGAAAGCGCACAGTTTTCTAGCATAAATTAACTACTCAGTTAATATCAATGGTATGACCAATTTCAAATGCGGCTAACATTACAACAAGGGACAATTTGGTTCGCTGGACATTGGTAGGGAAATGTCCCTAGCGTCCCTACTAAATTCTACGCCCTTGATTCCGCATGAGCGAAATATACAGAAAATCTTAAATTCAAATATTTTGTGTGTGTGTGTGTGAATGAATTCTGTGCTACAAACTATATAATATTTTTCATTTTTATAAATAATTAATTGCTGATTCATAATTGCTTTGTTTTTGACAAAAATGGCAGATTTAATGGAAGGTTCCACCGTGAGAAATTGAATGTGTCCTTCCTGAATAAAAGTATTAATTTAATTAATTTTTTTTTTTTTTTGTGCAAATTTCAGCTTTGCTATCACAGGAATACATTTTTTTTAGAAAACAGTCATTTTTCAGTTGTAAAAATATTTCATAATATTATTGTTTTTACTGTTTATTAAACTAATGCAGCCTTGGTGAGCATAAGAGACTCTTTCAAAAATAAGAGCATTAGAGACTTCTTTCAAAATTGTAATTATTCCAAACCTTTGACTGCCACTGTAAGGACAACATTTTTAACATAACAAGCAGTTGCCACAATAATGACAGAGTAAAGTTAGTTCAAAGATGCAAAATAAAATAGCACAGTGTCTTAAATCTCTGCATGTTTGGATGAAGGTCACTAAATGTGATTGCTGCTCAAAGTGAATATGATATGCAATGATCATTTCCACCATGGCGAGCATTGAGGGAGGTTGGCATTTCGAGATGCAGAAGAAACATTTGCTGCCACAACACGTGGAGCTCTGTAACACCTGCCCAGTGTTCATGCGATCCAGTCGTGAGTTATCCAAGCCTTCCCTTTAAAATTACACAAGCACAGAATACAGTATGAATGAATGAACAACATTTGAGCTTTGAAAGTTTGGTAAAAACAACTGCAGAGAATGAGAATCCACAGCTGTAGGAAATAAAAATCAGTCTAAATGCTTGCTGGATTTAGGACAAAGCAGAAATAATATTCAAAAGCCTATGGGATACCAGAGAGCTAAAGGCCGACAACTTGATTAGCTGCTCTCTCTAATCCTCCTTGTCAATTAACGCGAGGTCCTGGCCCATAGGCATCGAGATCCTGTCCATTTTAAAGCAGATTGGTTGGTATGGTGGGGCAAATACAAATGTAAGGGTGTACAAAAGAATAAAAACTATATAGGTTCAGTGTGAAAAGGTTGAGTGTATTTACAAAAACCAACAAGGATGTTGATCCAGAAACATGTCGTACCGGTTGAAATCACCGTAAGCTGAAGGAAAATACACATATATATGTATATACGAGGGCTGTGTCCTTCAGAGCTGAATTAAGAATACCTTTTACATTCCAAATCCATTCTTGAATTTGAAATGAGGTAGCAAACAAGATACAGAACTGCAATTCAATTTGAATGTAAGGTAAGTACAATTAAGATGAACTCACATTTAAAGAAATTCATATAACATTTTTTTTAATTTGTATTTAATTATATGTATATATATATATATATATATAAATATATATATATACATATAATAAATAATATATATATATATATATATATATATATATATACATATAATTAAATACAAATTAAAAAAAATGTTATATATGTATGTACAGCTGTTAGACTTATCCATTCCATTTCAGTCTGCAATTTTTTAGATCTAATTCTAAGAAAGGCAAACCAGAATGGACAAATCTGGGTAGAGTTTGCAGCCGCATTATCTTATCAAGCCATTGCACATGGAAATGATCACTAAGAGATGTGGGGAAGTAGAATAACAGAGGTGATGTGATACACATGCAGTATGGGCTGAATAACCTAATCTGAAATTTTTAAAACAAATTTGATTTTATAAAATGAGTCATCTTCATGGTCCATTTGGGTCCTTGCCATATGAAACACACACAACCACTTGACAGATGTGAAATCCTTTGAGGATCACATTTTCAAGTGTTTGTTTTATGCAAAAGGTGACTGACAACTAAAGACATGATTCTGACAGTTCACTGTCCACCAAATTTATACGCACATTAAACGGCCCATGGTTCATGATGGTGTGGATAGATTGCGACAGGCAAAAAAGCAGCACAGCAATGCAGCTGAACAAAGAAAACACCAGCCGATGTTATTTGCAACTCAAACCCCCAGTGCATTTGTTTGATACATCATATATAAGCAAGAAAAGTCCCTGTTTCTGTTGCATAACTAGGAATCATGCAAAATATAATAAAAGCTGTAGTACAATTTGTAAAAACTATTTCATTTTGTAAATTATCCTCTTCTAATAGGCCTATCTTGTGATCTGTCTTGTCTACTATGTCTTGTTAATGTACCGAACCCCAAAGAAACCAAAGCAGACCTAATGGAAAGCACATTTAATAGAAAGACTAGGAGAGTTTAATGAAATGGGATTGCGAGCTACGACTTTGTTACCGCAAACTTCAAACAGCATCCATAACTACAGCCAGAACCATAGAGAGTAAAACACAGAGCCATCTGTCTTGGCCCCTGTGACAACACTAGTTAGAGTCACACACAAACACACATACACACACACAAACAGTAATCAAAGCACCCAGTGCATTTACCTCAAGTTACACTGACCTTCTAAACACAAACTTACTCTTCACGCAAAGGTGAAGTTGCAAAGCAACACAAACACAAATGTGGACACTAACAACATCTCCAGTACCTGAGGGGCTGTGTACGTTAATGATTTATTTGCACATTTTAAATATTGATCAGGTGGGTTGGGGGGGATGGGGGGATCTGGGAGAGGCTGGGGGGGGGGCAAGTGTTCAGTTGAACGGCAGGAGGTTCTCTTCACTCTGAGATAAATGCAAAATGTGCCCTGACATGAGGTTTTATCTCAGTGTGAGTCAAACTCACATGCTTAAAAAGGCTTCTGATCGCAAACACTCTCTGCATTTTGAATGGGCACAAATGATGTATACCAGTTGTCGCTTTATTTTATATATTTGCAATAGGTAAGAAAACCAACAAATGCAGCATGATCACATGCAGTGGTCTGTTGAGTTGTTAGTATGCTGATTGTTTTATGTTGTTATTTTGTCATGTTTTTCTTGTGTTATTCTTTTTTTTAGCATTGGTCTGTGTTTTATTTACACCTCCACATTTTTTTTTATCTGCAGTTTTCCTGTACATTATCAGTTGCACAATGTCATGTTACTCTCAAATCTATTATATAGTTTTCTGTGCAATAGTCTTACCCCTCAAAACATCTAGTCGTTAGTTCATCATATAAGTCACTGAATGCAAAAAGGTTCATCTAGTTGTCATAAACTGCCAAGCACATTTTATTTTACACATTATTATTAGACTTTTTGTAAATTTGGCATGAATTGTGCAAGTGAATCTTGACTAATGAAGAGAACGTAGATAAGCCAATGATAAACCATTTCTCTGAAATAGCTCAAAGGTTCATCTCATGACTCTTCAGTTGAAAAGCATACACTGTATAGACAGACACAAGAGTTACACAGTGGACTTATCTTTTTATTTTCATCTTTGTGCCCATATTTCTTTTTACAAATGGCATTGTAAAGGTTTTTTTTGTTTGTTTGGTTTTTTTTTGGTCAGACCACTAGTAAAAGTGTAACTAGGAATTCTATCCAGTCTCTTTCAATCAATATCCCACATACCAGTAATGTGTAAATTTGTACTTTTGAAATGGATATATGGCATACATGAGCATATGGCATAATGTTCAATACAGTAACTGTCATCCAAAATGTTGCCATAGTTTACATCAGAACATCCCTCCAGAGTACACTGTTATATTGACAACATGACTAAGCAATTTGACTGTCTTATCCGTACACAGTGACAAAAGGACTTGTCATTCTGATGGCAATGACATGTTCATTGACACAGATATTTATTTTTGAGAGATGAACTAAGGATTTTGAGTAAGAGACTGGCTTTTGCAGGTAATCTATGGTGTTTTGCTATTTGTACGAGTTGTTTTGAGAAATGCACTTACTGTTTTGCAAATGTCAAGGATGATTCGGGAAATGTACCAAAGCGACTGAGAAAAACTGTAAGTATTTTGGTGGTTTTTTTTGGTATTTTTCATTTTAAGTTCTCCTATCTTTCAACTTGACACAGTAGTTCAGATCACATTCAAAATGCACTAAAACTACTAAAACACTTCATTACAGTTTTTTACAGACGCTAGAACACATTTCTCAATACTTAGGTCACTTTTGCAGAACTCTTCACACAGTGAGCACAACAGAAGTCTATGTGGGCTAAACTGAGGATCAATGATCATTGCTTTGGCACAAAATGCATTCATTGACTACATCTCTCAAATTTCATGAATACTTTTCTCACTCAGACACAACAACTGCCAAAACTCTTTGTACGTACAGGCCACTTTGCTAGTGTTCTGGAAGAATGAGTTGATTTGAGACCTGAATA
This sequence comes from Cyprinus carpio, assembly GCF_018340385.1. Taxonomy (NCBI): domain Eukaryota; kingdom Metazoa; phylum Chordata; class Actinopteri; order Cypriniformes; family Cyprinidae; genus Cyprinus; species Cyprinus carpio. The sequence goes on from NC_056579.1 coordinate 4,861,961, forward strand.
AAGTGTTTTGGTAGTTGTAGTGCATTTTGAATGTGAAATGAACTGCTTTGCAAAGCTGAAAGTTGGTTAGGAGAACTGTGTGAAGAGTTTTGCAAAAGTGACCTAAGTATTGAGAAATGTGTCCTAGCGTCTGTAAAAAACTGTATGCTGCAATTGGGGGTTCAGTGCCTTGCTCAAGGGCACCTCAGTCATGGTATTACTGGCCCAAGACTCGAACCCACAACCTTAGGGTTAGGAGTCAAACTCTCTAACCATTAGGCCATGACTTCCATGTAATTACAGTTCTCAAATCAACTCATTCTTCCAGAACACTAGCAAAGGTTGACAGCCGACAAACACACTTTATCACCCACAAAACAATGACCTAAAAAAACACTAACAACATGTAGCATTATACAGTGTTTTCTTGTGTAAAACATGTTACTGGAATGAATAAGACATGATGCAGAATTCGTCAATATTTTATGTCGTTTATTAATTTGTATTTTTTTGCACTGAGTAATTCCAAAATACAAGAATTTGTATACACACCAACCACTGATACAGATACAATAGTAATGCTAATCTACTCGGTCTTCTCCATTTGGCCACAGGTTCTCATCCATATCACATCTTATGTCATCTGGGGCAATACACCTAGGAAAGAATCTTCTGGCATGCCTGATCCATCCCTGGCAATCTTCTGCTGATATGTCCAGGCATCCAGCATTCATTGCGTCGAGGAGGGACATATGGATGGTCATATTTATAATTGTTTTTATAGCATTTAATTTTAAGATTTAAAATATATTTCATTAAAATATTACTGTAGAAATGTAGCAAATTGCTGTCTTATTCAGTTTTGTATTATGTTATTGTTTTGAACATCAGTTTAACAGTTTTGAAAACAGTATGTAAGCATGTGCAAATTGGCCTGTACGTACAAAGAGTTTTGGCAGTTGTTGTGTCTGAGTGAGAAAAGAATTCATGAAATTTGAGAGATGTAGTCATTGAATGCATTTTGTGCCTAAGCAATGATCTTTGATATTTAGTTTTTGAATCATAGACTTCTGTTGTGCTCACTGTGTGAAGAGTTTAGCAAAAGTGACCTAAGTATTGAGAAATGTGTTCTAGCGTCTGTAAAAAACTGTAAATGGCTGCCCACTGCTCTGGGTGTGTATTCACGGTGTGTGTGTGTGTGTGTGTGCACTTTGGATGGGTTAAATGCAGAGCACGAATTCTGAGTATGGGTCACCATACTTGCCTGTATGTCATGTCACTTTAATTATTTCCCTTTTTGTATGGATGGTAATGAAAGTGAAAGACTAACACTTGTGAAGATGTTCAGCTACATGGAACTGCTTTGATACAGTTTGATCTTTTACATTCAGAATTTTTTTTATATCATGTTTCTGTAGAAATATTGCAAATTTCTTATTCATTTTTGTACTGTGCTATAGGATTTGAACTTAAGTTAGCAGTGGTGAAAAGAGTATGTAAACATGCAAATTGGCTTGTATAGTACATAAAGTATTGGTGGTGTTTTAGAATTCATGTAATCTGATGTCATCAATGAATGCATTTTGTGACAAAACAATGATAAATGATCCACATTTTAGCCCACATAGACTAATGTTGTGCTCGCTGTGTGAAGAGTTTTAAAAAAGTGATATAAGTATTGAGAAATGTGTCCTATTGTCCTAATGTGAAAATGATTACATTTAAAATTTCCTCTACAAAAGCTAATGTAATGTTCAATTTGTGAAATTAATTATTGGACACATTCACTTCTGATAACAGATCACTCTAAATTGAAATGTAGACGTGCATTTTCTGTAAAGCTGCTTTGAAATTTTTTTTGTTGTGAGAGGTGTTATAATAATTTTTTTGTGATTTGTTTTATTCCGTCACATATATGTGTGATTACAGTTGGAACGATGACCAACTGTAATCTTGTGTAAATTTGATGATTACATTGAAATAAACATAGATTAAACACATTGGCTTCTGACACACACCGAAGCCAGTCAGCCAGTCATGATGAAAAGTGTGCACACTTACTGGAGTATTTGGAGAATCTAGAGGTCTCTGGAGAACAAAAGTGGGTGTTTCTAAAGCATGCAATGAAAATTATGCTCCTTACCTGTCCCTATACCCCTAAACACAACTACTGTATCACTGTGGCATGAGCAAATCAGGAAACACACTTAACCCCCCCCCCCCCCAACATGGTTATGGCCACGCCCACCTTTCTGTAACTCCCATTACTGTTCTGCAGAGACCTACACTTGGCTAATTATGCTGATTTTGTAAATAAGACAAGAGGTAGTTCTCAGATAAAATCCACAGCTCTCCCACACGGAGCTGCAGGGTCTCTCAGACATGTTCAGCATCTTAACTGTTTATTATTTCTAGGCCAAAATTGTCTCTAGGTAGCCATATTTAGGCTATAAAATTGCAATAATTGTGCTTGCTGGCCTCATAGCTTTTAGTAGAGTGACAATAAGGGGAATATGCAAACAACAAGGGCGGTAGGCCACCAGCAGCTATATATTTTTTTTTCCATTTCAAGCACTGGTTATCAATGAAAATAAAGAGTGTGAACTGATCTTGATCTTGTTCGGTGCTGGTTTGGTGCCACTGAATAATTCAGACTCTCTTAGCTGGCCTGTTCAGAGAGATGAGGGTGAAGGTCTGAGTCCTACACTGAACTTGTTATTCAGATACTCAAGCCACACTTAAAAATTTATACATTTTAAACTAAATGGCATCTGCAAATATATGCTGCTTGAGCTTTTCTCAGAAGGACTTTCTTTTTCTTTTGTTTTAACTTGTGTTCACTTGGGTGAGTTTTTGTGGATGTATGAAGTTAGTTCTCTTCAAGTTCACAGCAAAGGTGTCGTTCATTACATCACTTATATCAATTGTTTTAATAATTTAAAACACTATTTATTATTATTTGGGGAAAAGTTTTGCTTGGAAAGTGTGTTTGTACTATAATTCAGTAACAGATTTTTAATCGCAGTAAACCGTGAACAGCTGCTTTTGTGTTAAGCGGGTGGTTCCAGGACGTGGAACATCCCCCTTGAGTTTATGCAACTTTAATATCTTCAGACTCTGCACAGTTTCCCTATTGCACTAAAAATACAACAGTGGAATTACTTATATCTTATGCATTAACGCACAGAAGAATGCTGATCTCTACTTTAACCCTTTAACCTGAGCATTTTTGCTATTTTGTTCAAATTTAGGGTTATTTTAATATACTTTGGTCGTATATAATATATTTGTTAATATTTGGTTTTCCATTTTATATTAAAAGGGAATTTGTATTTTTAATACACTATGAGAGTAAAAATTTAATTTCCCATCTGTTGTCTCTAAATGTTGTTATTGGCAATGTTAATAAGCTCAAATTTATATTTAGTAGGAAGATAAACAGCAAGATGCCATTTAGCAGATGTTTTTTCTTCTAAATGGATTTACAGTGAATTTCTTACAATTGACAACCTCCATAAAACAGCCTGAAGTTATATGTGTTTTGTTGTTACAAATCAAGCCCCTCTGAGGGCTCCGTCACCTGAGTACTGATTATTCTCCAGATTCCCACAATTCAATTCCCACAAGCCCATGCGTGGGACTGATCACCTACACACCTGCACCTTATTCCGGGACTATTTAAGCAGCTCTCAATTGCTACTGTGCATTAATCTCTTGTGTATGACCCTGGACTGTACTGCCTTGTTTGATTCTCTGCCTGCCTGCCTTTGTGACTCTGCCTGGTTGTACTAAATACTCGCTGCCTAGTCTGCTGCCTGCCCTGGCTGTTTGCCTGTATACTGACCACGCTATTGCTCTGCCTTGGATATCATATGCTGGTGATTGAACTCTGCCTGTTAGTTTTTGAGCACTTGTAAATAAACTGCACATGGATCCTAACTCTGTTGTCTCTTAGTTACATGTTTTCTTAACGAGCTAAATGAGGACATGCCATTGACTTAAACTCAATACCATAAAAGAAAACCCTTAGCATTTTTTAGATAAAAAAATTTATTATTTCATTATTAATCATTCTTTCAAATAAAGGCGTCTCCAAATGTACCCAAATTAACTTAGCTACAAATTTTAACCTAAAGCAAAGTATGTATATCAAAAAAAAAAAAAGCATCAAATTATATCCCATGAGATTTTTGACCTGCATATATGTCTTCAAAATTCAGTTATGTGTGCAGGGAGAGAAAGGAACCAAGACAGGGGAGCCCATTAATCTGGCACATATGTAAATATGCCAAATATTATCTACTTACATAACGTGTAAAAGTATAGCAGATGTTTACTGAATGAATTATTCAATAATTTTATGCTATCCTACAGCAGGATCTTATTTGATTCTTACAAAATTATTATTTGATCCTTGTATTGGTTCCAAATTAAGACAGATATTCATTTATGAATATATTTTGACAAAGCTTTGACCAGTAAACTCTAAATGTGGATTTTTATGTTTCTTGCAAATTATGAAAATAATTATATTACAAAATTGTATTAAAATATAAATAATAAATATGAAAAATGACAAATATTTATTTTGCTGCACATAACATGCATGATTGACTTGTACTATTTTATGTTTTCATGCTTGTGGTTACAGAGACCCCAGTGATAAATGGGTCAATTTTTAATTATTTATTAATTTTGGTCTACATTTATACATTTATTTAAAAAAAATGCATTAAATGTGTTGCATAACCAACAAGCTGAAAGCCATTTTGTTGTAAATTGAGAAGAAAATAATAAAACAGAGAGGACCCAAATGAGGAAAAAATATATTTTGACCTTTTGTGAAAAGCCATATTTTGTTTAGGTTAAATGTGACCATGGACCACAAAACCAGTCATAAGGGTAAATTTTCTGAAATTGAGATTTATACATCATCTGAAAGCTGAATAAATAAGATTTCCATTGATGTATGGTTTGTTAGGATAGGACACTATTTGACCGAGATACAATTATTTGAATATCTGAAATCTGAGGGTGCAAAAAAATCGTCTTTAAAGTTGTCCAAATGAAGTTCTTAGCAATGCATATTACTAATCAGAAAATAAGTTTTAATATATTTACAGTAGGAAATTTACAAAATATCTTCATGGAACATGATCTTTACTTAACATCATAAAGATTTTTGGCATAATTTTTTTTTTATAATTTTGACCTATACAATGCACAATGTAGGCTATTGCTACAAATATTTATAATAAATAATAATTTATTTATTATTAACAAATAAATAATTTGTGGTCCAGTGTCACAAATGGATTGAGCCTAAAAAAAAATGTAATGGTAACTAATTACAATAAAGTTCTGTTAGTTTACTACATGTACTAACAATAAAAAAAAAATTAAGGCAGTAATACGTGATTCGTAAGTAATAATAAACAGCCAATATGCTATAGTAATATGCATGCAAATGTTATGTAGACATGCTTATTACATGTTTTAAACTAGACTTCAGTAGGTTTTTCTGAGCTAATCAAAACCCAGAAAACAAATGTTAGTCTACTGAAGCTTCAATCCCCCTTTTACCACAAAGTAGTCTACTCGTGCACCTTTCACAATTGTGACACCATTCTAACAGCGGATTGTGCTCGGGGTACCCAGCCGAATAGATATTAGAAAAGTACAATAAAAGAGATGAAAATAAACAGCAACACACACAAACAGAGCATGAGCGCTAGAGTGACCAGCACAAACTGCGTGACAGCATACATGAGGTGAAAAGAGAGAGAGAGAGACTGAGAGAGAGAGAGACTGAGAGAGCGATAGAGCAAGAGCAAGAGAGGGAGGGAAGGGGAATCGAGCTTTTAAGAGATTTGGCAGAGATTAGAAGCGGCACAATGATGAGAAATATTGTATGTTCGATACGAATCTCATTTCATGGTGAAAAAGCAGAGAGAGCGCGCGCGCGAGGACGCGGACAGCACTGCGGAACGCACGAGTGAATGAATGAAACGATGAAGAAGAGCTCTGGGCTTTCTGTAAACAGGTCATAGGTGATCTCGATAGGTCATAGGTGAACTTTACAATTACCGAAAGCTTCAGGTGGTTTGAGCGAGTCGGTATGTCTTCGAGGGTTTGAGGAGAGGTCGTGCATGTCTCGACAGACTCCTGGAGAAAGTTCAACATCAGGATGAACAGGTACAAAATCGGACTAGAATGTTTATATTTGTGTCGTGCAGTGTGTTTACAATATGTCGTTTGCTTCCACAGAATTTACTTTTCTGTCGTTTTCATTTTTTAAGTCATTATAATATGTATGTAATTCACGTACTATGGTATTACAGTGTTTTTCACTTTTTATTTTATTGTATATACATGTAACTGTGCATGTACAACTGTAAAAAAAAAAAAAAAAAACAAGCTAACAAAAAAAAGTAGTAAATGCAGTACTAAATGAATTCAATGGTGAATATCAATCATACAGTGCCATATATCAGGGTACCACGATATTACCATGGTTTTGGACACTGCTGTGATGATAACACTATAGCATTCCTTGAAGAGCCTGGGAGTACAATGTAAATGCTACATGGATATACAGTACTTAGGATTCAGTACCATGGTAATGCCATCTGATACCATCATTGTAATAGGTTTTGGGACAAAGAAACATATATTGGGACATTAGTATTGTGGTTATATTGTATTGTGTATTGTGTTTTATTTTTTTTTGTAAATGTGCACAGGCATACATTTTTTCATAAAAATATATGAATCAAAATTTATATTTCCCACCCCAAATCTGAATATAAATCAAAGATGATGAGCATTATATGTTATATTGTGTGTTAAAGTGATTAATGGTCCTTGTTAAAAAGTTTTAAAATTTCTGTCATTCCCATTATGTTTTAAATGTACTTTATGTTAGAATGTGACACATGCATATCTTTATAGTGACTGTAAATTAAACTGTCAGTCAAATGCGTCTGAAGTAACACATATTCCACACTGTTGGCATGTAGTCCAAATAGAGCAGTCTCATGATGGACTGGGATTGAGAATATGTTTTTTTTTTTCTCTGTTGGGAAAAAAGCCATTTTGATATTTTTTCACATTTAATAATATGTGATTTATCAATGCATCTTCAGTCCTGTTTGGCTTGTGTTTATTTGATGTGCCTCTATTGTGCAAAATTCTGTGGGTAGTGACATATGGACAAGCATTTAAAAGTAGATAGGTTTGCGTTAACATTAATGCATACATTATTTCATAATGTAGATTATCATATAGGCTTTGACGAATCCATCATGATTACACAAAAGGGGAGTTAAGTGGCACTTGTAAGGCTTTGACACCCATTGCGATATAGAAGACTTTTGTGATCTTTTGTGCCTTTGTCTCGAAGCTAATTTTATCTGCTTTCCATGTCCTGTAGGATGAATTCCTAGATTCTTAATCCATGCTATGAGGTCTGTCAAGTCTCTTTGAATTATAGCAACACTGAACCTCCTGTTGGCTGTGTCATGCTTCTGTGCATGAGAGGTCAGCATTTAAAAGTCTTCCATTTCTGTGAACAATGTCATATGTTGTCAGGGAAGTTTGCAAACGCGTTGTAGCTGCTCCCTGTGCCCTCTCACATAATGTCAAGAATTCACAGTGTGTGATCTTCATCTGATAATGTGTGCACTTTGTGAGATGGCCCTAGAAAAATCAGCAAGAGTTCATGTGAAATCCTTTATGACAGAAGTGATTTTTTTTTGCACGTCATGAGTGCTTATTTCTCTATGCAGGAGATTTTTTGTTGTTTTACCTCCAATCACCTGAGCCATAAAAGCCATATATTGTTATTGTGAGACTAATTAATCTTGAGCAGCATGAATATTATGTAATGACAACTCTGATTGGCTGATGGGACCACAAGAATGCATAGTGTCTTCATTCTGAGCCATGACGTCAAGCAGATGAGAAAAATAAATGCTTTTGCATATATTTTATTTTTTTAACACAATATACACAGCAAGGAGAAAACTAATAAAACAACAATAATAGTTAAATCAATAAAATGAAATAAATTAAAGAACAAAATGTGAGCTAACATACACTGAAAAAAAATGGCCATTGAAACAATTTTCACTCAGAAATTGCTAGTAAATTTCACAAAACATAACAAAGAAACAGCAGTTGAATTGAATTAAACATGAATTTTAAAAATTTAAAGACTGAAATAGTATTTTCTTGTAAAACATCCTCCAATCATCGTTTTTTTATATCCAACTTTGAATTTTTTTTTTTTACAGTGAACAGTTACAGTAAGAACTTTACATAAGAGTCCATTATGCAGACTTGAGGAAATCTAGAAAGGGCTGCCAGAGAGTTTGAAATCGACAATGTGAGTTGGGCTCAAAAACAAAACAAAACAAAAAACAAAGTATACTGTCCAAACATATACAGTAACATGAAGCATTCAACCAAGTGTTTCATTCTTTTAAGAGCTGTTACGAGCCACCGGTAAAACATCTGATATACTATAGTGAAATATTTGCAATTAATAGGTTATTTTATCAGAATGCACAGCTACTTTTGAATTAGTAATGAAGAAAGATGTTTTTTGTACCCAACGGTGTAACTATAGGGTTAACTGGGCCATGCTAACCAGCCCAACCTTGGCTGTAATAGAGTGCTGCAAGGGATGACATATTTTTGTAGACCAAAAAACAAAAACAAGTTCACAATCGCATTTTAGCACTTACGGTTCCATCACCCTGAAGTCAGTGTTTTTTTTTTTTTTTTAATGGGTTTTTGGTTAAATGTCTGAAATAAGGTCTGTGGTGAACACAAGCTCAAGGTATTTTCACATTTTATCTTATGAAAAAATACATCAGTTTTCCCCCTTTTGATTATTATTATTATTTTTTAAATGTTTGAAAAAGGCAGAGGCTGTCAGGGTCATTAAACACTTTGTGTTTATAATAATACTCCTGCTATGCTAACTCAAACTTACAAGTAAACAACAACAAACAAGTTAAATGTTTTTAAATAAAGATCGAAAGAGTTATAGCTGGTGATTTTGAAGTCATGTGACCTTGGTGTAGTTCGTTTATAGCCTACATTTACCTCCAACATTCATAAATGTTCATTTTTGAAGATTAAATGTTTAAGAATTATAAACATTTGTTGGACATAGAGCTTATTTTCTGAAATAATCCAAAAGCCATCGGAAACTGCATTTTTGTTGTGGGAACCAGGGTTATGGTAACTTCTGGGTTGTCTTACAAACATCATCATCAGCACAGCACTCTGTATTTGGGTTCACCATAACCCTATAGAAATCAGAAAACCCCAAATATTACACATCCTTATAAGTTTATCATGGTTTAGGAGTTAATTTTTTCTGTAACCAAAAAGCTGTGCATGTAGCATCAGTTGCATGACGTAGATCTTGCCCCACAATTGCATGCTTCATGTTTATTTCTTGTGAGGGTTGTTTCTTGTATGTGTCAGTGAATCCACAGAGACGTGTCGTGTCTCATTTGCCATTTTGTGATTCTGAAGGGATCTCTGTAAGGCCACAGCACACCCTCGATGCGCCCTTTTGCCTGATGCAGACTATTACCTGGCATTTTATGCACCATTATGTCACCAAAGTGTGTGGTGTTTGATACTCCACTGTATTTTGCTGCGACTCTAGCTTGTTTGCTGCACAATGCACGATTTGCTGAATTTCCTCTTGTCCATTATACCCTGAATGAACCCACATATCCAGGTAACAAGAAGATGAATGAGGTTTCAAAACACTCCCTGCATCCGTTACAACTATTATGGACAGTCTATTGCAAAGATCCTCAGCTTATTTCTGAACTGCTGACCTCATTGTTGCAGAATGGTCCATCTTAATCCAGGTACAGTGACACTCTTTTTTGTGCCGGGTCACTTTGGCTCTGTCTGGTCTATCATTTCGGAACGAGTTCTTTCAAACTTCTCTCCAACGGCTGCAAGATTTTTAGGTCTAATACGAAGGAAAATAGCCCCCCAATGATTTGTTGTATTATCCATTATTCCAGCCCTTCATTTCTGAAGAGTGATCACATTATCTTGAGTTAGTATGTCACGCTGGGAATGACCTCACCATTTGTCACCAACCCAGACACCCGAATGGGCATTAATAGTTTCAGCTGATGAATTTTAAAAAGCCTTAACTGAGACTCTGTTCGCAGACTAAAAAATGAAATTGGCATTTTGGTTGAACATGATATAAAAATATAATGTTTTTGGCAGGGGGATTAAAGAAATTGTAATAAGAATTTTTTTATTTTTTTTTTTTGCGGAGGCCAATCCTAGTAATTAGATTTCTACTTTAAATCAAGTCCGTAGAGTCATATAATACTTAAGTTAATTGCATATATTGAAGAAAAAGCAAAGAAACTTGTAGTGAATGATAGAAATCCAGTATAATAGTCTGCAGACTGCTTTTATTGACTGCATATTAGCTGTCTCTGATGTGCAAATGCTTTAGAAAGTGCTTTCCTCTCCCTTTGAAATGCCTCATAAACATGCTGCTTTTTATCATTCACTTGGGGTGGGCTTTTCATTGGTGGCTTTAGTGCTTGTTTACAGGTTTGTTTGGGATCACCATTGGGATGTGTCCTGTGAAAACCATTTGCCCAATGCGTTTACTTTAATGCCACATTACCGCATGCGTTCGCTGCATGGTGAGCGCTATCCATACGCAGCCCTTCACAAACAGTGATTACTGTGATTAGATGATGCCACCATGGATTATTGTTTAACAGCTTCAAATGATGTTTTATCACCGTGAAAATGATATTTACCAGAGAGAGTGCAGGGAAGAGCTTGTCTCCTTTGATTATCGTCTGACTTCGTGCCAGTGCTACTTTAGTGCCAATCCAGAATCAAATTACTTGTCATGAGGAAATGAACCCACTTTCAAAACAATTAGTTTGCAATATTAAATATGTCTTTTAATTTCAGAAATAGCAATGGGGTGCTCTGATACACTCAAGCACATACATCTCCAGATCATATAAGGGAAAAGATTGTCGATAACAGTAAAGGAGACTTATTTCTTTGTATTAGATATTCAATCTGATTTGTGTTAGCTGAATGAATTTAAAGGGAATGCAGAAGGAAAAGCCTTTGGCAGGCAGACTGAGAAGATGGTGAAAAGAGCATGCTAACGGTCTAGGATTTGATTTGGCTATTCGAAGCAAACTCAATCTCCAGTTCTTACTGTAAATGCAATCCGGGCTCATAAGGAACTGGAACAGCAGCGTTCGATATCAGAAGTTGCTGCTGAACACCTGTCATTGAGTAGATGTTGCAGTTTCGAGTAACTGCAGCAAAAAGCAGATGCCGCCGCTACAGTGATGTGCTCTGGAGTGTGATGTAAAATTTTCATCAATAAGTAATGCCTCGCTACTAAGAGGTTCTGAAAGCTGTCGGATGCAGCTCCAATGATTTATCCTTCCACTCTTGTATATAAACCATGGCTTGTGTTTGGATGGAAATCTTGTGTACTGTTGACTGCATGCTGCACAATATATACTGTATATTGTCTATTTTGCAAACAGTATACAGTATGTCAGGGCCATAACCACCATAGACATCGGGGGGACAAGTCCCCTCAAAAATTAGAAATGGGCAAACTGACATTTTTACCTTGTCAAAAACAGCTCTGTTCATAGCAACCCGTTTCGGTGCATGTCTCGTTAAATGATTATGAGCTACTGTTCACTGCACTCCTCTGAAGGTCATACTAAAGAAAAAAAATTTTTTTTAAAGGAGGTAGCTTTTTTCTTCTCAAAATTTGATTTTCCACAACAGTGTTATTTTAGTATCATTGAGATAATATGGTTTTTATTACTATTTTGAATCAGAATTTATTTTTATATTTTCTGTTTTTCTTTTAATTTTAGTTAAAGTTTCAGTGATTTTGTCATGTTTTGTCTTTTTTTAGTAGTTTAGTAGTTATACAGTTTTTATTTCAGTTATAGTTATTTTAGTACATCAAGTTAAATTAAAATAAAATGAGAAAAGTTGTAATATGCGTATTTTATTTGAATTCTTTTTACATTTATTTAAAATATAAGTAACATTTTCTTTTTTTTATGGTTTCAGTTTTAGTTTTAGTTAAAACCCTATTCCACAGAATGCTATATTACTAGAGTCATGCTAAAAATGACATTTGTTGATTCAGGAAGATGACAAGCATGTATGTCCACTGTTGAAGATGGTATTTTCTGAATGTCTACAGGGACAAAATAGTTAAAATCATTGAAGAACGCACCATCTTGAGTCTCATGGTGATTCATCCCATCATTTTATTCATGTACAGGTCTGTTTGTCTTCCCCTATTGCATCTCTGAGTATCTGTAAGATCATCCTATAGACTGGAACCTTATCTGATTCACTCTCGACATCAAAGTTAACTTTTCTTGTATTGAAGTTTTAGACACTGGCTACAGTCTTTCTCATTCTTAGCTCAACTTTGTCTTTTCTCTCTCTGCTTTCTGAACCAATTCAGTCTTTCACTGACCTTTGAACCCTTTTGAGAGCCACTCATTCCACAGCTGGTCTTACAATCACTACACATCAGAGCAGTTGGGCTCCACTCCCCGGAGCTTCACCACATGCCAGCCTATATCACTCTCCGTTCACGGCGTTTCAGTGCAGTGCCGTTCCCAGCGGACGCTTTGAGAATGAAATCTGCATTCTTTAAAGCACAATGTATCTGGGCTTGTTTATGATGTGTTATCCACTGTGCATGAGTAGTTAGAGAGTGCTGGAAATTCAAATGACTCTTTTTTTAAATTTTTCTTTTATTTTTTTTTAAGTGTCCCAACACTTTATCCATAAAACACTATTGTAGAAACATTGTCATGAGAAACCACTGAATTCAGCAGGAAATGTGTTTTGCAAGAATGTAGAGTTAAAACTCAAAGGTTTGCAAAAATGACAAATGACAAAAAGTTTCAAGCTTCTGACATGAGGTGATTCTGTATGGTTGCTAAGGTGTTCTTAGTATTTTTAATGTGTTGCTATGTGGTTGCTAGGTGGTTATTCACTGGCCCAAGTCAAAAGGATATACAAGACTTGCATAATATACAGGATTAGGGCTGAATAATTTATTGAAATAAGACTGAGCAATATAGAAATTGCAATAAATGAATTAAGACTAAATATTAAGACTAGATATTCAGAAACTAAGACTAAATATTTGTATGGTAATTTTGCAGTTGTACTGTAAAATAAAAGTATTACTCTTGTATTATATATATATATATATATATATATATATATATATATATATATATATATAGAATTATTACAGTGTAATTTTACAGTAGTATATTTATTATTTTATTTAAAAATTTCATATTATATTTAAAATGTATTCATATATATATATTATTAAATTTAATTATAATTGCTAATAATTGCACCTCTATTCTTCTTCATGTACATATTTTTGCTTATCTCTTACAGGTTCCTCTGATAGTGGATGAACACATACGTGTTTGATTCCTGGTCATTATGACATATCTTCCTCTGTTCTCATTGGACCATCAGGTCGGGATGTTCCCGGTTTTAAGCTGGAGCAACTGTCACTCTACTACATGGCCACGCCTCTTGTGGATTTTGTGGTTGTGGCTAAGCCAATGTTCATCGGTTCACCAGCACTCACACCCACATTCCATCAAAATCCTGGGGGACATCACTTTGGGGGGCCTTTTCCCAGTCCATTCCAGGGGTCCCGCAGGGGTCCCCTGTGGAGAAATAAAGAAAGAGAAAGGAATCCACCGGATGGAGGCCATGCTATATGCACTGGACCAGATCAACAGCGACCCAGAACTGCTGCCTAACATTACACTAGGGGCCCGGATCCTCGATACGTGTTCCAGGGACACTTACGCTCTAGAGCAGTCTCTGACATTTGTCCAGGCCCTCATTCAGAAGGACACATCTGATATACGCTGCTCCAACGGTGAACAACCAATCATACGCAAGCCTGAGCGCGTGGTGGGTGTGATAGGGGCGTCAGGAAGCTCAGTGTCCATCATGGTGGCCAATGTCCTGAGACTGTTTGAGGTGAGAACTCATTTCAAACATATGTGAGTGATTAATGTGAGAGTGAGTAATTTAAACAATTAAATACAAATTTTAAAAATAGTTATATGAATTTCTTTGAATGCCAGTTCATCTTAATTGTACGTACCTTACATTCAAACTTGAATTGCAGTTCTGTATCTTGTTCGCTACCTCATTTCAAATTCAAGAATGGATTTGGAATGTAAAAGGTATTCTTAATTCAGCTCTGAAGGACACAGCCCTCGTATATACATATATATGTGTATTTTCTTCAGCTTACGGTGATTTCAACCGGTACGACATGTTTCTGGATCAACATCCTTGTTGGTTTTGTAAATACACTCAACCTTTTCACACTGAACCTATATAGTTTTTATTATTTTGTACACCCTTACATTTGTATTTGCCCCACCATACCAACCAATCTGCTTTAAAACGGACAGGATCTCGATGCCTATGTGCCAGGACCTCGCTTTAATTGACAAGGAGGATTAGAGAGAGCAGCTAATCAAGTTGTCGGCCTTTAGCTATCTCGTATCCCATAGGCTTTTGAATATTATTTCTGCTTTGTCCTAAATCCAGCAAGCATTTAGACTGATTTTTATTCCCTACCGCTGTGGATTCTCATTCTCTGCAATTGTTTTTACCAAGCTTTCAAAGCTCAAATGTTGTTCATTCATTCATACTGTATTCTGTGCTTGTGTAATTTTAAAGGGAAGGCTTGGATAACTCACGACAGGATCGCATGAACACTGGGCAGGCGTTACAGAGCTCCACGTGTTGTGGCAGCAAATGTTTCTTCTGCATCTCGAAATTCCAACCTCCCTCAATGCTTGCCATGGTGGAAATGATCATTGCATATCATATTCACTTTGAGCAGCAATCACATTTAGTGACCTTCATCCAAACATGCAGAGATTTAAGACACTGTGCTATTTTATTTTAAGTCTCTTATGCTCACCAAGGCTGCATTTATTTGAGCAAAAATGCAGTAAAAACAGTAATATTGTGAAATATTTTTACAATGTAGAAGAACTGTTTCTATTTGAATATATTTTAAAATATAATTTATTCCTGTGATGTAAAGCTGAATTTTTAGCATCATTACACCAGTCTTCAGTGTAATACAGTATGAGCCTTCAGAAATCAATTTGATATGCTGCTCAAGAAAAATTTCTTATTATTTCTAGTTAAAAAAAAAACAGTTTTCCGATCACATGAATAAATTATATCCTAAAATATATTAAAACGGAAAATCGATATTTAAAATTTTAATAATACTTCACAATATTATTGTTTTTACTGTATTTCTGACCAAATAAATGCAGCCTTGGTGCATCTTTCAAAAACTTTAAGAATCTTAATATTCCAAACCTTTAACCCCTAGTGTAGACTTTACCCCCCCCCCCCCCCCCCCCCCCAATGACCTCTTATCATCTCAGCCTAATAATAAATGCTAAACATTTCCTTTAAGTAAATCTTGCATGAGTGAACTTGTGTCCAACTTAGTGTCCAATTTGCTTATCTGAAAAACTGGCGAGTACATCAGTGTTGGATCAAGCTCAATTTGGACGAAGATAGGAGAGCACATTTGTGTAATTAGCATGTTTTTGGCAACCACATGCATTTATGATCAAACTTCTACCCACAGCACAAAACCATGCACATTTTTCCTTTAAGCAAACAAACACTGGGGGAGGTTTAAAGAAGTCTGAACAACTATTCTTTATTCTTTTTGAAACAGCTCCAACTTTCTCCCAAGAGGATCATACTTGGTGGCTCATATATTGAAATATTAGGCTCGTCTGAGAACACATGGCATGGACACCCTGCCTGAGAAACGAGGGAATCTCTGTGACGAATGCTGTGATTTGCTCCCCTAGTGTAAGCGTTTTTGTGAAGGCTATCTTGTTCCCTATATCCTCGGGTTCCACAGGACTCAGATCCCTTCCTACATGGTTCTTATGTTTGAAATGAGAAGCTGACATATTGTTCTGAGAGCATGTAGAGAGGTTTTTCCTCTTTTGTAAGGTGAAAAGGGAAATTGATTTTATGAGAGTCGACCAAGTGACAGACTAATAAAGCTTTTTTTAGCTGTTCTCTAATGGAACAAGACAACAGAGTCAGAGGGCTTCTATATGTCGTCTACGCTTCAGTGTACACTGGTTAAGACTTCAAGAGAAACTGATTGTATGTCATAATACAATTTGAGCTTCCTTAGCCCATCTGCGGGGCATTATTGAGCTCTAAAGAGCCCTTACTTCATTTTGCGAACAAAGGCTGTGATGATCGCTGAATGATCTTAATAGAATTGCTTTGACAAAACAAGGTTCAAGAGAGACTTGCGGGAAAGAAAATCCAAGATCTTTTTAATATCTCATTTGATTCTTCTGTGAAGCAGTGGAGAGCACTTCTGCTTAGTTTGCAATTGCAGATTCGATCTAAACCATTTCTCCAAATTGTCTGAACTGCTCTCTACAGT
The DNA here is from genome assembly GCF_018340385.1 of Cyprinus carpio. Classification (NCBI taxonomy): domain Eukaryota; kingdom Metazoa; phylum Chordata; class Actinopteri; order Cypriniformes; family Cyprinidae; genus Cyprinus; species Cyprinus carpio. The sequence continues at coordinate 4,878,525 of NC_056579.1, forward strand.
ACATTCATTTTACAGCTCTATACCCTTGAGGTGCTTAAAAATGGACACGTTTTGTCTATTTTTATTTAACCAAAGGAATTTTAGGAGAGGATGAAGTTGAGTAAGCATTTGGAGCAGTGGTGGGGACACAAACCTGCAATGTCAGATTAAAATGTTTGCATGAATGCTGAGGCCTCACATGTTTCTTTGTGATTGATCTAAGAAAGAATACAGCTTTATTGTTCCTAAATCCAGCATTTCCAGTTCACAGCTGTCATGGAAATGTTCTAATCTCATTAACAGGGCCATTGCTAAGCCCCTCAGTTGATTTCTGCCCTTGTCAAATGCATATTTACACGTTTTAGGTGATCCCATAAGCTGGTTACGACAAAATATCAAAGGCATCATTGTATATTCAAATATATAACTGTGTATTAAACAATCTTGTAAAACTGATGAACATGACAGTCAGAAATGCCTTCAAACCAGAAAAATAACAATTAAATACATCAGGCACTGGTAAAAATGGCTTTTTTGCCATGATAATGGTGGTTTTTGGACACATTTATTTCTTTGAAGCATGTGAGGGAGTGCAGAGGGTGTGTGAGTTGATGAAAAGGTAATAATGAATTATATTGAATGTAAAATTAAAATAAATAAATCGGACTGCATGATAATCATGCAATTATCAAATCAGTGGCTGCAATTTAATTAAGTAACTAGTCTGTTGCATTTCGCTATTATAATTATTATTATTTTTTATTTTTATTAAATACATTTTATTTAATTTTTTATTTACAACAGTAATATATTTCTATTGTCATTTTTATAATTAGACTTAAAAATAATACTGCCACCACTAATAATGATAATAATTGTGTAGGTACAAACTTAAAATCTCAGGGGGTATTTGAAGTAAATATTTTACATCTAAGGGGTTCGGCTGTCTTGAATATGAATACATCCATGGTACCACTACTGTACATGATTATTAGCATACAGATCAGCTCACAGTGTCACGTTTCTTTATTGAATTTTTCCAAATCGATTGAAATTCAAATTTCATTTAAAAAACACAAAAACTGTGAAGTGCATTTCAATTTCACAGGAAGTTATCCCATTGTGCTGTTGTAAATGACAGAAAGGTGTTAGACAATAGGCTGTGTCTGTGGGGACAGCTGTCTGCAGCCAACCCTCTAATTAAACACACGTGGAATAAAGTCTGAAAGGAATGCGGAACAAAAGCAGTGGTACAGTGGATCTTCATTAACCGGACCTTTTTGCGTCTGTATGATGAGGGGCACAGCATCAGCGGCGAGTGATTATTCCAGTCTACAGATTGCTCGCTGAAGCGTGGACAAAGGTTCGACAGCCACCTCTTTCCATTTATCATGTTTTTGTTGTTTAAATATGCTTGGGACAGTTTCAAACACCCAATAAGCCCATGTTTTGCATACGAAAAGCCTGTTGTTTCGCTGAAATTTTTACACAGTCGATCATTAAGATGTGTTTGATGTGTCAGAAACATGATGAAAATATCATGAGACTGATTGTGAGCACAATGCTTGAGTTCTAGAAATTTCTTTGATGTCTGTGACACCAAACACCTGTTGTTTGTGGACAGTCTTTATGTGTATTCAAGCCTTTATGTCAGGAATGAATCGGTGGATGCACTGAAAATATGTTCTTCACTGATGATTGTAAAATATGTGCTTTTAGTATGTACTGTAGTGAGATGCTGACTAGCATACTTGCATACTCTCAGAAAAAAAAGGTACAAAAGCAATTGCTGGGATGGTGTCTTTTCAAAAGGTACATCTTATTTACCCCTAAAAAGTGAATATTAGCACCTTAAAGATACATATCAATAACTGGTTTATACAGTATTCACTCTGTATTATGCATTTCAAAAATAGTCAGTATGCCTATATTTGGACATACTACCACCATATAAAATTGCCAAAAAATAAATGTTAACATCTCTCTAAATTCATTATCTTAAAGGGATAGTTCACCCCAAAATGTAAATTTTATCCCTATTTACTCACCTTCATGTCACTCCAGACCTTCATGACTTTCTCTCTTCTGCAAAATAAGATATAATGAAGAATGTTGGGGTCCAAACAATACTGGTCCCCACTGACTTTTATTAGACAAAATACAGAAAAAAGAAGGAGAGAGAGAGAGAGATTTTTATTTTGTGCTTTCTGCTAGTTGGAACAATACAAGGGTTAGTAAATTATGGCAAATTTAGTTTTTGGTGAACTATCCCTTTAAAAGTCCGCACTTCAGTGTAATGTTAAATTAATTTGAATCCTTAAAGTTTCATATTAATTAAAATGACTTAATTATTAGGTTTATATTTGTAATAATTAATAATAATGTTTTGATATAAGAAACAAATATAGGTACACTAATTAATAATACAATTGATATATTATACTAATTAGCTCAAGACTATAATATTAAATTAAATGCAAGAAGTTAGAACGTTACAATTGCCCCTTGGTGTTTGGTAGCAGTTGTAACACTGAAAAATAAGTCATATTAACCCACTGTTTCTTAAATAAAAGCCTACCTCAAAGTAATGCTGTAGTATCTGATAATGTTACTTAAGATTTTTTATGCATATGGTTCAAATAGTTTTAAATGTCAGGCATCATATGCATTCTAAAATAATTTTATTTCTACTTTTGAAGAAGACTATTTATTACATTTCCATATAGAATTTGTCACCATTTTCTACAACGGAAGAAATGAAGAATAGCACTGTGACAAATTCTTCTTTTCATGCAAGAGGCTGCGGCTGGTGTCAGCCAAACAAATCATGCACCAATGCACACTTCGAAATCCACCCAGACACCTTTGGCACACTGTTCAATGAACTATAATTAGTGATGCGCTAATTCTAATCTCACATACTGTTTAGGACAGATAGTTTGTGAATTGGAATACAGTGTATGTTTTCAGTTCTGTGTTTTTAGCTGAGTTTCTTGATTCAAGTGTCACAAGAGGGGCCACATCTCATGCTTTCCACAGTCAGGGCGAGTTAAATGAGATTTTATTTCACCCTGTGGTAATGACTCTCCTTGTCAGACACTCACTTTAAAGACGGCATGTCCTTCCTGCTTTACAGACAGGGATGACACATCTATGAGCATGCACAGACCTTCAGTGCACCTTTTCAGAAACAGAGCACACTAGGAGTCATACATGTACACACATAAACACTCATCTTTCTCATGTACACACATACACACTCTCATTTGGATTACAGAGCGGTCACAGACCTTCCAATGAAAGCGATAAGCCCTGACAGACCGCGTGAACCGCAGAAAAAATCAGCACTTCAGCAGTGCAGCAGTTGCGTAATTGTAAATGTCGTCTCTGTGGCCGTTTTCACTGGTTGGGGACACAGTAGCAAACCACATGTTTTTTTAATGATAATACTTAGTGCTCTGGCTCATGAAACAGCTTCAGGTACTCAATATTTAACGGCTCATCTTTATGTGGCAGAACTTGTTTTATGGGGCAGATTCAGATGATTTTGATTGCATCTCGCCAAAACAATCAGATGAGGTAATAAAACTGAAATTTATTGTTTGTGGGACAAACTCAACATAATTCTGTTGGTTTTTACAAAGGTGTTTATTTATATTTCATGCCTAATTAGCTGAACAAAGCAGGAAAATTTGGCTAATAGGAAATTCGAACAGCATTAATATTGCAGGACTTTTCTGCTGGACTCCTGAACTCCCTTGAGATGCATTTTTAGTATGTCTAAAACTCATCACAAATTATTTAAAGTGTAGTATTTATTTATTTATTTTTACAAATCTTACTGAAATTCATAGTGAAATCTCTGAAATGGTGGTTTTGCTAAGACTTGCATGTGAAAATGTTCTAATGGAAACAACTTAAGTCTGAAATATTCTCTATGCAGATGCTTCTAGCTGTGCAATTGCATGTGTACTTGCATTCCAGAATGCAGTCTGACCACATTTCAGTATGCAATGCAAGTACCAGGGTTATTTTATTATCATTCATAGTTTTATTGATAGTTTAAATTAGTTTAGATTTTCTGTTTTCATTTGAATTTTTGCTAAAGTTTAAGTAAATTTGCTGTTTTTGTCATTTTTATTTTTAAATGTCTAAATAGGCTAGTTTTTAATCATTTTATTTTAGTTTTATCTATTTTAGTACATCAAGTTAAATTAAATTAGAAATTTATAGCTGAAATAAACAAGTTTAAGTTTTTAATATTTTTATATTATATTATATTATATTATATTATATTATATTATATTATATATTTTTTTCAAGTAAAAGAAAAAAGAAAAAATATTTTTATGGATTTCTTTGCCTGAAAAAATGCTGTAGAAACAGTTTCCACTCAGAAAATTTCAAAGACAGTTACTAAGAAACATCAAGTAACACATTAAATAATCATGAGATTTTTAGGAAGTGTTCCTGTGGCTCTGCGGTAGAGCATTGTGTTAGCAGCGCAAAGGTTGTGGGTTCGATTCCCAGGGAATGCATGTTAGGTAAAAAAAAAAATGTTAGCCTTAATGCACTATAAGTCGCTTTGGATAAAAGCATCTGCTAAATGTAAAAGCTGAAATAGTGTTTTTGTGTAAAACATACTCCAATAATCTTTGTTTTATTTGCAACTACAAATTTTTTTTTAGAATGTAGTTTTAGTTAACTATAATAACCAGGTTATTCACCATCAGGCCATCCGAGATGTAGATGAGTTTGTTTCTTGATCACCAATGGATCCTATGTAGTCAATAGGTGCCCTCAAAATGAGCTCAGCAGGCACTGGACATCAATTTAACGTCAGGTTGAAGTTGGAGGCCAACGTTGGACAGGCAAGGCATTTTGGTTGCGATAGAAAATCAGGTTGACGTCAATATTTGATGTCAATTTGACGTTGACTTAAAGTTGGATTTTGGTTACTTTATAACAACAAAATATCAACATCAGCTGATGTCGGTATTGGACATCAAATTAACATTGACATTAGACGTTGAACTGACACTGAGTTTTGGTCACCCGATTTTACAACTGAAATTTAATCAAATATCAACTTCTTATGACATTGTGTGCCTGCTGGAAGAGTCCAAACAGCTGACAAAAACATCACAATAATCGACAACTAATCCACACAACTCATCCATCAATTAACATTTTTTAAGTGAAAATTTATGTGTTTGTAAGAAACAAATCCATCAAAACATTTTTAGCTTCAAACCATGCTTTCGGCTAAAATGTTGCTTTCTCCAGTTATTGCATCTGAATCAGGAGAGAAATATGCACAGATCAAGTACAGTTTACAAGCAAAACAGTCTAAAACAGTTATAATCAAATAAGTCGGTGGATTTTGATGTGAGAGGACAACAAGGGATTGGACTTTTTCTCTGGAGGAAGCGTTATTATGTATTATGGACTGGTATTTTGGCCAGACGGCACCCATTTACTGGTTTGATGCACATTATGGCACCCCTTGCAGCAAAGCTTGCATCTTGGCATGAATTGTCTTCTGTCACGTAAAATTGAGCTTGCGTATGTAGAAGCATTTGTGTTCACATACTTGTATGAGTGTCTTTCTGGCCTTAATTACATTGTCTTGGCCCTGAGTCATTAAACAGAGTCTGGGGGTCTAGAAAGCACACCAGTGGCTCTAGCTGCAAAATTAGAGGACCTTTGGTGCAATAAGCTGCTGGCTTCTGTTCAGAAAACTCAAATTGAGTCTGTAAAAGAAAGTGCTAAAGAAAGGAAAGAGAAAGCAAATCACCAGGACAATCATGTTTGACAGTAAGAGTTTTGAAGACCGAAATCACTTTGTGAGTTGTATGTTTGAGCATTTGAGCAAAGGAACTGAGTTTCCACAGGCACCTTGGCTGTCAGAGCTTCCTCTAATTGCCGTTATTGTGAGGTAAATGGTCAGTAATTGCATTGTCTGTGGCAGTTAATTCAAGTGAGAAAATCATGGCTTTTTTTTTGTACTATAGGGAATGCTTTTGTGTGAACTTTTTCTTGTGTCAGTTGCTATTATTATGCATTGAGACACTGAATTATCAGGCTGTCAGCAGTACAATTTTCATTTGCCAGTGTGAAGTCCATTGGTCTTTCCTAGTTATAGGCAGATCTACTTGCATGAAATCACCCTTAAATTAGTTGTTTAGCATGCACAATACACAAAAGCATGGTTAAAGGAAGATAGTTTAGTTTTGACTTTTCACTAAGTTAAAGTGAAAGTGATGTGTAGCCAAGTATGGTGTCCCATACTTGGAATCTGTGCTCTGCATTTAACCCATCAAAATGCACACACACATCAGTGAGTAGTGAACACACACCCGGAGCATTGGGCAGCCATTTTTGCTGCGGTGCCCTGGGAGCAGTTGGGGGTTTGGTGCCTTGCTCAGTGGGCTCACCTCAGTTTTGATATTGAAGGTGAAACAGAGCACTGTACATTCACTCCCTCCAGCAGGGACGGACTGGGAGTGAAAAACGGCCCCCCACAACTACAAACAGTCACTACTATCTCACAATATTACAGTAATCCTGCTGCATTTATGGCAAATAACATCACAAAACCCATGGTGACCCTTCTGACAAAAACAATAGAAACCATCACAGAAATTCTAAAGATTTCCACTACAAATACCAAAACAAACCATCAACTTTTAACCATTAAAACCATTAAATAATGGTATCCTGTAGTGTGTTTTGGGACATATTACATTAGGATTTTGTGGTTTTCACAGAAGCCAACAACAGAAGGCGACCAATTAACAGTAGAGACAATCAGGCACCATTACAGTTTCCATTAAAACCAATACAATTTTCATTATAACCAGTAAAACCATTACAAATTATGTGATTGTTTCTATTATTATTATTATTATTAGGGGATTGAAATAAATGTATTATTGTATGAACTAAAATACTTGAAATCTATATAAAAAGAGCAGAACGCAAAATGTATAATTTGACAATGATAAGCATAAACCTGGAATATAGAAACCTGAAACAACAGAATTCTTCAATTTGAGTATATGTCTCTCTCTCCGTGTGTGTGTGTGTGTGTGTGTGTGTGTGTGTGTGTGTGTGTGTGTGTGTGTGTGTGTGTGTGTGTGTCATTTAATCAGACTTATCACCTTATAGGCGATTTCATTTACTCTATTTTCTAACTCAATAGGCCACTGTAGAATCACTGCTGTCTCTTTATGAATGAATGGAATATTCGTGTCAGACAATGCGGAGTAATAAAGAGTGAATGTTCGGACTAGGGGTGTCCTGGGATTTTAATATAGTGCTCATAGGCTACATGCTCTAGCAGGGATGGGCAACTTTGATAGTGACAAGGGCCAGCATTTTTTCTCCTTTATACCTAGGGGCCAGATTACTAATCCACGTTCACACACCTTTTACATCGTCTTACTCAATTTCCTTTTTATTGGAAGAAATTAAATTATAATTCATGTCATTTGTTTTTAAAGATTTTGTTGTATAAAATCAAATTTAAGACATTTAAAGACCTTTTAAGACCTGCACTTCTCATTTCAGCCTTTAAACGATTTTTAAGAAAAGGGAAGAGTCAAAAGTATCAATTATTATATTAATTTAAACAACTATTATTAATCAATTATTATATTAAATTACATAAATATATCTCAGTGTCTTAATTGTTTAGATTTTTATAATGCATTAGTTTTTTGTCGATCCACTAGTTCACATTTAAAAATATGTAGGAAAAATAGCAGACGGGCTTACTGAAAAAGAAAATTCATTCTCTGCAAGCAATTTTCACTTTCGTAACTGCAGAAATATAGCAGTTTCCCTGGTAACGCCAGTACAAAGCAGCGCACCTGACTTTGAAACGTTCAGCGCTCAAGTTTATTCAGTGAAATAATAGCCTCTTGAAGTTTAATCTACATACTAATCTATATACTATTCTTGTCTTTCTGTCCCCAAATTTAAGACCTCTTATAATTAAGACTTTCTGTTTCATTTAAGAGTGTACATGGCCTTAAATTTAAACAATTTAACTGAAGACTTTTTAAGGACCCGCGGAAACCCTAATAAGAACATAGTTCAGTGCAAACATTTCTGTCATGCATTTGGCAAAAAGCTTTTGTTGATATTGCATTTTACCTTTCCAAACATTTCCAAACAATCCAAACATATAAGTATCCCCCTGAACTTGTAAAAAAAGACAATCTGTTTACCATCTTGACTGGAAAATTATGTTCTCATGATCAGTTTTTCATTTATTATTTGCTAATGTTAGCGAATGTTTACAGAGTTCACGTACTACTGCGCTGAAATTAATACGGGGAGCGGCTGGAAACTAGCGACCTTTCCTGGTTGGAGATAGTTTTAACATTATAAATTGAAAGCAATCTTTAAGTGACTTACATTTCAAATATTTCAAAATTGATCCTCCGAGTCTAAAATGATCCAGTGGACCGTAGCTAAAAGACTTTACGGGCCGTATACGGCAGTTTCGGTTTCTTATAAGCAAAAATAGATTGCATTAGTGCCCCCTTTTTTCAGCTGTCAACGTCACTTTATCTGACACTTTTTCTTTGATGATGAATCAGCCAGGCCGATGGCCGTTGGATGGACGGCTGTTCTTCTCCAGAATGTCCAGATGGCCAGTCCGCCTCTGCCTTCCACCTACAATCCCTGCCGGTACCGAGGCTCGGATGCGTGACCTTTGGGTTCAAAGAAAAAAAGAGAGAATGCAATTACAGTTAAAGTGCATGTAGAGTTATATCCAGTCTTTCAATGCTAGCAAACATGTTAACCCTTCTCTGTTTAAATAGAGGAAAATCCAAGCAAAGGAATTATGTCAGTAACACACAGATGTTTGTCAGCCTTGAACAGTCCAATTATTACAACTTTGCAGCCCAAAAAAGCAGTTTTTTGGTGGAAGAATTAATATAAGTGCTTCAACTAAATGCTGCAATGTGCTTTTGAACCTTGAAAAATACCCCGTTGACTTCCAATGAATGTTCATGTATAATAAATATGACGTTTTTGGCTTGTTTTCACAAACTGAAGGATGAGTTGAAGTTATTTCTGTGGCAAGCGATAGCGTGCTGTTGAAAGAGCTGAACTTGTTTTGTAGCTGGAACATTCCTTTAAGGAAATAGGCTAAAAGCTCACTTCATTTCATGGCATGTGAAAGCATTTGCTCAAATATTCTAGAAATATGTGTGTCAGATTTGGTAAACCTATGGTAAATCTATTTCGTTCTGCTTCCTTCTATCAGGAGAGAGATGTATAACCGTCAGTATTGAGTCACGCTAAAGCAAGACCTTCAAAACAAGGTCTATCCAGGGGACAGACTTTGTCCAAATACTGAGGTGACGTTTGACTTCAAAGGACTTAAAAGTGCTTTGTAAAAATATGTTTTGGTTTTGAGTAATTTTCAGTGATCAAATATATACTGTATATGTATATAGTAATAATAATAGTAATAATATAATAGTCATTTGTTCATGAATCGGACTACACTGGTTGCACTGCATGTTTCTGATTCACTAAAAGGAGTGACTCAAAAGAGCCATTTGTTTATGACTGTTCAAATGGTTTGTTTCTGATTCATTAAAAGGAATGATTCATAAGATTTGAATTTTAATTTGTTCATGAATCAGACTATATTGACTGCCATTTTTTAACCTGAATGTGCAAGTCTTCCGTTTTGAGCCGTTTCTAGTTTGTTTTAGAAATACAAACAGTCCGTTATGCTGTTTGATGCTGCCAACTGGTATTTGTTACCGCATAACTTTGTTTTTTTATCATAATCATAAACACACTAGTTTATAAATAGTTTTACCTTTTAGTGCACTTTGTTATTCTTAGTTAATTGGCGTCTAATGAATCGGAAGCATATTCACAAAAAATATCTTATTCCATGTTAAATATAAGGTGGTTATATTTCAGATGCCTTTTTCTTTCAGTCTATGTGATTTTTTTCTTCCTGTTCAATCATCCACTAAGCTAAAATTGTACGTCCAGTCACTTAGAAGTTTGAGGAATTATGTCAGTATTCATTGTTCAAATTCTTAACCTTGAGTATGAGCAATAGTTGGCAAACACTACTAATAATGTATTTCCAGGGGCATTTATCATAACAAAACAATGTCAGGCTATTTTGTAAGATTATTTATTGCAATCAATGAAGTCAAGGTCTTATTAACTATGAAACAACTTTTACATTTTAAACATCTTATGTAGAGATTTGTAAACTTCACAAGCTTGTAGTTTAAGAAAAAATATGTGAAAAGTGAAGTTTCTGATAAATATGCTGAGCGATTCCTTTATCAAATGTTTGTCTGGGAAGCAGAAGTCTTGGCTCAAAGCTTCTAATTAACTGCTGCATCTAATTAATCAAGAAAATTGCAGCTCTAGGCTATAACCAATGATTCATAAATGCGCTTTCAGCAAGGGGTACATAAGAGCCGACTCAAACTTTATGTGAACTGTATTTGGGTCATGTGAGGGAGACCAGTGGCGACATCATGATGGATTGATTTGTTGCTGTAGAAAAAGACAGACAAGAGATCAACTCCCTGAGGACCCTTTTTTTGCTCAGAGGTTGTGCTTTCATTGCTCTGGAAATAGTGTTCTTTGTGTTTCATTGAAGTATCCAGTATGTTTCTTCTTTTCTGCATAGCTTGTAATTTAACTAATTTAGTTGATTCTTCAAACTTGGCATTCTGTACTATGAATATTGTTAACTCTTATGACAAATAGCTTGTGATGTTCCTCATTTGCATGTCACTTTGGATAGAAGCATCTGCTGAATGAATAAATTTAATGTTTCAGATGTTTCAGGGCTATAAATTGAATGTGGAGTGCAGCTCAGATCATTTGGTCTTGGAAGAATTGAATGGGAAATTAGTTCATATTGATATCTCTGACTTTGCAATTGCAGATTTTGTTGTTTTGGCCAGTTCAAGCAAGATTCGAAAGATCTTCTGTAATACGAGAGGAGGCACATGAGAGTATGTTTTCTTTTCTCAATAGAAACATCTAAGAAGCAGAACGCATAATCAGCATTCCATTAAATTTCATTGCAACCTAGAAAAAACTGGGATGTTAAGTTTTATGAGTGTGTTTTTCTGTCCTGTGCTGATGTATATCCTATTAAAACAAAAATGAAGACAGAACATATAGAGAATTCTTTTTTTTTTTAATTTTCATTTCCTTTGTGAATTTTCCAGCATACACCCCACAGTTGGACATGCATGGACAAACATAAGCATTCACCCATAAATACAAACATATACTATAAGCATGTAACAGAAATTAGGGTTTTAGTGAGGTGCGTGGACACAGATCAGGGGCAGACAGGAGCCATTACTGTGATTAAAAGGTTGGATTTGGATCGTGCCGAGAGGTGCTGAACATTTCTGTTATGGAGTCATGATAAACTAGTGCAGAATATTAAAGCGTCCTGTCCAGCTGGAGAACCAAAAATGGGGTGCAGTGAAATTAACCACAATTTACACTATTAATTCTGAGAATCAGTTGTGTTAGGACAGAATCTGACTTTTTGGTATTTTACATTGTGCCCTATTTTTACAGATGTTTAGATTATATATTATGCTACATTCATGATTATTTTTCCTGTTAGAGATGTCTTAATTATGTAAATCTGTTTTGAAATTTTAATGACAATCACCATTTATTTGATCATATTTCAACAACAGATTGGAGCACTCATGCATTAAATCAACCAAAAGTGAAACTGAAGACAATTATAATGCAACATTATAATTTTTTTTTTTTTTTTTTTAAAGTTTCTGAAGATCACTGAAAACTGGATTAATTGTGCTGAAAATTCAGCTTTGTCATCACAGGAATAAATTATTATTATTATTATTTTTTATAAAACTAATTAAAATAGAAAACAGTTAATTTAAATTATAATAATATTTCACAATATTCTTTTTCCTTAAAAAAAATTGACATGTACCTGAAATATATCCAAATGAATCAATATCAAATCACGTGAAATCTGTGTCAATAGTACCATGGTACTCTCTGTCACAGTACTTTTTGATAAAGGCCCGTTATCTAAAACACCTGATTTATTTCATCAGTTCATTAGTAGAGTGCTCCATGACCTGAATTGGGTGTGTCAGATTTTTTTAGACACCTGAAATGTGCAGGATTTTGAAACGCTGGGTTAAAGTCTCACTGGCAGGGGTCGCCACACATCATCAGCGTTAAATGAATTCTTTGCCTCCCCCCTCCTGATCTCTGTATCTCTCCTCCTGTGCTTAACTTAATTTGACTAAAACCTCTCTTATCCTCACGGATAATCTGTCAAACGGTTTATTTATTCATCCATCTACCTTTTGTAAGGACGCCCCTACTGCTCACCCACATGCCGAGACCTTGCTTACCTTTTGCGCATTAGCTGACGAGATGATCACTGCTTAAGTTTGTCAGTCACTGGGTGAACGGTATTTGAGGCCAAACGACAAATCATGATGAAACCAGTGGCAGCCATCTGCATTTGCTCCAGACAAATGATGTGATAGCGCAGATAATTCACTACCACATTTTGTTGTCAGAGCTTGAAGTAGCATGTGAACACTCATTTGAACCTAAGGAGCATTTTTATGATGCAGTTTTTGTCATAATTTATTGGTGATTGTATGTTTTTTTTTTTTTATGTAAGCTGGTTAAATGTAAATTTCAGACTTTCAAGCAAATAAGAACACTTAAAAAAAATCTTGTTAAATCTTGTTTTCAGGCAAAATATGTAAGCATCTTTAAAACAAGATAAATCCTAGAGAAACGAAATTGTGTAAGATAATAAAATGTATTTTCAGCAAATATATGTTCTACTGTTTAAAAGTTTAGCACCAGTACTTTTTAAAATTATTTTTAAAGAAATTAATACTTTTATTCACCAATGTGGCAAAAATCGACATGTATAATGTTAAAAAGGTTTCTATTTCAAATAAATGCTGTCCTTTTGAATTTTCTATTCATCAAAGAATCAAGATTTGCACAAAAATATTAGGCAGTAGAACTGTATTATACGTTGATAATAATAAATGTTTCTTGTGCAGCAAATCAGCATATTAGAATGATTTCTGAAAGATCATGTGACACTGAAGACTGGAGTAATGATACTGAAAATTTAGCTTTACGTCACATGAATAAATAATATTTTTAAATATATTAAAATAAAAAACAGTTATTTAAAATTGCAATAATATTTCACAATATTACAGTTTTTACTGCGTTTTTTTAATCAAATACATGAAGCCTTAGTGAGCATTAGAGACTATAAAACATTTTTACCAACCTCAAATCTTTTTAATTTCTAAAAAAAAACCAATAAATCTTATTCTATTGTATTTAAATTTTTGAAAATAGAATTTACTTCAAAAAATAAAATATACTTCAAGTTTAAAAAGATATAAATTAAGTTTCATAATCTTCTCACATGAATTTTTTTTTTTTAAGGATTTTTTAATATTTATTTTTTTAAAAAAATTTTGTATTTATTTATTTATTTGTTTGTTTGTAGTGAAACAGTTTTCCTGGGATGTTAGCAAGACGGTTGCCAAACAGACTAACTCCAAAAAGTTAAAAAATATCCATGTCAATCTCTTTTTTTTTTTTTTTTTAGATCCCTCAGATCAGCTATGCCTCCACAGCACCAGAGCTGAGTGACAATAACCGCTACGACTTCTTCTCTCGAGTGGTACCACCAGACTCCTACCAGGCCCAAGCTATGGTGGACATTGTGAAGGCACTGGGCTGGAACTATGTGTCCACATTAGCGTCAGAGGGAAATTATGGTGAAAGTGGAGTAGATGCCTTCGTTCAGATCTCTCGAGAGGCAGGTATAGTATCCGTACAATCATCAGGCTATGCATTCTGTTCGCTGATAATCTATGGATGTAAAACACACTGAAGCGTATAGAATGATCCAGATTGGGCTTTCCATTAATATGCTTTCAAAAAGTTACAAAGAGGAGCATGACAGAGACAGCTGCATGCATTTGTACCCATCTGCTGCCAGAAATTCATTAATATAAATAGAAAGTGAGTCACATTTTAGGAGAGAAAAATTTCAGCATCGGTGTCCATCTCTCTCTCTCTTTCTCTCTCTGTGACAAAGGAGGTCTGTGCATCGCTCAGTCGATAAAGATCCCACGAGAGCCCAAACCAGGAGAGTTTGACAAGATCATTAAGAGACTAATGGAGACCCCCAACGCTCGAGGAGTCATCATCTTCGCCCATGAGGATGACATCAAGTAAGTGAATGATATGCTTAATGTACGTTTGATCAGCAAGGCCTTTTAAGCTGTATAAAATTCTGTGTTAAATACAACTTTAATTCTATCAGCTGCATCTGCTGCATGCTGTTGATTACATTTGAACATCTTGTGCAAATTTATGGAGGCATAAATGAGTGTTAAAGTATTTTACTTTAACTCACTACAACACAGCTCTTGCCATGAGGATTGCCTGCTGACATCGCATTAAAATCTCAACTACTTACCTGTTGTTTGACAAACACAAAAATAGTATTTTAAAATTGTAATTATTTAAATTAACAATTTAAGCATGTTGAAATAGTGTAAATCTGCTGATATATTTTGTACTTTTTGCGCTGGTTTTGATAGAAAACTGGGGAATTCCATGGAATGTCCCTTAAATCATCATCAAATGAGCCAAAACATTTTACAAGTGAACATGCATCATTATCAGAACGAAGATTTTGTGCACTTACTGAAGAATTCATGTGAATTCAAGTGCTTTATGTTTCTGCTTTTAAACTTTCAGTTAACAGAGTTTGTCTACTAGAATTAAATTGTAATTGCATGAATGCACATGCATTTATTATTATTATTATTTATGATTTTTTTCATAACTGAGGAATGTCAACTTGAAGCAACATTAACAACCCATTGGACTTCATTAATGTATGTTTTCACTGTTTGACAGGATGTTGGAGGAAAAGTGTTAACAAATAAGAAAAACTGATGATGTCAGCTGAAAAAAAGTTGTTTCAGAGGCAAATTTTGATGAAAGATTAAGAAGACAAAAAAATTCCCCCCTAAAATAACATGCACTAATGATTTGCTTACAATAAGAAGTGTTAACTGAAGTAGTGTTAAGCCAGAGAGGGTGAATTTTGATTTCATGTTCACTTGTTTATCTTGTATTTAACCCAGGATATTCGCTTTATGAGTGTTTACAAGCAACGATTTTGTCTATAACAGAAGCATAATGGGAGTGTAACGGTGGCTCTTTTTCATCATTTTTTTAATGGTTCTGTCTGGAACAAACTGTTCGTTCCATCTGTCACAGTGCAGCAGACTAATGTTGTCACAGATTTGATATTGGCTGACTGGTAACAAGGGCACATGCAGATTATTTGATATGATTGAACTAACTTTTTGTATTTGTGGAATTTATGGGAGATTTGTAAAAACCAAATACTAAAGTATGTGCAATTAGAGAAAACATCCTTTAATGTAGTTATAACACATTATGGGATACTTGGCTTTTGATATGCAATGCATTGCACAGGCTCCTGTATGCATGTAAATAGAGTTCTGTCATGACAACTCTCTGAGGGATTGGCATGGTAATGTACATGACAATGTTAATGTATTTGGTCTTGGCAGAATAGATCTGCTATGCTGCTACTGCAGAGCAAGTACCGAGACTTGCTACTGCCAGTACATCCACAACATGCTGCTGTGAGCATGTAAGAAATATTTCTGCTGCAAAAATAACATACATGAAATAACCCCCATAAAGCATACATGAATCACCTCGTAGCAGATCTATACAGGTGGAGCTGGGGAAGGTGGAGGGTCTCTGAAGCAATCTGCAACTGCTACGGTAAGCCCTGGTAACTGACCCTTCGCCTGGAGTTTGATTGACAGGTGATCTGACCAACCATAAGTCTGAATCTGCCGTTTTGTCCAACAAACAAATCAGACAGGAGAGTGGATTAACATCTGTGGACTTGAACTTGAAAATGACGTATATTGACGTCTTTCTGCAGTTGAAACAAGATACATTCTGATGTTTAGTCATGTTTATTTTGTGCTATAACTAGTAAATAAGAAGAGATGATCGTTCAGGTGTGTCACGCTGGTTTTATTTCTTGTTTAGGTTTTCTCGTGTTGTCATGTGTTTCCCTCACCATCATCCTTTTGCTCATGTCTCTTGTTCTCATTGGTTCCTTTGTATGTGTTACGTTCTCATTGGTTGAATTGTGGTATGTGACCCCATTGTTTGATTGAAATATATATACACTCACCGGCCACTGTATTAGGTATACCTGTTCAATTGCTTGGTAACACAAATTGCTAATCAGCCAATTACATGGCAGCAACTCAATGCATTTAGGCATCTATGTGGTAAAGACAACTTGCTGAAGTTCAAACCGAGCATCAGAATGGGGAAGAAAGAGGATTTAAGTGACTTTGAACGTGGAATGGTTGTTGGTGCCAGACGGGCTGGTCTGAGTATTTCAAAAACTGCTGATCTAATGGGATTTTCACGCACAACCATCTCTAGGGTTTACAGAGAATTGACTGAAAAAGAGAAAATATCCAGTGAGCGGCAGTTGTGTGGACAAAAATGCCTTGTTGATGTCAGAGGTCAGAGGAGAATGGGCAGACTGGTTAGAGATGATAAAAAAGGCAACAGTAACAGGTATGTAGAATACCATCTCTGAACGCACAACACGTTGAACCCTGAAGCAGAAGGGCTACAGCAGCAGAAGACCATACCATGTGTCAGCAAAGAACAGGAAATGAAGGCTACAATTCGCACAGGCTCACCAAAATTGGACAATAGAAGATTGGAAAAATGTTGCCTGCTCTGATGAGTCTCGATTTCTGCTGCGACATTCATATGGTAGGGTCAGAATTTGGCATAAAGAACATGAAAGCATGGATCCATCCTGCCTTGTCTGAAAGGTTCAGGCCGCCGTGAAGAATCAAGGCAGTTCTGAAGGCAAAAGGGGGTCCAACCCCGTACTAAAAAATGTGTTAATGATGGATTTGTTTCTAACAAACACACAACTATGTGCTTCACTAGATGTTAATTGATGGACTCATTCTGACGGCACCCATTCACTGTAAAGGATCAACAGGTGAGCAAGTGATGTATAATGCTAAATTTCTCCAAATCTGTTTTAATGAAGAAACAAATTCATCTACCACTTGGATAGTGAGTAATTTTTCTGCATATTTTAATTCTTGGGTGAACTATTCCTTTAATGCTCCAGAATATCATTGAAGAAGTATTATTACTTTTACATATAACATATCTAGTTACTGTAATGTTATGCACAGATGTTATGTTTCAATGGCTTTTGAATTGCCTGCCAGTGAAATAACAAGGGAAGACAGAATATTTCTTCATTTTAAATGATAATTGTGCATCTAAAGAGTGTGACGTATCATATCTGTGATTTCAACTTTGCTCTTTGAGCAACTCAGGGGTGTCACCCTTCACCCAGGAAGTGCTAAAGCTGCATGGGGCATGTCAACTTAGAAGGTGCCATACTGTCAAATCCAAAATAAGACTTTATTAATTGATCTCTTGAGCTTGTATGATCTTTTCATGCATGATAATAGCAGATACAATATTCAGGACATTGCATTTTTCATTGCATATTGCCATTTTATTTTTTCCATTTTTAACCTGCAAATTCAGAAGTACCAAACAAACTCTCCCCATTAAAAGACAATACTTTGCTATCGCCGTCAACACTCACGAGTGACGGTTTGCCACACTGGGTTTGGGTGTCACAGTCTCTAATCCATATGGCTCGTTGATGATGCTTTTTGACAGGCTTATGCGGTGGAGAATGTCTGTGCAGATTAAGTTTTCCCTTCATTAAAACACTCCTTTGAGCACAAGCTGTCTCTCACACTGCGTAAATTGTCAACCACCTCTTCAGTACTGAAAGCAAATGCATAACTGAATAGCTTAATTCATAATAACTTGGTTAAGTGCCACTCTAACTAACAAGTTAATATTTGAATTTCAAGAAGGTCTTTTCATTTACACACTTATACATTTATATGTTAGATTAACATTAGTGTATATATGGATGCAGCTGTGCTTTGTATAATACAATACAGGTCGACTTAAACAGCTTGGTTCCTCCCAAAGTTTCTTTTAGATTTATGGACAAATTACATTTAAGTTGATCACTGACAGATATTAAAAAGGAATGCACCCATCTTATTGGCAAAAATATTCAGAATTTGGTCATGCTCCAATTATGTAAGTGTTATGTAAAAATGCATAAATAAAAAATCTAAATAAATTAGAAAATGTTACAAATGTATTAAAAGTAATTAATTAAAATAGATTATTTGTATAATTAAGTAATAATTTTGTTTCATTATAATTTAAATAACAAAAAGCATTGTATGAATATATATATATACATATATATATATATATATATATATATATATATATATATATATATATATATATATATACATATATATATATATATAATTTTAATTGTGTCATATGTAAACTCCTAATTTAACCAAGATATAGATTTGTTTTTAAAAGTCTATATTGACAGAACCCCACTGAAAGAAATGTTTCATGTTTACATTTTTCACTTTTCACTTTTACAAAAAAAAAAATGTTTTACACTTTACTTTTTTCGGTAACAGTATTCAAGTGAAATCCATTTATTTTCTATTCATTTGAACACTGTTAACATTCTCAATTTGTAACAATTTCAGTTTCATACAAATGTTTGTTACAGCCAAATAGGCATGAATCTAATGTCTGAGGTGCTTTTTTAGACACAAAACAAAATTACAGGTGATGTTAGTGGTTTGTTTTACACCAGTTCTAATGCTTTTTTCACTCTCTTTGTTATAAATGATCTAAAGTGCTACATGATTGTAAGGACATGAACTGATCAAATTACTTTCCAAAATGCTAAAATACAGCATAATAGCAAGAGAATACTGCATGTCCCCTATAATATTAGTTAGATTGACTTTGCTTCAGTATAAAATTCTATCTGTGCTGTTTCTTGTCCAGGCAGGTCCTGGAGGCTGCAAGGAAGTCCAATTTGACAGGTCATTTTAAGTTTGTGGGATCGGACAGCTGGGGTGCCAAGAGCTCTCCGATCCTGGACCAGGAGGAAGTGGCTGAGGGTGCCGTCACCATTCTGCCCAAAAGAGCTTCTATTGAAGGTTTGAAATATACAAATGTATCCTTTAAGTCATCATGAAATAAATGCATGTCACTGATTGTATTGTGATCGATTCATTTGTGTGCTTATAATTGTTTATTTGAAAAACAGGACTCCACCAATAACAGTTCTTTATTAGCATTGATGGTTTCCTGAAGAACTTTTAACATCCACAGAACTGTTTAACTGTTCACTGAAATGTTTTTTGGGGAATCAAAACTGGTTGAATCTGCCACTCTCACTTTTCAAAATACAATCAACAATCGGTGGATAAAATAAAGTCCTACATTTCTATCTTGCTTGATAACCATTTTACTCGGAAATAGGTCACAATATGGTAGTAAAGTTGGTTGCAACTTCTATTTAATGCTGTGTTTTTTTTTTGTTTTTTTGTTTTACAGTCGATTCCACTATAAGGATAAAATTGGTAATTTTTCTGCTTTTAAATCAGGATTTGACCAGTACTTCACCACTCGATCCCTGGAGAACAACCGCAGGAACATCTGGTTCGCTGAATTCTGGGAGGACGACTTCAGGTGCAAACTGACACGTCCAGGTATCAAGATAGACCCAGAAAAGAAGAAATGCACAGGTGAGAGCTCCTGTTAGCCATTTGCAAGTTATCTGATGTTTGGAACAATGACATCTGACCCTTAAAAGCTTTTAAAATGTCTTCTGTCTGTCTTCTTGTTCAGCTTCTCTAAGTATTTTCATTTGTCACTTTGCTGTCTTACTGTGTTGATTTAACCCTTTCAGGAAAAGAACGGATTGGTCGCGATTCTCATTACGAGCAAGAGGGCAAGGTTCAGTTTGTAATTGATGCAGTTTATGCAATGGCTCATGCTTTGCACAACATGCACCAGGATTTGTGCCCAGGAGCCACAGGTGTTTGTGATAAGATGGACCCAGTGGAGGGACGTTTGCTGCTTAGCTACATCCACTCCGTCAACTTCAATGGTGAGTCAACGTCACGCTAGATCAGAATCACTGAATGTGAGACCTGACTGGCATCAGAAATGCCATTAGGCTGGATGCCAAAAGATGTTCAAAGGTCCAAACTAAACCCCACAGAGAGCTTTAATTTTGTCTCACAGACTCATTTGGACTAAACACTGTGTCATGCATATTGACATGAGTCTGCCCTTGGATATTTGAATTTTTAACCACAAATTAAAAATCTGTTTTCAAGTACTCATCACTATGTTGTTCCAAACCCGTATGACTTTAGTTATTATGGAGGAAGTTAAGATGAACTGGTTTGTTGTTTGCCTTAATTGTAAGTCATTTTGGAAAAAAAGTGTCTGTTAAAAGAATAAATGTTAATGTAAATGTGGAAATTTTGAAGAATGTGAGCTATTTTTTTATATAATTAAAGAGTACAGCAGGTTTATGCGCTGTATAAGAAGTTTAAATTGCTGAAAATCACTGAAAATTTGTGTTTGCAAACATTCAAATATTTGATCAAAATTCAGTTGAAAACATCGACACTGGTATAAAGGGTACCTCCTGGGAGCCCCAATCACCTCTGAGCATTACAAGAAATGGCTAATTACAATTGACAAGTGGAATTTGCATGCCAAGCCACTCCCTGTACATACGGGTATATAAGATGGTGGCGTGCATCCACTCTTTCAGGTTTGTGCTTAGGAGTCGAGAAGCATCCCAGCATTCAACACAGTTCACGGTTGTGGCATGAGGGATGTAATGTCTCCCTTCCCTCCTTCAGGGAATGAGGGTTACATGCGTAACCCAGACGTTCCCTATCAATCAGTTACGTTCGATGTTACGTTGACACAGATGTTAGGGGTCCCTGTGGAAAGCGCCACAACCAGAACTCTATTCTGGAAATTGAAGGTGAGGTGCTGACAAGCAAGCGTGTCAGGACAGATGCACCTCAGTCCCTAACCTACCCAACGCCCTATAAGCCTGATCATTTATCAAAGATGATGGCTTACCAGGGAAGCTGAAAAAAGGGATGTTCCAACATTCTCACAATTCTAGATTTCAGCAGCCATTGGGGTGCAGAATGTGAACAGTAAGACTGAGTTCAGGAGATCACAACAGGAACCGACAGTAAACAAACCAAGGGAAACTGTACCGTGGAAAATAACATACAGGATTACCAAGGGAATCTCATGTATGGAACCAAGTCCAGTAAAAGGGATGCAACCCAAATACTGGACGTCGCAACAGACTCCTCCGCTAAGTCTGAATACCACAGGGTGTTGGAGGAATCGACTAGGATTCACCAGATGGAGAGCTTACTGGAAGAAGATAAGCACATACTTATCCTAACCAGAGGAACTGCGCCGTAAGTGAGACACTGAGCCAGACTTCCCACAAATTACCTGTTCGTTCTCTGTTGAAGAGTCTCCTCCTTGGATTCCGGTCAGGGCAGAGCAGATGTTGACCCCTCAGGAGGGTGCCCTCAGCGACAGACAGACAAAGACCCAGACCTTGGCTGTCTGACAATCGAAGTGACCCGCCGAGGTAAAATCTGCTTAATTAACTCTGTCTGCTTCTGGACTGCCGAGAACTGCTGGGCAAAGTCCTCGGCAGTGTCACCGAAGAGGCCGGCTTGGGAGACGGTGGCCTGGTTTACTTGTAGGATGGCAATTGTGTGCAGGTCGGAGGCAGCCTGGCTCAGTACTGTAATCCTTGGTAGCCAGGACTGACGCTAGCTTACAGGCTTTGGACGGGAGGTGCAGAAGTTTCCTCCAGGTAGTGGCATTTTGTGGGCAGAGATGCACCATAAATGCACACTCCACCTGGGGAATGTCGACATACACCTTGGCCACCCTACTGTACCATCAAGATTAGTGAGGAGGGAAGAACTCAAACATGACCGGGCGGTGTAGAAGGCCTTCCATGTTTTGGTGAGCTCTTCATGAACCTCCAGGAAGAAAGGCACTGGGGGAGAACATGGCTTAGAGTCACATCTGGAGCCTAGATACCCATCGTTCACCCTGGAATGTTCGGGGGGTGGAGGCCTGATACACTTGGCAGCTCGAAGGAGTCTGGCCGTCAACTTTGCTTCCGACTTCGACTGTGTAGCCGTAATGTTGAACGTAACTGACTGATAGGGAACTACTGTTATGAAACGTTATTACAATTTACCTGTAAATTCTCCTTCATAAATTATTATAATATGCTTATTTGTTGCTAAAGGTTTATTTTTTATTATCAATGTTAAAAACAGTTAAAATATTTTAATATAAAAATATATTTAAAAATTTATTTGAAATTTATTCAAAAGAACGGCATTTATTTGAAATAGAAATCTTTTGTAACATTAGAAATGTATTTTCTCTCACTTCTGATCAGTTGAATGCATCATTAAATGCTGAATAATTTTATTAAAATATTATACATTATTTTACATTATAAAATATTACAAAATCTGTTTATTTAAATAATAAACATATCGTCTACAATTTACAAATGCATGTTATTCCAAGAAAAAAAAACTTTTTCTAAATAATATTCACTAATATTATAGCTACTTTTCACAGTCTAATCAAGTCCTGACTGAGAAAATCAAGTCCCGCCCTACAATTTTATTTGCAGAATATTCAATTTAATTTTGAAATGTGTGACAATAGTGCCATTAAATGTGTTGCAAATGTTTTTTCATGTGATGTTTATATACAGCTTGTGCTTAGTACTTCACATTACCACTTTGACCACGTAGTTCTGTGTAGTTTGAAAACAGAAAAACATCTCTAGAAAAGTTGTGGCAAGTAAATCTAACTTTGCTCTGGTGTTGTGAAGCTGTCCATGCAGGAATTCCCATTAAATCACTTCCTCAAGAGTGACTGTCATCTTGCAAACATTTGGTGAAAGCTCGCCTGGAGGGAACTGACTGAACAAGCAATATGCATTATTGTGAAGGAGAAAATTGCATGGAAAATAAGTCCTTTTTCCACCCCAGAATTTCAAATGAAGATGTCTTCCTCCTACACAGCAAAGAACAAACAAGAAAAAGACAAATCCTCATCCATCCAGGGCTAACAGAAGCAGGTTATCAGTGGTTCAGTGATGTGTTCTTGCCAAATGTTTGTATTTAATGCATTCTGAGTTTCCAATTCAAATCTAGTCATAGACTAAAAACAGATATCACTGCCTGAAATGACATGCAGCATGGTAAAGTATGCATGAATGGAGCATCTATGGCAGATGGGTGTAGAGCGAAGTGAAGATGTTCCAAGTCTCAGTGGAGAAGAAGGAGTGACAGGAAGAGGAGGTGATCAGTGAAGCTAGAACCTGACATCTCTTTATGATATATCTGGCTGTGATCGCACTCATCTTAAGAGCTGATGTTCGCAGCTATAATTTACTATCAAATCTGTAATGTATTTCTTCAAAGACCAGAGAACAGAATTGTTTTGTGGCTTTTAGTTATCTTAAAATTTGACAAAAGAAACTTAGCAGATTTATGCATGTAGATAAAGAATATCACCTTGCACAATAAAATGCTCCAAAAAGAGGTCAAAACGTTCTTTCCCAATTTCCTGTTTTAATTTAAACATGCAAATTACTTAAAAAAAAGACAATTTAATTAAACTAGTTAAATCATGTTTCTTCTGTGATTATCAGGTAGCGCTGGTACTGCCGTTCTGTTTAATGAGAACGGAGATGCTCCTGGACGCTATGACATCTTTCAGTACCAGATGACCAACACCACCAATCCAGGATACAGAGTCATCGGCCAGTGGACCAATAACCTGCGACTCAACGTAAATGGACTTGAATTGTACATTAGCAAACACTTTAATCATATTCACACCTGAAGGATCCAAGAACATGTACGAGTTATACATAAGAGTCTGAAGACTCATAAAACCTTTTACGCTTTTTAAAATGGTTTTTATTTAATTTTTTAAAAGTTTTATTATATTTATTATAATTTTATTAAAACATAACATTTCAGATTCTGCACTATTTCAAGAATCCTGAAAAAATGTATTACTGTTTCCAAAAGAATATTAAACAGTACAACTGTATTCAAAAGTGATAATAAGAAATGTTTCTTGAGTGGCAAATCAGCATATTAGAAGGATTTCTGAAGGATCATGACTGGAGTAATGATGCTGAAAATTCAGCTTTGCCATCACAGGAATAAATTATATTTTAAGAAATATTTAAATAGAAAACATTGATTTTAAATTGTAATAATATTGTAAATAGTTTTAAATGTATTTTTAATCAAATAAATGTAGCCTTGGTGAGCAGAAGAGACTTCTTTAAAAAACTTTACAAAATCCTACAGAGCCCAAACGTTTGGTGTACTGTATGTTCCAAAACATATCTTGAACTTACAAGAATGACTGATTTGGTCCTTTGTTTATTTCTGTTTTCTAGATTAATTGTTTGTAAATGTTTTCTGTGTTTCATCAGGTGGAAGAGATGCAGTGGACCGGTGGATCCCGTCAGATGCCGGACTCGGTCTGCAGTTTTCCGTGCCGCTCGGGTGAGAGGAAGAAGATGGTGAAGGGTGTCCCATGCTGCTGGCACTGTGAGCTCTGTGATGGCTATCAGTTCCAAGCTGATGAGTTCAACTGCGAGATGTGCCCTTTCGACATGCGGCCGACCCCCAACCGCACGGCCTGCCGCCCAACTCCCATCATCAAGCTGGAGTGGCATTCACCCTGGGCCATGATCCCTCTGTTCCTGGCCATTCTTGGCATCCTGGCCACCCTGTTCGTCATCATCACCTTCATCCGCTTCAATGACACCCCTATCGTGAGGGCTGCGGGCCGTGAGCTCAGTTACGTGCTCCTGACGGGAATCTTCCTCATCTACCTCATCACCTTCCTGATGATCGCTGAGCCGGGGACGGTGGTGTGTGCCTTCCGCAGGCTGCTGCTGGGGCTGGGAATGTGCATTACATACTCTGCCATGCTTACAAAGACCAACCGGATATATCGCATCTTCGAGCAGGGCAAGAAGTCTGTCACACCGCCAAAATTCATCAGCCCCACATCGCAACTTATGATAACCTTCATACTGATTTCAGTACAGGTGAGTGTGTTAAATGAAAGCTTGAAGTGATAATTATTTTATTGCTTCCTGCAGGGTGCAACCCATATCCTATACGTTCCAGATCTTATGGAGCTGGTTATTGTGTTGGGCTGGTTGGAAAGTAGAATTTTTTTTTTATATCACTACAATATTTACACTGTCATTCACAACTTTGGGGTCAATAAGTTTTTTATGCTTTTGAAAGAAGTCTTGTGTGCTTACCAAGCCTTCATTTACTTGATCAAAAATACAGTAAAAACAGAAATCTTATGACATATTAATGCAATTTAACTGTTTTCTATTTGAATGTATTTTAATTTATTTCTGTGATATCAAAGCTGAATTTTCAGCATCATTACTCCAGTCTTCAGTGTCACATGATCTTCAGAAATCATTCTAACATACTGATTTGCTGCTCAAGAAACATTTCTTACTATAATCAATAGTGCTTCTTAATAGTTTTGTGGAAACTGATACATTTTTTTCAAGATTCTTTGATGAAGAAAAAGTAAAAAAAAAAAAAAAAAACAGAATTTATTTAAAATAGGAACCTATTGTAACATTATAAATTATTTTACTGTCTCCTTTGATTACTTTAATGCACCCTTGCTTAAACTATTAATTTCCTTCAAAAAAAGCTCTAACTAGGTTGACCAAAATGGCCATCTTATTAGTTAAAATCACTTAAATTTGATTAGTGACCTTGAAGTTTAAAACTAAAATATTTCTTCTTAATTTCTATGTCACAACTGTTAAAAGTAATACATTAAAATTATTACAAATGAATTAAAAAAATATATATATATGAAACTTATTGATCTTACTGACCCCAGTCCTTTGTATGTTAGTGTACATATTTATTTCCAGGAAATTAATCAATTAATTAGTTATTTAAAAAGTCTCTGCATATTAGGTTTGCTTAAGAAAAGTATTTAATATAAAAAATGACACACATCACCTTTAACGTTTAGCTTCGTGCATTTATTAAAAACAGCTGTGGCAGCTTCAATGAGAAAAGCAAATCCAAACCATTGAATTATTGAATAAAACATTCTGCAGAAAATTCTGCTGCACATCACATTGAATTCTGTAGACAGGCACCTTAGCAAGTCCTGATCTTACATGGAACATACACGAACGTGTCTGTCTCCCTCCAGCCAAACACAGGTTCATGAGTGCCACAGAGCCACTGGTTATAGAAACTAAAGCCCCTGTCCTGTTGTTCTATTCTCAACATGACCCTATGGATGAATTTTGAGGTTTTGTCAATAGCAGTTTCCCAGCCAAGCAGATTCTCCTGTGTTTGTACACACTGCTGAAGCTGATAAGCTGCCTGCAGACCTCATCATGTTGAGTGCCTGGGCTTCATTCTGCTTGTGCCAGCAAACGTGCCAAACACGCTAATGTGCAAAAGCAACAGATTCAACATCAATAAAGGCGAAAAAATTATTTACAGGTGACAAGAAAGCCCCACCGCTGTCGATACACATCGTGTCTGCTGATAAACACCTCCCCGGCGATTAAAAACTGCTGATTTGAACTTTTACAAAAGAATATTTTAGAAGCTTTTGTAGTTTGCGTTTAGCCCCAGAATTATGTGCATGACTCACCGGCAGAGGCGCGGGGGAGACCAGTTTAACAGGACGTTAGCAGGAGCATGACTGACAGCAGGACATTTCTCAGCACCTCCTCCAGCGCAGATGTGTCACTGATGCTGAGTGGAGAACGGAACTCCGTTAAGTGATTTTGACAGCAACATCTGTCTCCCCGGCAACACACCGGCCGCCCGACTGCTGTTCTGTTCTTCTCCCAGCCGTAGAAGTTTCTCCAAAAGTTTTGCGCGTTACTTGATGAGCACCTTCGATCGTGATGAGTCACTTCCTAGTCGGAATGTTCCCATTGAGAGCAGCTGCAAAGGATGCTCTCTAAATCACGTTTCTAAACAGCTGCTCTCATCCGGTGATTCTCCGCACTTCCATTATGATTTACGATGAGCAGACGTCCCATTTCAAATGTCCTTGTGTTCAAAATATAAAACAGTAACTTGTATGCTAGATATTACACATTATAGTTTTAAAAATATTATTTCTTTACATAGAGTTTGTCATTTCAATAAATTTTTTTTAGTTTTTTAGTTTTAGATAAAGGAGTAAATAACTCACTAGACAGAAGTAAATTAAGGAAATTAAGACTATTTTCCTGTCTGAAGCTCTCTGTCTGAATTTGATGGGAGTTCATAATAACATTTAATTACAGACATTGACAAATCTGAGCACAGTTTGTGACATAGTAGGACACATCTATAAATAACACGGATGTTGTTGACCTAGGAACATGTTTACCAAATGAAAATACACACTGTATGTGAAGAAATAATGTTTTGTTTTTAATAATAATGTGTGATATGTAGCATAAAAGTAACTCTTTTACATTTTGAACACCAAATAAAAAATGAGGACATTTCTAAGGACGGCTACCTACAGTATTTACACTACCATTCAAAAGTTTGGGGTTGGTAAGATTTTTTAAAATGTTTTTAAAAAATGTTTTTTATGCTGACCAAGACTGCATTTATTTGATCAAATACAGTAAAAACTGAATATTGTGAAATATGTGAAATATTGTGAAATATCGTTACAATTTAAAATAAATGTTTTCTATTTGGACATATTTTAAAATGTAATTTATTCATGATATGCAAAGCTGATTTTTCAGCATCATTACTCCAGTCTTCAGTATCACATGATCCTTCAGAAATCATTTTTAATATCATATTTTTTCAGGAATCTTTAGAACAATTGAAAAGAACAGCATTTATTTGTAATAGAAATCTTTTATAACATTTTAATGTATTACTTAAACTGTTTTTTTTTTTTTCAATTTAATGCATCCCCTTTTTTCATTTCAGAAATCTGTTCACGTCATTACAAAGTGAGGAAAGGAACGTCTAGTTTCTTTTGGTCTTTAAAAAAGCACTTTAAAACCCATCATTAAGGGCAATCAGGCTGATAGCAGGCCTATTTTAACCAGTCATTTTGTACAAAGTCTTGTCTGCTGACATCAATCTAACAGCATCACTTGACAAATGAGTCTGCCCTTCTGACTGACTCATTCTCGCCATTAATGATCAGCTTTTACTTCCTCCCGTCTCTCCGCAGGTTGTAGGAGTTTTCATCTGGTTTGGTGTGATGCCGCCACACACCATTGTGGACTACGAGGAGCAGCGGCCGCCCAATCCAGATTTGGCGCAAGGCATCCTGAAGTGTGACATGTCTGATTTATCGCTCATCTGTTGCCTGAGCTACAGTATCGTGCTGATGGTCACATGCACTGTGTATGCAGTCAAGAGCCGAGGTGTGCCTGAGACCTTCAACGAAGCTAAACCCATCGGCTTCACCATGTACACTACCTGCATCGTCTGGCTGGCATTCGTGCCTATTTTCTTTGGCACAGCACAGTCCACTGAGAAGGTGAGATTTTTATTATAATGGGATTCATTACTAATGAAACGAGTAGTTCACCAAAAATGCAAAGCATTAACTTGCCATCATGTCGTTTTGTTTGAAAGAAATTATTCATTGGATTCAGCAAGGATGCATTACATTGAAAAGTGACAGTACATTCAATGCTAACAAAAACATTTAATGTTACAAAAGATTTCTATTTCAGATAAATGCTGTTCTTTTGAACTTCTGTTTATCCAAGAATCCTGAAAAAAAACAAAAAAAAAAACATTGCAGTTTAAAAAAAAATATTAAGCAGCACAACTGTTTCAACATTGATAATAAAACGAGATGTTGCTGAAAATTCAGTTTTGTCATCACAGGAATAAATTACATTTTAAAATATATTAAAATATTTAATTGCAACCCCCAAACTTTGGAACGGTAGTGTATAAAGTGACAAAAATGCACTATAAAGTGGACTCATGCAATATATTCCACATATTCTGAAATCATAATAATAGCTTTAATAATAATAGCTTTTGTGATGAACGTACTGATATTTAAGTTGAATTCTAATGTTCTTTCTCACAATTTGCACATAATCAGACTTTGCATGCTAACATGTCTTGCCAGGTTTGATGTGTAACCAAACATAATACACCAAGTTTGAAAATGCAGAAGTGCTAATGAGATCTTTAGGATGTCTTGAGGTTGAACTTGACCTAATTCTTCACATGCTAGTAAAAAGCCTCCTCAGAAGTGATTCCAGTGGTGTTTTAGGAGAGGATCATGCTCTTAAAAATATAGAATCTTTAAAATATAGAAAGCCGTATTCTCTGACAATGTGAAATTTTAAGCTATCGATGCTTTTTTCATACATTCACAATGGGACAGAGAGCAATACTACACATTAACGTTTCACATGTTGCCTTCTCCATCTTCAAAACACAATATATACTGTAGCAATGCAACACCATCTCTCTGTGAAACAACTTGTATTTCCACCACAATGTGTTCTCACAGTTCTGCTCCAATCCATCAACAAAAGAGCGGAGCTTAGTCACTGTTTAAGTCCTTAAGTAGAAAATTATGTGAATCGAAGTCATTTCAATATGAAGGCATTGAAGTAAGCAACAACCTGCCAGGTTCACGATAACAAGTCCAAGTTGTATTGTTCACAGTTTCTTTTTTTGAAGAGCCCTTTGATATGGCAGACATTGAAAGGGATGAGATGAGAAAAAAACATTTCATTTCTCCCCTTTATCGTCCAAAGACACACCATGACATAGAGACAAAGACTCTTCCGCCCACCGGTGAGGTTCTGGGGGTTTGACTGTGGGAGGAGGTTGATAACAGGAGTGTTTTGGAGCCTGGTAGACAACGTCTACCCATCTTAATAAAGCCAGAAGCCTCATCAGCGGGAATTAGGAATTAGAGCATTAGTTATTGCTACATAGATTAAACGAACCAGGTTAATACTGTGTGTGCTGTTTCCTGGTGAGTCCTCTTGGGTGGGCAGGTGCTCTTTTATTTGCCTTGGCAGCCACATATGATGAACACTGTGAATGTTTATTTTGATGTGTTGCCATGGCCAGTGCAAAGGAAGATTTTATTGCTAAAAGGTTGCACGGGAGGCTTTAAGAGGTGTTTCATTAAAGCATCACCTTTGATTTTCTTCTGTTCATTTTAAGAAAAACAAATGATAGTTGACACAAAGTAAGAGCTATAAATTTAACGTGGATAGTATTAATGCACTACTTTTCAAAAGATCGGGGTTAGTAAGATATATTTCTGAGAGGAATTCATACTTTTGTTCAGCATGGATGCATTAAATTGATTGAAAGTGACAGTAAAGCCATTTTTAATGTTATAAGATTTCTGTTTCAAATGAATGCTATTCTTTTGAATGTTCTATTCAAACAAAAAATCTTGAAAATGTACCATGATTTCCACAAAAATATTAAGCAGCTCAGCTGTTTTTAATATTGATAATAAGAAATTAGAAAAATCATGTGGATCATGTGACACTGGATATTAGTAATGGTTAATTACTGAAAATTCAGCTTTGCGTCACAGGAATAAATTTGATTTTAAAATATATTCAAAGAGAAAACAGTTATTTTAAATCATAATAATATTTCAAAATATTATTTCACAAGACTTGGTGAGCGTAAGAGACCCAAAGACATCAAACTTTTAAATGGTAATGTATAATAATTATGATTAATGATTGTAAGAATTAAGTTTATTAAATAATAATTATTAATTAATTTTTTTTAGAATTAAATTTTAATAGTAACACTGTACAATAAGGTCCATTACTTAACGTTAATTAATGCATTTTTCATTGTTAGTTCATGTTTGACTAATGTATTGTAAAGTGTTACCATTTTAATTATTACTTATCAATTAAATATTATAATTATGAAAAAATACTATTAAAGAGCTATTAAAGCAATCTTATTTGTCATGATATCTTTATTTTATTATGGGGTCTAGCATCACATTTTCACTCTAACGTATCCTGCGAAGATCTGAGATGATTCTGATGATCTTTTGAGCTATAACTCTTGAACTTTTATTTCCTGCGTTTGATGTAGCTGTTCATCCAGACGACGACGCTGACCGTGTCCATGAGTCTGAGTGCCTCTGTGTCTCTGGGGATGCTCTACATTCCGAAAGTCTACGTCATCATCTTGCACCCGGAGCAGAACGTGCAGAAGCGCAAGCGCAGCTTTAAGGCTGTTGTCCAAGCCGCCACCATGTCCTCACGCCTCTCGCAGAAATCCATCAATGACAAGCAGAACGGAGAGACCAAGATCGAGCCAGACAGGACGCAGTAGCAGGTAACAGCCACTCTCAGACCCCTGAAAAAGTGCAAGGAGTCTGTTCTGAATCTCCTGAGACACCATTAAAGTCTGGAAGAATGCTACAAATAAATCAACCCGTCAAAATCACACTTTTAAAAATAAAAACTCCAATCAGAACCAGAAAGGTTTTACAATTGATGCCACAGGAGCAGTGTTATTTATGTACTATTATAGTTTTAAGTTACTATTTTGAATTATTAGCTTATATACATTTTAGATATCTAACATGTTATGCTTTCAGATTTCATTTATTTATTCTTTTTTATTTTTTATAATTTTTAAGTTGTTATTTTTAAAATATAATATATATTAAAAAAAATTCTATCTAGTATCTACGATCTATTTTTTCTATTATAAAATACGATCTATTTTTCAGTTTTAGTTTTTATTTATTTTATTTCCATTTAGTTATTTTTAGTGGTTAAACTTAAACTAAACACAAATTATAAAGGTTTCCTTAGCAACTAAATGAAATAACATAACGTCATATAACTTCAATAATAAATTCATAAATATCTAATATTTATGTTTTATTTCAGCTTCTTTTTTTTATTAACAAAAATGTTTTAATAACATTAGTTTTAGTTAATGATAATAACCCTGCATGGAAGAACCTTTTTTTTTTTTTTATTACTTTAAGCAATCAGATTTAAAAAAATTAATAAATAAATTTTTATATCAGTTTAAGTTTTACTTGAGTTTTAGCTTTTATTTATTTTATTTCTAATTGTTGATTTTAATAATTCAAGTTAAACTAAAAATATTTGAACCTTACCTGAAATAAGTTTGTTTTTCATCTAATATTTTATTTATTTATTTATTTTTATTAGTTTTTTATATATATTTTTTCATTAACGAAAATGTCTTAATGGATTTAGTTAATGATATAACCCTGCAAATAACTCTGCATAGGAGAACCCCTTTGGGTTTTTAATTTAAGGGATCAGATTTTCAGACAAAAAAATGGGTTAAAAAAAAACCCTACACTTTAGTCAGGGTAGTGCCATATTGAATAACAGGAATGTGACAGGAATAAAATGAGGCCGTGAGGAATAGAAGTACAGTGCATTCACCAGATTGTACTGTTGTTTAACAACATATGGTACTAATTGTTCAGCTGAAGAATTACTTTCTTCGAACACAACTTTCAGTAGTCAAAAACTCCATAAAACAGTTTTGAAAGTTGCATGTTGTGAAAATGATGCAATCTAGGACATTTATACAGTGCATGCCACTGTAAAATCTATCCTTCACAACCTCATTTTCATCCGTGTTAAACTGAATATGGCATCTAACCTGACTCAGGTCTACAAGACTACAATATTATAATGTTGTAACTAGAAGCCATTTAGCATAACAACTAATAAACTGATGGTATCTATTATTGGTGGGGTATAAGCTCGATGCATCGATGCATCGCGATTCGTTATCTAACGATCCAGAATCGATTCTCAAAAATTCTGAATCGATTCTGTGTTCAATTCAAATGCGAGCGCTGTCAAGACTCACGTGACCAAACAAAAAAGACGTGATGGCACGACGTCATATGCTGGTGAATTAGCTTCGTTTAAATAAAATGGACAAACTACGACCTGCACCATCTCATTTAAAATCGGATGTGTGGCAAAACATTTTGGATTATTTATGAAGACACCGAAGGTGTCGTTGATAAAAGCCATACGTGTGGCAAAGTCTCAAAGCGCCAAATTCAAATATTTCGGCAACACGACTAACATGAAGAAACATATTACGAGGGTTCCACTCAGAGCTGGAGAAACGCATTCTCTTCCAATCACGAACACTAGCCCCGGTTACATTCAAAGGACCCTGGATCAAGTAGCAAAGCTTCCACCGAATTTGCCCTCTGAAAAGGCAAAAAACGAATGAACCGATCAGTGGCGGATTTTATTGCCAAAGATCTGCGCCCGTACTTCGTTGTGGAAAAAACCACAGGATTTCGCTTCCTGTTACAGGAAACTTGAGCCACGATACACTGCCCTCGCGTCGTTATTTTAGTGAGACGGCTGTCCCCGCACTCTACAGTGAGTGTAAAGATCACATCTTAGAATCCCTAAGTAATACGGACAGAGTGGCAATAACATGCGATGCCATGGACATCAATTACAACAGAATCGTATTATGTCACTATTACGGCCCACTAACATTACATATGAGCGCTGGAAGCTTGCAGCTTGTGTTCTGCAAAACGCGTTGCTATGAGCGAAAGTCACACAGGAATAATTAATTAAGAATCGTTTTGGGAATCGCGGAGTCGGTTCTCCCAGAATCGGAACGGATCGAATACGTGAATAGTGCCTTAGATTACCCTAATGTTCCTCCCAGAATCGGAATCGGATCGAATCGTTAAGTGCCTTAAGATTCCCACCTCTAATAGCAATGCACTGGCAACTACCCACAACACGATAGAAGTTTTCTTTTTGCAGTAACTTGCTCTTGTGAACTTTTCTGCCCTCAAATGACTTATAGCTGGAGATCAACTGAGAAATACTGCTCCGTAATATATTTAATTGAAATAAACTGTCCTCAAAGCTTCCAAGATGGGATTGTTAGGGAACTCAATGCATTAAATTCAATATTTAAGGTGCCCTGAATCCCTTTACGTGAGTTGTATTGACTGCCCCCTCACATTTTGATATATAACATCTGTCCCTCTATCTCCCTCTTTAAATGGCAGTGAAGTGTGAAAGCTTTTGGGTTTATTTTCCACTTGTTCTCTATCTATGCAGCACACATTGCTTCCTCAACACATGCAGTTTGAAGCAGCACATCTCATTACTTCCATATTACTGAGCTTTTGGAAGCAAAAAATCACTAAGCCTGCACAAAATTCTTGAAATGATGCTTGTTGATATGGATATTCCTCTGCGCTGGAACAATATTTGGGTGCACAAGCGAAGAAACTGGCAGCAGAAAATGAATTATGAAAAGCATGTGGATAGAAGTGCAGTGAATATGATTATTTTATGGACTGTATGAATACATTTATTAATAAAACAAATGCTAAATGATTCTGTTATATATTTTGAATTCTATTTTCCTCTTCCCCTTGTAGGTACTAAGAGCTTATGTAATTTTGCCATGTGACAACAAGCCCTGGTGACCTTTCTTTCTTTTTATATTTATGCTTTTATTTAATTAGTGGATATATCGTTCAACATTATGGGTCAGTTATTTATATGTCTATATTAGATATATATATAGTATATATAAATATATATATATATTATATTATATCTATATATATATATATAAGCTTAGCTTAAATATATATATATATATAGATATATAAATCTATATATAGTAATATGCATAAGATATATAGATATATACACACACATGCATATACATTTTTGTCTCTAATGCTCACCAATGCAGCATTTATTTGATCAAAAATACAATAAAATTTGTTATATTGTGAAATATTATTACAATTTAAAATAGAAGTGTTCTATTTTAATATATTTTTAAATGTTATTTATTCATGTGATGCATATCTGAATTTTTGATTTATTTTTGGATATTTTCGTTTGATTTAATGAAACAAACGCTAGCAGATTGACAGTAATAAGCAGTGATCTGTGTGCTGTTAGTCGCGCTGATCCCTGAAGAGAAGAGTTGTTATGATGTTATAATTGTTGTATCGCTCCTGCGCCCTTAAATACCGAGATTTTACCCCCGGCTACATTACATGCAGACAGACAGTTTCTGATGTCAGTACAGGGTAAATCACTCTGGACAAAAAGGCATCTGCAGTCATTGTATAGACATGTACAGTCTCTTGTGGTCTTCTATTGTTTTTGTGATTTTAAGTTAAAGTAGTTTTCATAAACTGTTACCAGTTGTTAAAATGGATGTTATTTTAATGGGAAAAAAGACTCAACAAACTATGAATATTAATTGGTAAGCAAGTTCCCCCTCTATATACGGTGAAAAACTCTATTGGACATTTAATTAAATTTTACGGTAAAATAGAGTTTTTGGAAGGGAAAAAGAATGTATAATTTACAGTGAAAAAAAATTGACAAAAATTACTTTAAATTGACATTATCAGAATTCCCTGCATAACATTTCACGTTTTTTGTTAAAATAACATTCTTCTTTGTTTTTTCTTATCAGTTGTGTTCATTAGGTTGTATGTTACATCCAATGTTGTTAAATAGTGTCATGTGTTTACCATGATGGTGTTTAGTATTTGTGTGAATGACCTCCGATATATATCAGTATTTTTCTTCTCAGCTAATGGAAAAGCTGCATGTGATGAGCTTTGGTTTATCATGTGACTTTCTCATCACCACCTGCTTTTGGTGGTTATTAGTGTATTATAAAAGGTACTAAACAGATTTCAGTACTTCAGTAGGTAGGTACAGTATATTAACAATCAGTTTTGGGCAAGTTACTCAAAAAAGTAATTGATTACAAATTACTGATTACTACTTGAAAATTGGAATTTGATTACATTACTGATCACTGCATGTAAAAACTTATCAGATTACTAATTACTTTACTTTTAAGTTACTTTGAAAACATATCAAACCTAAAAAAAAAAACACTACAAAGTGAAAATTGTACTTCTTTCTGTAATTTAATATTGACTGAAAAATATTATAAAGGTATGAAAACAGCAACTTGACTTAAAACTTATCATTCTTAGTATAAACCTGCCTAACAATGACAAATGTATCTTTTAAGGGGTCATATGATGCAATTTCAAGTTTTCCTTTCTCTTTGGAGTGTTACAAGCTCTTGTTGCATAAAGAAGATTTCTGAGTTCACAAATGCAGACACGGTTTTATGTTTACGCGGCGCGATGCAACGCAACACGGTAAAAAGACAGTATAAGTCATTATAATCAGTAATTATGTCCCCACTGGATGCACCAATGCCTCGTTTGTATTGGGTTTTTATGTTTTTGTTTTTGTCGCGCCATTGTTTTGACCGGGGCATGCATCACACAGTATGGCAAGGGGTGTAACATTTCCGTCACACGCTTGAGCCATTTGACCAATCACAATGCACTGGATATCTGGCCAATCAGAGCACACCTCGCTTTCCGACCGAATGAGCATTGTTAAAAAACGACGCGTTTCAATAAAGGCGGGGCATAGAGGAGAATGTACAATATGTGGAAAAAATAATGTGTTTTTGAACCTTAAACCACATAAAAACATTCATTTATACAAAAAATACACAAAATAATGTTCTTTTTAGCAATATCATATGACCCCTTTAAATGTGCCTATACAGTGTTTTATATACAACGTTGCTTGCTGAATGTAGGGTATATGTGTTTGCTGGCTTAACTGTGTTTAACTGTATGACCATTAAAGACAGAAAAACCTTAATAATGCTAAAAATTAATCTTGCTTCTTTGTTTACGAAAAAGTGATGTGGGCCTTAAAGGCTAGTGCGTAAGATTCTATTGTAATCCCATTAGATTATACACATGTAGCTCCACAGAGGGTTAATATTAGATAAGATTTGCATTTTTAAAGCTGCTTAGATTTATTGTGCTGAACTGTGCGTTCAGTCATTTCAGAAACAAACGCTAGCACAAATCATCAGCTTGACAGTCGATTGACAGTAATAAGCAGTGATCTGTGTGCTGTTAGTCGCGCTGATCCCTGAAGAGAAGAGTTACCATGCTCTCACACTTGCCCTATCGCTCCTGCGCCCTTAAATACGGAGATTTACCCCCGGCTACATTACATGCAGACAGACAGTTTCTGATGTCAGTACAGGGTAAATCACTCTGGACAAAAAGGCATCTGCAGTCATTGTATAGACATGTACAGTCTCTTGTGTCTTCTATTGTTTTTGTGATTAAGTTAAAGTAGTTTTCATAAACTGTTACCAGTTGTTAAATGGATGTTATTTTAATGGGAAAAGACTCAAAAACAAGTTCCCCCTCTATATACGGTGAAAAACTCTATTGGACATTTAATTAAATTTTACGGTAAAATAGAGTTTTTGGAAGGGAAAAAGAATGTATAATTTACAGTGAAAAAAAATTGACAAAAATTTACTTTAAATTGACATTATCAGAATTCCCTGCATAACATTTCACGTTTTTTGTTAAAATAACATTCTTCTTTGTTTTTTCTTATCAGTTGTGTTCATTAGGGTTGTATGTTACATCCAATGTTGTTAAATAGTGTCATGTGTTACCATGATGGTGTTTAGTATTTGTGTGAATGACCTCCGATATATATCAGTATTTTTCTTCTCAGCTAATGGAAAAGCTGCATGTGATGAGCTTTGGTTTATCATGTGACTTTCTCATCACCACCTGCCTTTTGGTGGTTATTAGTGTATTATATAAGGTACTAAACAGATTTCAGTACTTCAGTAGGTAGGTACAATATATTAACAATCAGTTTTGGGCAAGTTACTCAAAAAAGTAATTGATTACAAATTACTGATTACTACTTGAAAATTGGAATTTGATTACATTACTGATCACTGCATGTAAAAACTTATCAGATTACTAATTACTTTACTTTTAAGTTACTTTGAAAACATATCAAACCTAAAAATAAAAAAAAATTCTACAAAGTGAAAATTGTACTTCTTTCTGTAATTTAATATTGACTGAAAAATATTATAAAGGTATGAAAACAGCAACTTGACTTAAAACTTATCATTCCTTAGTATAAACCTGCCTAACAATGACAAATGTATCTTTTAAGGGGTCATATGATGCAATTTCAAGTTTTCCTTTCTCTTTGGAGTGTTACAAGCTCTTGTTGCATAAAGAAGATTTCTGAGTTCACAAATGCAGACACGGTTTTATGTTTACGCGGCGCGATGCAACGCAACACGTAAAAAGACAGTATAAGTCATTATAATCAGTAATTATGTCCCCACTGGATGCACCAATGCCTCGTTTGTATTGGGTTTTATTGTTTTTGTTTTGTCGCGCCATTGTTTTGACCGGGGCATGCATCACAGTATGGCAAGGGGTGTAACATTTCCGTCACACGCTTGAGCCATTTGACCAATCACAATGCACTGGATATCTGGCCAATCAGAGCACACCTCGCTTTTCAGACCGATGAGCATTGTAAAAAACGACGCGTTTCATAAAGGCGGGGCATAGAGGAGAATGTACAATATGTGGAAAATAATGTGTTTTTTGAACCTTAAACCACATAAACACATTTCATTATACCAAATACACAAAATAATGTTCTTTTTAGCAATATCATATGACCCCTTTAAATGTGCCTATACAGTGTTTTATATACAACGTTGCTTGCTGAATGTAGGGTATATGTGTTTGCTGGCTTAACTGTGTTTAACTGTATGACCATTAAAGACAGAAAAACCTTAATAATGCTAAAAATTAATCTTGCTTCTTTGTTTACGAAAGTGATGTGGGCCTTTAAAGGCTTGTGCGTCTCACGTGGATGATTACTGTATGAATAGCACACGCTACGTGTGGGCATCATGACATTACAGATAATTAGCTCAGACGGGAAAGTCTGGACCTTGCGTTGGTTTCATATGGATTACTTCATCAGAAAACATTAAGACTTACTCTATTTAAAAGCAGACACTTCAAGCTTTCCATAGATATATTTCTAATGTCTGTGTGTAAAGTATTCTCTGAGTTTTGGTTCATTTTAGTGACACATTTCAGAAAGAAGTTTGCGGAGACTGAGACTGCTGAAAGTGCACCCTGTATATTTTCTTTATTTTACAAAAGCACAATCTTTTGTTGATATTGTGAGTTTACACAAATAAAAGTAGACCCTTCACAGACTCAAATTATGTATTACACTTATATGTACGATCAAAAATGCCGGAGCTTTTTAAGTTCTTTTCGCTGTTATCAGGAAAAAAATGCAAGTGATCGCGCCGGCACCTCCATTGACTCAGCGCAAAAAATGATTTTAAAAGGCATATCATTAAAATATATATATATATATATATATATATATATATATGTATATATATATATTTTATTTTTATTTTTTTCCTTTGCTTTAGTCTTTGCCATATCCTACTATCCTACTACATAGTTATCCTACTACAAAAAGTTGCAAAGAATAGTGATTCACACATATGTACATCATACGAACGTCATATTTCCTCTGCCTGAAGCACAATTTTGATAGTATTCCCTTACTGTTATCAAAAATGCCTATCATAACTGGCGTCTATTGATGTAACTGTGAGAAGACTGTATTTGCCTTCAATAGAAAATACTGCATTCACAGGAAATTTGACCAAAACCCTAAAGGGCTTGAGTAATAAAGGAAAAACACCCACTGCCACCACAAGAAACATTTGTGTGTGTTTTTTGTTGAAGGAGTATTCAACAGCATGATAAAAATAAAAAAAAACAGCACGGCTCTGTTCAGAGAAGACACACTAAATGATGCCACATCCTGCTTTCTCTCCCGATCTGTCATTCATGGGTGTTGCTTACAAGAGGAAGTTGTTAAGAGAGATAAACAGCTTTTGTGCTCAGACTCGTGCCACAAACGTGCTGTTTGATTTAGACCAGAGAAATGAAATCTATCTATCTATCTATCTATCTATCTATCTATCTATCTATCTATCTATCTATCTATCTATCTATCTATCTATCTATCTATCTATCTATCTATCTATCTATCTATCTATCTATCTATCTATCTATCTATCTATCTATCTATCTATCTATCTATCTATCTCTCTTTCTAGTTGCAGTATTTTCCAGCAGAGGTTAACAGAATCATGCTAACCAGGCAATCTTTGCTGGTTGGTTTGGGGCTATTTTATGTTTTTTTTTTTTTTGCAGACAGTTTGTCTCTACTTTGATGTACAGTCTTTGTAGCAACACTTTAAAGCATAACCTAGCAAACTACTTTTTTGCTGAGTGTTGCTGAGTTTCTCATATTCACAGATCTGTCTTTGTACTTACAGGTGACCCTTGGAACATCTGTGTGAATCTCAAATCACTGAGGAACAGAGTCAAAGGGAGAGTTTTGCTGTGTTGTATTTTGTGATGCCAGGTGAAGACGTTAATAAAGCCGATGTTACTGACTGTGAAGGACGAACTGCTAACACTGCGAACAGAAAATACTTTATTGAGCATCTCTGTCAAACACTTGAAAGTGCATCATAGATAGAATGTGTCCAAAAGCTTTTCTCATCCAGAGGATCTTTGCGGATAACACAATGCGATTTGGAAAAATCTCTTTGTCCCATTTTTACCTCAGAAAGAGTATTGTGTGGTTATTGCATTAAGGTTTTAGCATGAGACATTTACAGCGGTGCACTTTTGGACTTGCACTAACCAAGTAAGAAAATTTTTAATTTAATAAAATTTAAGATCCTGATTGACAATGAAGAAAAACTCTCCTCACCTTTAACCGTACAGCAAAGTCACTGCTTTGTCAGCTCAAAATACACAATTTTATTTAAGAATGAATTAGACACTATTTTGAGCCAGTTGAGTATTTGATAGCTTTGTGCATCTTATGTATCTAATATTTATTTAAATTATTGTAACTAGGTGTTATTAATTAGCTCTTCTATTTTATTTATGTATTTGTTTATCTGATGTTCATTATTGATCTCTTTGGCCAAAGACATGTTGGTGCTTTTATAAAGAAACCTGTAAGAAAGGACAAGAAGATTTCAGAACTAAATATCAATACAGCATCCAGAATGCAACATGTTAAAGAATAATGTACAGTTTAACATTGTAAATAGAGGAATCTGCAGAAGGTTTAATGGATGTAAGTATTATTTTGTGTGTTCTGAGGCGGTTATTTTGTGTTTGACTGACAATATGCATGGGAAACTCTATCCGAAAAGTCTTATTATGTTACATGAGTAACATGAATGCTGTGTTTTGCTCACATCACGTTAAAGAAATGTCAGTTTATGTCTTTCTATTTACTATTTTTTACATCAGTGTTTTAGGATGTCCATATATTCTGCTGAGTTCATAATGCAACACTACAACACTGGCTGTGTCTGTGAAGATGTCATATTTGAAGAAGTATTGATGTTAAATGGTACAATCAATAACAGAAAGAGCAAAGCAATCAATTGTAATTAAAACTGAGTGTTGATGGAAAGATTAAAATGGAGTGCTGTTGGTAAGAAAGCTTTGCCACAATAGTTCCTACAAGAAATAACAACAGTGGGACACCGTGGTGTGAAAAAAAGTAATTTTCTGAATCTTTAAGTGTTTCTGTTTTCAAACATCATTCAATAAAGCCCTACAGCAACATTTGATACATAGAAAATAAAAATAGAAAATATATATGGTCGTGTGTGCTTTCCACGCATGTCTGAGAACAAAATAAACAATTTAATGACATCAAAACCTATTGTTTTATTTGCTTATAAAGATCTATAATTTGTTTTCTGCATATTTCAATGCATGCAACATCCACATTTGTACACTTACAAAATCAAATTATATTTTGCACAGGCTCTCTGACTTAAGTGCACCCAAAACTGACATTGTATCATTATTTGCATGCAATCATTTTATTTTAAACCCTTATTCTTCAATTTTAATGGAAAACAAAAAAAGAATCCTTATGCAAATGCTCCATTTTACAAAATCTCAATGATTTGTTTAAGAATCAGACTGATACAGTTCTCAAGTCCAACTCACTGATTCATAACTCACAATTTTAGTAACAGCTCACAGTGAATAATGATATAATGAACAACATCAAAAGATTTAATGCACAACTACTTTTATATATTATGGTACCTTTATGTTGCTTTTGAGTCCTTTTTGGAACTTAAAAGCTTCCTATTCATTGAAATTGCATGGAAAAGAGTGACATTTCATTATTTGGGTGAACTTCCTTTACAAGTCAGATCTCAGTAGTTCTTTCTTGTAACACTAGAGAACGATTTCCTTATTTTAATGCATGTTAACACATAATGGTCAGAGTTCTCATGCATTTTGCAAAGACTATTGCATTGTCACATGCAATGCACAAACAACTTTACTTAGGTATAAATATTAATGTGTATTAAAGAGAATCATTCTGTCCCTATTTACATAAGCGTTCAAATTATGTGTGACAGTATGTAGGTAAAAAAAAAACATAATGGTCCTGTAAAGATGGATCTTTTTCCTTTTTACAGCATATGATCTCTTTTTCTCTGTGTTGACACCAGAG
Source organism: Cyprinus carpio (assembly GCF_018340385.1). NCBI lineage: Eukaryota > Metazoa > Chordata > Actinopteri > Cypriniformes > Cyprinidae > Cyprinus > Cyprinus carpio. The sequence goes on from NC_056579.1 coordinate 4,921,252, forward strand.
GAACCATTAGGCCATTTCCAGCACAGTTTACTCACAGTTTGAATGCCTTACAGTAACACTAAACCTAGATGACAGACGCGTGTGCTGGAGGTGAAGAAATTATGACATCTGATGATGGGGCAATATGAGTCTAAACACAGGTTTGCTACAGAGAGACTGAAAGACTTGACAGAGTGAACATTCACCACAAAATGATCAGCTGCTCACACATCAATCAGCCATCAGTCAGAAATATGGAATTATGACACTTTTACCAGCCTATAGATTCAGGGGCTTCCAGAAGTTCAAGAACTTTTTGTGCTAGGGAATAGAATAAAAGAACTGAAATGGTGTATTTTCATTGTGTGTTCAATGAGAGATTTGGCCGGGTAACAGTGCTCATGTAATAACATGTAATATTAGTACTTGTGTAGCCATCAGTTTTACTTATTATTTTAGAATCATCATCATCTTCAGGAAAAAAAGAACCAAAATTGGGCTTATATCTTATGTTTGCATTGTTTAAATATTGTTTTTGACAAAGAACATCTTAAAAATCTCTTAGGACTCATAGCAGATTTGAACAGTTGCAGGTGCCCAAACTGGCAACCAAAAATGTTTGATTAGTCAAACACCCCTTTTCAGTTTCTGGGCAATTTAAGTATTTTTAGTTCTGTGAAGCGAGCCACTATTTTCTGTGTTTTTTTGACAAACACCGCCACCTTGTGCCATATGCATAGTCCTACAGCCAAAACTCTCTGATAACAAGAACGAGGGAATGAGGTCATTTGAATGCTTTCAGCTAGCCTATAAAAAATAAAGGGATACTCCATCCCAAAATGAAAATTTTGTCATTATTCACTTACCCCCGTGTCGTTCCAAACCCGTAAAAGCTTCGTTCGTCTTCGGAACACAATTTAAAATATTTTGGATGAAAACAGGGAGGCTTGAGAATGTCCCATAGACTGCCAAATAAGTAACTGCGGAGAGGAATTGTTGAATAAAGTCGTTATTTTTGTTTTCTTCTCATACAAAAAGTATTCTCGTCGCTTCATAATGTTACAGTTGAATCACTGATGGCAGATGGACTATTCTGACGATGCTTTTCATACTTTTCTGGACCTTGACACTGTTATTTATTTATTGTTTTTTATATGGCACAGTCACAAGCCTCCCGGTTTTCACCCAAAATATCTTAAATTGTGTTCCAAAGACAAACGAAGCTTTTACGGGTTTGGAAAGACATGGAGGTAAGTGATTAATGACAAAATTTTCATTTTGGGGTGAAGTAACCCTTTAATAGTTAAATTGATAAATTAAATAATAATTAAATGCGAAAACGTATATAATCTAAATTAATATCATTGCAAAAAAAATTTAACATTACCTTTATTAGCTGAATGCATGTATAGTAGGCCTACATAACATTTTGCACTGAAAATACTTTCCATTTCTAAAGGTTTCAGTGGAATATTGTAATTAGATCGTGATATAATAATAATTTATAATAATAATAATAATAATAATAATAAAGAGTTTTATCTGATTATTGGGACACTTTTCAGCAATAATAGTTAAACGTTTCAGCAATAGTAGTTAATAAATTAATTATTGGAATAATAATGCATAAATTAGCATTTATATATAGTAGTATATATAATCGTATAATTAAATACATAGATTATATAATCTTATAAATGTAATTATTATTACAAAATGCAAAATTAAAAAAAAAAAAGTTAATGATACATTTTATTAAAGTGCGAAGATATTTATCGCAATGGTCATATATTTTTGGATATATTTTGCAAATGTGACCTAACAAAATAGGTTAGAAACAAATTCTCTTCCATCACACACGCCCTGGAGGCGTTCTCACACTTTACAACAATAATTATTAGTTTTGCATTGTTGTAAGGGGTAGATTTAGAGTTGGAGTAGTAGTTAATAAATTAATTATTGGAATAATAATTAATGCATAAATTAACATTTATATATAGTAGTATACTGTATATAATCGTATAATTAAATACATAGATTATATAATCTTATAAATGTAATTATTATTACAAAACGCAAAAAAAAAAAAAAAAAAAAAAAAAAAAAAAGTAAGGGGTAAGTTTAGGTTTGGGGTAGGTGTAGACGTTAATAAAACACAATCGAATGGGTAGAAAATTCAAATTATTGTTAGCTTCCGGTTTTTGCTGTATCCCTTTTAGCCACAACAAGTTCCGCCCCTCTCTCGCAGGGCGGAAGTTGTCATTCTAACCGCTTCCTACTTCCTCCGTCAAAACATTCCGGTGTGTCTATGCGGCTTTAACGGCGCTTTTCGGATTTTATGAGTGATTATGGCTGCGAACAGCAGCACCGGTTCGGCTACGGAGCCTCCGGGACTGGAGACCCAGTGGCGGGAGATCGACAACCTGAACCAGCAGCAGCTCCGGGCCGGAGACAGCTGGTGAGAGAAACTTCAGCCTAAATAACAAACAAACAAACATTCAATAAACAACAACAACACAGATAAAACACTAACAGTGCTCTGATGAAACTGATAACGCGCTTGGGTTTATGCGGTCTGAGTGTCTTTAGGGTCTTCAGATTTAGAAACAGACATGCCAATGTGACTGAGAGTTAAATGATCCAGACATCAAAGAAAAGAGGGAAACTAACACACAGGTCAGCTGTCAGGCCTAATAGATCGGGTTTCCTGCTTAACAGCTTCTTTAGCATCCTGAAGGTTTGACAGGTTGCTTGTCGCACCAGATTCCAACGTCGTCAACTCTAAACTGTTTCATTTCTTTTCATTTTCATTAAGCAAATGTTCACATGACCTGGTTTTATGGTGTCTAAGCTATTACTGCACTTGCTTTAAGTTTCACTTCTATCTCTAAAAGCTGTGTCAGTCTGTAATGGGAAAGTTACTTTCGGTTTGTTCTCGTTCCTTGAACAGGAAAGACTGTAATTCCCGTCATTAGAGGGCAAATGACAAGCGTTTGGTGTCTTAATTCATGTGTGACACTGTTGCCCTGTGCAGTTTACATTAAACAGATTGGTCCTAAAGCTTGTTAAATGATGTTGGACTTCTACAACCAAGCGGTGTTGAATGTGACAGATGCATGTATCTGTATTGCAGGTATTTGTTGGACAAAAGGTGGTATGATCAGTGGAAAGAGTATGTGCACACCGGGGACCAAAATTCTTCCTCCTATCCCGGGAAAATTGATAACACTGAACTCTATGAAGGTAAGTGCTGCTATGTTACCCACAAGATCCCTTAGTAGCACCATAAAACGTTTAATTTCTCATTCTCTGTAAATCTGTTCCTTTAAAGGTATAGTTGACTCGATAATTAATAATTGCTGAAAAACTACTCACCCCCAGGCCATCCAAGATTAAGTTTGTTTCTTCAACGGAACAGATTTGGAGAAATTTAATATTGCAACACTTGCTCGCAAATGGATCCTCTGCAGTGAATGGGTGCCGTCAAAATGAGAGTCCAAACAGCTGATAAAAACATCACAAGTAATCCACACGACTCCAGTCCATCAGTTAATGTTGTGAATAGTGAGAAGATGCATGTTTGTAAGAAACAAATCCATCAAGGCATCTGCTTACCAGAATATGAGTCCATAATAATGCTTCCTGCAGTGGAAAAAGTATACTGTAGAAAACTAAGTTATAGGATAAAGGACTCAGTTTAAAGTTAACTCCTTACTGATGAATTCGTTTCTTACAGACGTTTATTGAGTTTTGGATTACTATGATGTTTTTATCCTCTGTTTGGACTCTCATTCTGACGGCACCCATTCACTTGCAGAGGATCCTTTGGTGAGCAAGTGACGTAATACTACATTTATCCAACTCTGTTCCGATGAAGAAACAAACTCGCCTACGTCTTGAACGGCCTGCGAGTGAGTACATTTTCAGCATTTTTTCTTTTTTTTGGGGCAAACTATTCCTTTAATATCTGTGGAGGCAGAAGATGTTTTGAAATATTTAGTATGCTTTCTGTAGATCTGGATTCCTACCATCTTAAAGTTTGGTTTTTAGTGTATTTTGTGTTTGTCTTGGTTCTTGCAGTATTATGGAGTGGACTCTTGTCGTGGTATGACATGATGGACGATCAGCCTCCTTTGGAAAGAAAGGTAGTGTTAACAAGACTTCTGACTTTTCTTTCTATGAAATCAAAAGAGATGTTGAGTTCGAGATAGACAGTGTTTGTCATTAATCGAGGATGATGTGAAAATCATCTTCTTTCTCTTTCCAGGTTGTTGATCTTCCCAGCACTGTTAAAGTAGAGGTCTATCCTGTGGAGATCTACCTCTGTCTTTCTAGCAACCTGGAGAGTACTGTTTCTGCACGCTTCAGTCGAGCAGACAAGATACGTGAGTAAAGGCTGTTAATGGATAGAATAAATATTTGGGCAAATAAAAATATCTGATTAAAGATACATTCTCATTTTGCTTTCTGCATGTAAAATCACTGCAATGAATATCTGGGCTAGGGTTTTGTTTTCAATAAGTAATGCATCCAAAATAACAAATAATAATAAATTCAGTCCACTTTCCATCTTTGAAGATTGCTTTCTTTGTACTAAGCTCAATTTGTGATGTTTAGATCCTCTATTGATGTAAAAGGTTTTATATAACCTATAGAAATCCACAGAATTCACTAAATGTAAACTTGAAAAAGAAGGAACTTCTTTGCACATGCTTGTTTTCTCATGCAGTTGTATGCAAATGAATGGCACAAATCTGGCGTGTTTTAAACATAAATGTTTTTAGTGAAATGTTTTGCTTGTATAGTGTGTAAGTGCTATGACCTTAAACTCTTCATGGTTTGATATTTTTATTCAGTGACGTTCATACACTACTGTTCAATAGTTTGGGGTCAGTAACCATTTTCTATTTGAATGTACTTTAAAATATAATTTATTCACATGATGCAAAACAAAGTTTTTTATGCTGAGCAAGGCTGCATTTATTTGATCAAAAATACAGTAAAATTTTGAAATTTTATTACAATATGAAATTACTGTTTTCTATTTGAATATATTTTAAAATGTAATTTATACATAAGATGCAAAGCTGAATTTTTAGCATCATTACTTCAGTCTTCAGTGTCACATGATCCTACAGATGTTTTTATAATATGATGATTTGTTGCTTTTGATTTATTTTTAGTTTTTGTCAATGTTGAAAACAATTCTGGTGCTTAATAAGTTTGTGGAAACTTACATTTATATATGTTTTCGGGGTTCTTTGATTAAATAGATTCTTGAAAAATATTTTTTATAGCATTATAAATGTCTTTATTCAATTAATGCATACTTGCTGAATAAAATATTAATTAAAAAAGAAAAAAAAAAGAAAAATCATACCGACTTCAAACTCATGAACAGTAGTGTATGTTATTAAGAGTATGTCTTTTAAGTTAGATGACAGTTACATCAATACATTACTATTTCTGCTCCTAGTAACTCGTAGCTATAAGCATTGAATTATGCCTGTTAACAGGCATACTAAATGTCTTCAACTATACTTCATTTAAAAATAAACTAAATGTTTTCCTCGGCGCATCAAAAGTTCAGCTCAAGCTCTGGATTGCCAATAAATTTACAGAATGTTAGTCTCGCTTGCAAGTCTATTTTATATTTGGCATGCAAATATGTTTTGTAAACTGATGTATGAAACCCCTCAGGATATGGGCAGCCTGGTGTATCTGAGCTGCAGATCTCTGAATGCGTGCATGTGTTTAAATCTATAACATGTATATCTGTGTTTGATAGATGCTATTCATCAAAAGATACGGCAGCATTTTAATGTATCAGAGACTGCTGAGAGCCGACTGTGGATGCGGAATACGGATACGAGCTCAGAGAGGCTACGCAACCTTAACATGACTGTCCTAGACACCTGCCTCAGCTCTGGCATGGTAAAATACACACCTACCATTTACACTCTGGTCATCTATTCTGTTATGTAACAATTTGCTGACATTTACAGTAATAACTGCCAGCAACCTCGCCTTGTGGGTTTGTCATATAGACAAACCTTGCTACTATTAAATGAATGCTCTGACATGGACCACCCTGGATGTGTGTGTGTTGTGTCCTAACATGCTCTGCTCACTCTGCAGACGGTGATTATGGAGATCAGGAATGCAGATGGTACGTGGCCCACATCTAGGCCTCAGATCATGTGAGTATAAAGACACCAGCTTCCTTCTCTCGTGCACTAGTGCAAGTTTCCTTTCTGTTTTTGTTTAGGAAAATGGAAAGACACGTGTCTAAAGCACAAAACGTATACCCCATTCATTTACATCTGTGGCTAGTTGTGGTAGGTTAAATGCTTATATCTTCAAGAAATGGCAAGGCAATGAGATCAGTGTAGCACAAAAACATTTTGAAATCAATCCTGTGGTTGGTAGAAAACATTGTTCATTTTGAAAATAACTAGGACCATATTGTTTACACCCGCTGTTGAATAAGTCACTCCAGAAAACCCTCATGCTTTTGTTAAAGGGTGAAGATCATCCTTTATGGCTTTAATGCCAGAGTCTAATAAACCAGTATAGTAGGTTAAAAAGAAGATTTTTTGGAACTAAAGAGCTCAATGTGTTTTGAACGTTAGAACTCAAGAGTTCCTTCCCAGATCAAAAAAAAAAATTTACTGAACCTTGGCAGCCAAAATGACTTGCTCTACACTTCCACAACCTTATGATGTGATAATCTTTTACAGTGTCATAAAACACTGTGTTATAGTCAAGATTCATATAGTGCTCTCCACAATATACATTGTTTCAAAGCAGCGTTACTGAAAGTCATGATTTTAATGTATTAAATTAATATCTTTATGCCTTGTAGTTCATGCCAGATTAGAGCTGGGTGATAATGTAGTTTACATTTTGTGACAATTCAAGCAAACAAGCAGTTGTGATTTGCTATATAGCAAATATCACTTTACATGAGTGTACTGTATGTATGCAAATGTAATATATTTCCAACTTTATATATATAATATAGTTACATTTTTGTGACGAAAAAATCAGGCAGTTGAGATTTGCTATATAGTATTATTTATATCACATGAGTGTACTGTATATATGCGAACATTATATTTGGAGCTGTGAACATGAACAATAACAGCGAATTTTGCTATAAAGTGTACGTACTGCTTTATGTGAGTGTACTGAATGTAGGCAGGTAAAGTACTATATACAACTTTCAGTATATCTCTGGGTGATATTATAGGTGACATTAATATAATAAAGTTTATGGTCATGGATTGTGTGGTTTTTAGCTGAGAAGTATAACAGATGGCCTTAAAATTGAATTCTTAATTGTAATTTTATTCTAACTGTTAAAGAGAAGAAAATTGTTGTATAAAAACTAATTATAACTGGTTGTGCTGCAAAACATTTTACTAAAGTTATAATTCTCAAAAAGAATTAAAACCTAGCAAGCTACCTACCTAGCCAACATTTTTGGCCACCGTAAATATGTTTGAAAGTTTGTCCAAATCAAAAATTGAAATGCAGTTATCTCATGCAGAAATGCTGTGTAGGTGGGTAGCTCTCTGGACTTTAAAACATCACTTGGATTTTATTTAATATTTGGAATTGATATGGAAATCTGTGTCTCCAGGCGGAACTCTGCTGATGAGGACTCGTATCAAGGCCCTCCTGGAGTGTGTGGCCTCACAAACCTAGGCAACACCTGTTTCATGAACTCAGCTTTACAGGTCAGAGGTCATGAACACTGAACACTCAGAACTCATAACTTTTACAAAAGGCATTTCTTAAAGTGAAGTGTGCATTTCTCCCCCTGCAGTGTCTAAGTAATACGCCGCCACTGACTGAGTACTTTCTGAAGAACTCATATCTGGAGGAGCTGAACTTCACCAACCCTCTGGGCATGAAGGGTGAAATTGCAGAAGCATACGCAGATGTCATCAAACAGATGTGGTCAGGCAGGCACTATTCTGTGGTTCCTCGGGTATTTAAGGTAACCTAATTGTAGTGATCACTCTGCATTTGCATTTGTAGTGCAAAACTTGTTCACAGACACCAGCAGAGCTCAAATCAGTTCATTTCAGATACTATACTGTTTCCCCTCTTCTTCATACGATTGCCTCTCTGCTTTCCTGTCAATAAAGGTTTAATAATAAAAGCTTAATATGCAAAAACAACTACGAGTACAATAATCGTTGAATGTTTTTGGAAGACATCTCTTCTGCTCACTATGTCTGCATTTATTTGATCTATTATTTATGTAATGTTTTATTTAATACAGTCAAACAGTAATATTGTGAAATATTATTACAATTTAAATTAACTGTTTTCTATTTGAATATATTTTAAAATATTTTCATTTACAGGCTTTAAACGCTAAAATCCTGTGTGTTTTTAGTGTTGCTCCATTAGTAGTGCAGAAAATTAAGCAGCATTGTTTGTGTACGTCTTTGCAGACTAAGGTAGGCCACTTTGCGTCACAGTTTCTGGGCTACCAGCAACACGACTCTCAGGAGCTGCTGTCTTTCCTGTTGGACGGTCTACATGAAGACCTCAACCGGGTCAAAAAGAAGGAGTATATTGAACTCAGGGATGCTGATGGCAGACCTGACCAGGTGCTTTACACACACACACACACACACACACACTATAGTACACAAAGAATAACTCGCGTAATGTGCACCTCATGCCATATATCAGTGACACATATCACTTTATTAATAGTTCATTTATCAAATGCTGTTGTCACTCTTTTTTATAAACAAAGTGTGCAAATGAATAAATAAATTCCATTCTATTTTATTCGGTTGTAAGTTATTAAAAAAAATATCTGGTGATTCATTTGTTATCAACCAGTTTTTCCAGCTTAGTCTCTGTAAAATCCACTATTGGTCAACCTCTAAACGTAACCATATTAATGTCTCTACAACAAAACAAAGTTTTCCTATGAGAACCTCATTTCTATTTATTGCTTACAGGAAGTGGCTGAGGAAGCATGGCGCAACCATTTGCGGCGGAACGATTCAGTCATCGTCGACACATTCCACGGGTTGTTTAAGTCAACGCTGGTGTGTCCCCAGTGCAACAAGGTCTCTGTGACCTTCGACCCCTTCTGCTACTTGAGCGTGCCCTTACCTGTTAGTAAGGAGAGGGTCATGGAGGTGTTCTATGTGTCACTGGATCCCACGGCCAAACCCACCCAGGTTTGTATAATGTCATATAATGAAAAAAACAGCAAAATGCTCAATCATTTTTGTCAGGAAAAGCAGCATATGTGCAGCACGACAGACACGCTCATTATGAGTGAGCCCATGCTATGAGTTTGGCAGATGTGAATGATGTTGCACTGCAGGTTTGTAAACAGGAAGACAGCTGGTGGTGTGTGATGATGTCATCAGAACCGGTTTTGCTTAAGGCAAAGTAGTCTGACATTTCTCTTGAACAGCGTTTAGTAAGGATTCAGTAAAACCACTGCTTAACTGAGAGTTTTGTTCATCCTGATGACTGATGAATGTGTCTGTCTTCCCTCTGCAGTATCGTCTGATTGTCCCTAAAGCTGGCCGAGTGATTGACTTGTGCGCTGCCCTCTCTCAGGCAACAGGCATCCCTCCCAGCCAGGTTCAAACAAGCCTTTTAACTACTGAAACACTGGCAAAATGTATTGACGAATTTTTATTGATATAATCTTGGTTTGATTAATGATATGACCCTGTATCCTTGTCGTCAAGAATCTAAACCCATTTAAAGTTTTTGTTCTGAGCTCATAATTGGTCTGCTCTTCACAGATGGCTGTGGCTGATGTTTTCAATCACCACTTCTATAGGATTTACCAAACTGACGAATTCTTAAGCTGTATATTGGACCGGGACGATATATTTGTGTAAGATAGAACTAATCTGAGTAAATGGCTTTAATTGTACATACACGGCAACACGCTGTATATTGGACCGGGACGATATATTTGTGTAAGATAGAACTAATCTGAGTTAACGGCTTTAATTTCCAAATACCTGACAATATTGTCCATGATATATTCATGAAAAATATATATATACACACACACAATTGGTATAGAAAAGAATCACCCCCCTTCAAAATAATCACATTTTGTTGCTTTTTATGTTGGTGTTAAATCTTTCACTTGGATGTTATAAGTTGCACTGAGTAAATACAGCTGGATAATGTATATATATATATATATATATATATATATATATATATATATATATATATATATATATATATATATATATATATATATATATAATATATATATATATATTTCCTTTTAAAATATAATATATCTATTTTCAAATATATATTATATATATAATATATACATTTCCTTATAAAAAAATATTTTTTTTTAGTGTCTAGTTTTTTTTTTTTTCAATTCATATAATGTAGTTTATTTCAAAATATAATTCACAATGCATTAAGTTGACCTTTTAAGGAAAGAAAACTAAAATATGTATCAAAGATGCATCTCCAGACAATTGGCTGAGTTTTGTGGTGTGTTGATGCAGGTATCAGCTGAGCAGTGGTTGCGTGGATCAGGATGGTGAGGAGGTGGTAATGGCCATCTACATGCGTGAACGCTCCCATTACAGAGATTACGGCTCGGGCAGCAACAGCTACGGCACCTCCCTGTTCGGTCACCCGCTGCTGATATCTGTGCCACGCGCCCAGTGCACACGGGAAGATCTTTACCAGCTCCTCCTGAAAAGACTGGCGTAAGTCTAGCTAGTTTAGTTTTATTAAGCTAGTTTTGATTAAATATCGGGATCCCTTAGGTTTCAGTATGCTGTACATTTATTATTTTTGTTTTGAGTATGCTGTACGATAGACATTATTTCAACAATAAAACAAAAACATTTATATTAATACTACTATAAAAATGTTACCAGATATGTATGTCCTGGAATTTTAATTGAATAAAAAAAATTTAATTATACAGATGCTTTGCATTTTTCCTTTATTATGTTTTTTTTTTAACTGCGTCGTATTGATTATTGTCCATAAAAATATTTTTGTACATATTTTACTGCTAGCAGATGCAGTCAATTATACGTTTCTTTGTATAAATGCATCTGGTAAATAACTGCTTCTTGTATCTTCTGTGATCATATGGTGTTATTGTGCTTGTTTATTTCAGTATCACTGGTTTTCGAGTGCATTTTGTTGTGATGTGATTTTTATGGGTTGCCATTCATATGTTTCATGAGTGTGTCCTTGCATAGGCGATATGTCCGTCCACTAGACCCTTCAGAAGAAGTAGAGGAGGAAGAAGAAGAAGAAGAAGAGGAAGAGTTGTACAAGGCACAGACCAATGGAGTTAGTGATGGTATAACTTTGTTTTTTATTTTAAAAGAAATTAATACTTTTATTCTGCGAGGATGCATTTAATCTATTAAAGGTGACGGTGAAGTCATTCATAATGTTACAGAAGATTCCTATTTCAAATAAATGCTGATCTTTTAAACCTTTTATTCATCAAAGAATCTTGATAAAAATTTAATGGTTTCCAAAAAAAAATATTAAGCAGCACAACTGTTTTAATGTTTCTTAAGAAATGTTTCTTGAGCAGCAAATCCGCATATTATGATTTCTGAAGGATCATGTGACACTGAAGATTGGAGTAATGACTGCTGATAATTCAGCTTTGCATCACAGGAATAAATTACATTTTAACATATATATTTAAATGGAACAAAGTTATTTCACTGTATTTTTAATCAAATAAATGCATGCATTTTGATGAGCATAAGAGACTTCTTTCAAAAAACGTAAATTGACTCCAAGCATTTAGTGTACCAATAATGATTCATTTCTGAACAGATGAAGGTGAGGAAGACTCTAAGGAGGCGGGGCCATCCAAGAAAAAGGAAGAGACTCAAGAAAGCAGTCAAACCGAAGAGCAGAACAACTGCCAATCAGAAGCCAGCCCGAGCAGCGAGGGGGAGGAGAGAGCTGAGGAGGAGGAGTTGAGCAGCGAACCAGACCGGGGCAGCAGTACGGAGGAGGGCCAATCAGCATGCGGTAGCACTGACACCAACTCCCAAGATGCCACTGACGGGGACCAAAGTGCTGGCGCGGAACCTTCGGGAAAGGAGGAAGAGGACGAAGATGAGGATGAGGAAGAAGAGGAGCCTGCATCTTGTGCACAGGCAAATAAGAGGCTTCCGGGAAGACGACGCTACACTGAGAGGCGGAAAAAAGCCCTCTTTACCATGCAGGCGGTCAACTCTAATGGTACCACAGAGCGAGGGATGGGAGAGACAGATGGCAGCTTCTCTTTCAGCTGTAAGTGCACTCTAATGAGAAACTCAATTTATAACAGACTTCTCTACACATCTGATGCTTTTGTACAACTTTAGGGTCATGTGCAGACAAGTGAGGGTCATAACAAAGTGAGATTGCATGTCTTTTATCTCTCCGGCTGCTCAATTCACATCTTTTCATAGTCACATTTGGTATCTTTTAATTTGTTGCGTTCATAAGCGCAAATGTTGCTGCTCCTAATGGCGTGACTCACTGTTTCTTTTTAGCTCAGCCATATATCGCCATCGACTGGGACCCTGACATGAAGAAGAAGTACTACAATGAGAATGAAGCCGAGGTAGGATTACTAATGAACTCTTTTATCCTTAAGAAATGCTTTGCGTCTGTTCTTTTACTAGGAAATGAATGTAATCTCTCATACATGGATCAATCCAGTCTATTCCATTAGAGGTTTAGTGTCATACTCTTAGATGGCAGTCGTGGCCTAAAGGTTAGAGAGTCGGACTTGTAACTCAAAGGGTCAAGGGTTCGAGTCTGGGGAGAGTGAATCTACAAGTGCTCTCTTCCACCCTCAATATCATGACTGAGGTGAAACCCTTGAAATTGCAAGGCACCGAACCCCCAACTGCTCCTCAGGCGCTGCAGCAAAAATGGCTGCCCACTGCTCTGTGTGTGTGTTCACGGTGTGTGTATGTGTGTGTGTGTGTGTGTGTGTGTGTGTGTGTTCACTACTCACTGCTGTGTGTGCACACTTGTGTGGGATAAATGCAGAGGATAAATTCCGAATATGGGACACCATACTTGACTCAATTTTGTTTGATTTTTGCTTTGGTTTTATTGTGTTTATCCTAATGCAGTGATAAGTCAGGTCACCTTCACTTATATACAGCTCTATACAATACAGATTGTTTCAAAGCAACTGAAAATAACAGATATGCAACTTCTGCTGTAAAGCAGATCTAAAAAGATTATTCAACTGAAGTCAGTTCAGAGTTGATTCAGTTCAGTAACGGTGTAAAGTTGCTCAATTTCTGAAACAAGTTCAATTCAGCTATAAGCAGCTCTACTAGCTCAATTCTTTTCAAGTTTTGTTCTCATCCGAAAGTGTCAGTGCAGTCAAAAAAAATAATATTACTGAATGTAAAGTGTTTTAAATCAGCACTGCATTGCCTAGCTTTTCTCTTATTTATTTATTTATTTAATTTATCAAAAACAGTGGTTCTCATCCCAACACAGCACCAAAGTTTATGTACAATAATGTAAACATCATTAAAATAAATAAATAAACATATTGTTTCCATTCCTACGCTAGGTAATATTCTATTTATTGTGCTATCCTAAATATGCATTAGTTACATTTTTTCAAAAAATAGCATTTATCATTGTTTTTCTTGAATGTCCATGACCTCACCTTGTACCTCACCAGTCAGGAACCACTGGTCTGCTCTTACAGTGATTTTTAAAAGTTTTTAAAATATGCATAAACGCAATATTAATTTGATCCTTTAATTAATTAAATATCAAAATCCTTTAGTTTCGGTCTTGGCTGTTTCGAGCTATGCAAACTGCATCAATTCTGTTGCAAACACATGTTTTTAATGTGTTTATGCAGAAATATATAAAGGATCAGAGCATGGATGTCCCTCACCAGCAAACCACAGTACAGCTGCAGGAATGTTTAGAGCTCTTCACAACAGTAGAGACACTGGAAGAGGAAAACCCCTGGTAATCTACTACTTGGTTCTATCACAGATTCTAGCCTTTTATTCCAATCTATCCTTTATGAGCATGAAGAAAGAGGAATATTTTGTGTTGTTATTTATATATTAAACTAACGATGAGATAAAAATAATAATTGGTTCAAATAAAGTATCAAAACCAAGTAATCACATGGATTTATTGAACATCACTGTTAAAATATGTAATATATTTGCATTAATTTAAAGCCAGAAGCATTTGTTTCATAATTTCTAGAGATGTATTTAAAGAACAAGTTTGCTTCCTCTGCACATGTAACTTTGTCTTTGTTTATGTGGTCTGTAGGTATTGTCCGACATGTAAAAAGCATCAGCTTGCCACTAAGAAACTGGATCTGTGGTCTTTGCCAGAGGTTCTTATTATCCATTTAAAGCGTTTCTCCTACACAAAATACTCTCGAGAGAAACTGGATACCATCGTGGAGTTCCCCCTGCGGTAAGATGAAGTACTGTTTGTCAGATGAAGACATACATACATACATACATACACTAGTGTCCAAAAGGTTTGGGCTGGTAGAATTTTTAAAGGGTTAGTTCACCCAAAAATGAAAATCAGCCCATAAATTACTCACCTTCAAGTCATCCTAGGTGTATATGACTTTCTTCTTTCAAACGAATCCAGTCAGAGTTATATTAAAAACTGTCTTTGATCTTTCAAGCAGTTTAATGGCAATCAGCGGGTGTTGCAGTGCTTCAGTCTAAAAGAAGTTAAATAAAAAAACGCATTGATTCGCTACAGCTGTGTGAGACACTTTTTATTAAGGATGGGCGCATTTTATTTCACATCTTTTGGACTGTACAATTGTAAATGTTATTTATTCAGTAATTCATTTATTCTTGTGTAATGGTGATATACTGAATAATTATAGTGGAAAAATAGAGTCATAAATGTTCCTTCACATCCTCCTCTATAAATTAGTTAGCAACCTTTATATAGCAAACTAACTATCTTCAGTGGTTGATTTTCAAACTATTACATTTGTTTCCATTTGTTTCCATATGTTGTTATTGCTCTGGTGAAAAGCAGCTCTCATTCTTTGACTGCAGGGATTTGGACTTCTCAGGTTTCCTCCTAAAGAAGACCGTGAACAGTACTGAACCTCCCTGTAGATATGACCTGATCGCTGTGTCCAACCACTACGGCGGACTCCGAGACGGTCACTGTATGCATCAGTCTTTTTAGCTTTTATTAAACCGCATTAATGTCAAAAATTGCATGCTATTTTGATTAGTGACAATAACATTACACAAATATTTATTTTTTGTCCTCTTCTAGATACTAGTTATGCCCGGAACAAGGATAATGGTCAGTGGTATTACTTTGACGACAGCAAGGTGACCTATGCAAGGGAGGAACAAATAGTGGTGAGATTAATGCACCTTTCTGTGGTTGGCTTTATCAACATGAAATCAATATAGACCCTTTGTTTTTTATTAAATTTGATTCATCAGTGCATGCTCTTCTAAAATGAAATGTTTGTTTTTCCTCAAAATACAATAACTTTCTCAGCCTCCGAAATGACTTGGCCACACGTGTCCAAAAAAAGACTGATCTGTTTAAAATGATGTCCACAACAATTGGTCATATCAGTGGACTAGAGTTGTTTTATTCTACACAAACTCTTGGTGGCTGCTCCCAAATTTTTAGCCTGGATCTCAAATCCAGGTGTAATTTGGGAGTTGGCTAATAATAATATAATTAAAGATACAATTCCAGGGGTTCATACAAGGTGCTTGAAGTATTTGAATTTGACTTTTTGAATTTAAGTCCTGGAAAACCCTTGAAAACAGCCATATTTATGAAAAAGTACTTGAATGTTTAAAAGGCAGTATATAAAAAATTTGTGATAATTTTTGTTTTGGATAAAAACAGTTATTTTCCCGCAAAATTAACGATGCAACGCGTCTGATATAAATACAGAACCATTTCTCTTGAACGCACGATATCTCACAATATTACTCCTTGAGGTGAAATTCGGTCTTGTGAAGTCAGTAAAAAGTTGATTTTGTGGTGAAACCTTAGATAGTGCTTGCATTATATTGTTCGGTCTTTTATTGCATGTGCTGTTTGTTTGGGTTTCATTTGGGAATGCAAATAAAGTCTGAGGCGTTTTGTGTTGCACTGTTATCATTTAAGTATCATTTACTCATTTACATATGAATTAGCTTGGAGCATGTCTCCATCTCAGCTGCTCGGTCCACAAACTCCTCCTCTGCGTATGCTGTGAGCTTGGGTTGCTTAACGTTTATCTGGTAAAAAGGTGTGTATTATCTCTCTAGATTTATAACGTAAATCATTTATAAAACGATGCAAACACAGGAGAATACATTAACATATTTCTATTAAGTCTACGTGATATGTTATACATTGCAATTTCAAAATAAAGGTCCTCTGCAGGTATTTGTTATAATACATAATGTAGGTTATGTTCATATTATTTATAGGCATATTACATATTTTAACAGTGATGTTCAATAAATCCATGTGATTACTTGGTTTTGATACTTTATTTGAACCAATTATTATTTTTATCTCATCGTTAGTTTAATATATAAATGTAGTCTTCAGGTTAATCATATATTCATTAAAAACAATTACTTTGAATAAGTAAAGCAATAATAGTATCTTTGCCATAGTATCTTTTCAAATTGCCACAGCCATTGCATGCTTTGCATGTGCTGCACTTTATTTGAACCATTTTTTTTTTATTCGTTCATTTATTAGAATTTGAAAGATAATAACGATATTGTGATCTCTGATTTTAGTCCTTGAAAACGAAAAAAGTAGTGCTTAAAGTCCTTGAAAGTCCTGGAATTTAATTTTGCAGTTTCTGTACAAAATTATGCGATTCATAATTCATTACTATTTAGTGCTTTTATAGTGCTTAATTGTGATTCATGAAAGTACATCTCGTCAGTAAAGCCGGTTCTGTAAACAGTGGTAAATCTCTACACGTCGGTGCTCTCGCATGGAGCAGCATTTACTACACAGAGCCGTTGTTCACTGACGAGCAAAACATACACAAAATATGATCGTGGTTTTGTGCAGCTTGTCAGTGAACATCGGCTCTGTGTAGTAAATGCTGCTCCACGTAAAAGCATGCATGAGTAGAGATTTACAGCAGATTACAGAACCGGCTTTACTGACGAGATGCGCATTAAATCATTTCAATATTTATCGTGCATCCCTAATAAGCACAATATGACAAAAGTTTGGGGTCAGTATTTTTTAAGACTTTAATACTTTTATTCAGCAAGTATGCATTAAACTGATCACAAATGATAGATAAGACATATATAATGTTACAAAACTGTTCTTTTGAACATTCTATTCATCAAAGGATCCTGAAAATTTAGCAATTTCCACAAAAATATTAAGTGTTAAGTGTTTCCCACAGCCTCACACTCTATTTGTGTCGGCACTCCCCCGCCCCCATATATACATATATATGTAAATTAATTTTCTGCCAGCAGGAGGCGCTTTAAGAGCGGGAGAGATACAGGATTCTCCGGTAACGGCTGTAAAGCAGCGCTGAGCTCACAAACGCTGCCTTTATCAAGCATTACATGCAAAATGAAATGAAAATTAAATCGAAAATTTTCTAACTACAGTCGGTTTCCTTCTGAAATACAATGATATAAAAACACCGGCATCGGTTTTTGATTTTGAAACGTGCAGTGCTCATGTTTATTCAATGAATTCAAAGCCTTTTGGAAAATCGTTTTGTGGCGGTCAGTTTTGATATTGTGGTGGCCCGCCACAAATAAATAAATGTGTGGGAAACTCTGGTGTTTTCAATATTGATAATAAAAAGAAATGTTTCTTGAGCAGCAAATCAGCATATTAGAATGATTTCTGAAGGATCATGTGACTGGAGTAATGATGCTGAAAATTTAGCTTTGCATCAGAGGAATAAAGTACATTTTAAAATGTATTTAAAATCGAAAAACAGTGACTTTAAATTGTAATAATATTTCACAGTATTTCTGTTTTCACTGTATTTTTTGACCATTTAAATGCAGCCTTGGTGAGCATAACAGACTTCTTTCAAAAACAAATAAACAGTCGCTGGTCACTGAAACGTTCACTCTCCCTCTATTCTTGTAGACCAGTGCAGCCTACCTCCTGTTCTACCAGCGCCAAGACAAGATCCGCCAGCCCACCATCCCTCCACCCATACCCTCCTCCACCCAGCCAGAGAACCACATCTCATCCCAGACCTGTGATGGCATGGATGGAGCCGCTTCCTGTGTCAGCATGGAGACGGACTGATTTCTGTCCTTTTGTCTTTTACACGTTCTCTTTCATTCATTCTTTCTCACTCTTATCTCTTCCATTCTTGCATACTGTCTATCATCTTAATCAACAGAAACTTGAACCTCCGCCTCTGCTCTGACACTGACAGGAAGTGTGAGGCTGGGGCAACTCTCTCAGGCTGGTGCAATAGCATCATGGGGTTGGGAATACAGATTTACGTGTTTTTTTTTTCTTTATGACGAACTCAAAGAAACGGGTTAGGCTGGTAGCGGCGGATTCAGTCGCTTCAGTGACGATGAGAATTCAGAGAATGAGGTTTGCGCTGCAGTTCATCATCACTGACCTGTTCTTTATTTTTTTTCTAAGCTTGCTTTTCTGAGCTAGCTCAGCTGCTGTCCACGGTGGTGATGTTTGATCTGAACGTACAACCTTCAGCTGCACTGTTTAGCATCATGAATCAGGCCTTCTGTTTATTCCATCTCATTGTTTCAAGCAGTGACGTTCATCGTGGGCGCTATTAGCAGGGATGGTTGGGATGGGGGTTTCTCATATCAGGGATGTCATGTTCAGAGATGCTGCTTCAGATTTCTGAGATCTTCTTGTTAAAAGGTGGGTGGAGAAATAGGTGGAGGTAAATGAGAAATAACTTTCTGTCCGCTCACTTGTGAACTATTTATTTTCGTAATTGCTAGATCCTTATGTGGAGTGAGAGATTATAAATGTAAAGAGCGGCTTCTAAAGATTTATTTTCATTCTTTTGATGGTTTTTTTCATCTGTCGTAAGGTCTGGGAAAAGCCACTCTGTTGCTGGACACAAACGGATGCCTGTTTTCCAGCAAGAATTGGCTTTTTTATCTTAATTGAAAGAAAATGCACGGCAAGATTTAAATATTATATTTTTTTTGACTAACTGCGTGCAATTTATAACGAACTCTTTGGAGCAATGAGACTATTTCAGCAAAGTGCTTTCTGGATAGAGCTCTTTACGTGATGATTTTTAAGGCACCTATGTACAGTATTTTTGTATTGTAATAAATGTATTATCTTTGATCATTTGGATCAGATGCTGGGAATGGGGGAGCTTTCATTTTATTTTGATAATTATAGATTGAATATATAATTGTATACACATCTTTTGATATGAATAAATGCTGACTATAAAGTCAAGGTTAGATTGGACACATTTGACTTCCATTTACATTGATTTACCTCTGAATAAAAGGATGTTTAGATCCTTTGGCAACGGGAAATGCATTCCCTCGGTTCATACAGATTGCATATTAACATTTCTCAGTTGCTCATAGTGTTGTAATTCATTTGGCCCACCGTGTAAAGATCTTTTAGAAAATGTTTTTTTATTTGCACTTCCCATTAAGTGACTGCTTTATTGCGTTCCTCAGATAATAATGGATACAGTTTATCGCACTGTTCTATGAGAGATGTATAAACATATTACATATGTGGGAGGAGCATTTAAAGGGAAACTCCACCCCAAAATGAAAATTTTGTCATTAATCACTTACCCCCATGTCGTTCCAAACCCGTAAAAGCTCTGGTCATCTTCAGAACACAATTTAAGATATTTTGGATGAAAACTGGAAGGCTTGAGACTGTCCCATAGACTGCCAAGTAAATAACAGTGTCAAGGTCCATAAAAGGTATGAAAGTCGTCGTCAGAATACTCCATCTGCCATCAGACATGCAATCTGGGTTATATGAAGCGACGGGAACACTTTTTGTAAGCGAAGAAAACAAAAATTTCTTTGTCAACGGCCTCCTCTGTGTCTCTCCATATCACCTTATGCTGTGTATGCTCTTCTGTGACATCTGCGCCACAAGGATGCGCTGTTTCTACATGTATTCCTGGAGGAATGACCTGCCCAACTCAATCTGAGCAGCTGAGTCCTTAGCCATCTTTAAGAATCGGCTTAAAACACATCTCTTCCATCTTTATTTGACCCTCTAACTTTTTCACTCACTATTGTAATTCTATTTAAAAAAAAAAAAACTACCTTTTTAATCTTTTTGTATTCTATCTATTTTCTTTTCATTTATTATACAATTATAAAAAAAGACCTCTAACACTAGCTTGCTCTATTCTTTTTCTGTTCTATCTGTTTTCTTTTTATTATTATATTATTTAAAAGCCCTTGTTACGTATATTGCGTTTAGGCTAACTGAGAGTTGTTATAGCACTTATATATCATTGCTCTTTTGTTGTTTTTGATTGCTTCCATTGTCCTCATTTGTAAGTCGCTTTGGATAAAAGCGTCTGCTAAATGACTAAATGTAAATGTATTTAGCTTTGATTTGAAATAAAACAGCGAATCCTTGTGGTGGGGATGACACAAAATAGCATACACAGCATACGGTGATATGGAGACAAGCCTCCCTGTTTTCACCCATAATATCTAAAATTGTGTTCAGAAGACGAGTGGAGCTTTTACGGGTTTGGAACGACATGGTGGTAAGTGATTAATGACAAAATTTTCATTTTGGGGTAGAGTATCCCTTTAATACATTCAGTATGTTCTAATGTCTAATATAATAACAGAGGTGAATCTCACAAAACCTGTCCAGAGCAAAAGATAAAAGAAACAAAGGAAAAATATGAAATTGTATTTTTATTGATAAAATAAAGCATTTTGACATTTTCATGACAACTCAACATTCCAAAATGCTGTATGAAAATGTCTGTACATCATGATAGTATTTGTTTACTTAATTTGTACAGATTTAATTAAAAATAAAATGCATTAATAGAAAATTGCAAATGCCGGGATATGTGATAAGAACTGCTGGGAACTTTCTTGTAGTCTGCTTTACAAATGGACAGTTTAATAAAAATAAAATAAAATAACATTTCCTAAAATGATTTAGCTAATTTCTCATCTGCAGTCTTCCACTTTGTACAAGGTTTAATGAATGCAATGATCCATTAAAAAAGAGCTTGTTTTACTATTTTACAGTAATTAATGGCTTCATTCTGGCATTTATTTCTAAAATAATTCACTAGTGCTGGAATCAACAGCCTCAGAAAGCCACATACAGCATAATTTCTTTAATGCAGCATGTTTCTAATATTAAATTCAGATATTTATTAGCGCTAACATGTGACCTGCGATCATGGTTATATTATTTCAGTGAAATCCATCAGACGGTCAGCTATGAATATTTGAAATGTTAAAGCAATTCAGTTGGTTTGAGAAATAGTTTATTTCTGTCAATGCTACACAATTTTTTGCAATATTCATAAGCCCATTTCACAGTATAAAACACCAAATTTCATATTTGTGATTTTGCATTGTGGGGGCATTTTTGTATAGAAATGAAATATTATAAAGAAGTTATCAAATAAAAGCTTTTGAGTTTTGAATATTGAGTATGTAGTATTTTCAGTCTGAAACGTGGAGGCGTGTAAGTGTTAAACATTTGAGTCACCTCTGTGTGATTCACAAACTTTAGACAAACCTCCTTCCAGCTTCTAGCTCATTTCTTCTCATCTGAAGCACAAACTGGTTTCCTCCTCACCATAGGGTTTCATATAATCTTTATTAAATTATTAAATATCTCTTGCACAGTGACCAAAGTAATATCAGTTTTCCATTCAGTTTGCTGTTATACTATCTCTCTGACTGAAATAATGGCTTGTCAATAAAGAAATGAAACCACAATAGAGAAAAACTGCCTGATATAGACCATTTAATCAAACGTGGCAGCCAAACGGACATTTTAACAACACTTTAGAAAGAACAAACCCAAAAATATTTTCAAGGCATCACTTCACACATAAACTATTAAGACATGAGAATTTCGGTATATTAATACCTCTGGCAAAAATGAATATAATTTAGATCTATGCTTACAACTAATTAAATGTTCATGTGCAACACTCACAGTTCACAAAAACATGTCAGACATATTATAGATGCTTTGCAGGACATTCACATTCATTCAGAATCAAGATCACTGCAGTCAACGAGTATCAACATTTGAATCATAAAGAAATCACATCTGCTTATGAACTGAACCATCTTAACGGGACTGGTTCATATTAAAAATTGATTTGAAATCAGGGTTGTTTTTTTACTATAGTTCTTAGATAAAGAGTCCTCTGAAGTTCAGATCCTGACACATGAGTTCCTCCTCTACGTTTTCCAGGGCCCATTTGTGCTCCACAATCTCCAGGGCTTCCCACTCGCTCTGAAACAATGGTAATACATACATTTAGAGCATTGAAGAGCTTTACACATCTGAGAAGAGTGTGAACATTCTGCTAAATGTCTCCTTTTGCGTTCCACAGAATGGCATACGTGTTTACAACAGCATGAGGGCGTGTAAATGATGAGCACATTCTCTTTCTCCTGAAGTATATAATCATTTGTGTATGAGGATTTAATCGACTTATTGCACCCAACACAATCTGCGTTCCCCAAGAAATGGAACGTTTCAATAGCTCTGTAATTATGTGAGCTTCAAAACGGCAATGTTTAAGGTTTCGCAATTATCCTAAGATGATGAGGTTATGAAATTAAAGCAACCACGTTTCCACATCGGGGGTGCTGTTGCATGCATCAATCCGTCCACTGGGGCTGTAAGCGCTGTACTTCCAAAAAAAATTAACTTTAAATTTGTGTTAAACACAAATAACTGCTGGCGTGTTTTGTTTTTACTGAAGTTGCGTGCATGTTTGTCCCAGAATAATTTCATATTGCTAAGAAAGAAACCACATTAAGAGAATGATAATCACTTATAAACGGTTTAATTTGTGCAAGTTATGTTCTACTCACCTTAAAAGCTTTATTAGGATCAGGAGGCATCGCCATCGCTGCTCCTGTCATTTGATCCTGCATAATTCTCGACTGATCAGCAGCTGAAAATAAACACCTTAGTTTAAATAGCTGAGCAAGTCATCTCAATTTCGCAGAAAATATTACGATATTTTAATATCATGTTTAATACAATTCAGAAGGTAATTACATATATATATATATATATATATATATATATATATATATATATATATATATATATATATATATAGATATATATATATATATTCACTGTATGATATTACATATTGTGTTATATTAAAATAAATATCCTGTATTGTAATATAATATAATAATTTAATATAACACAATAAGGTTGAGGTCATAAAACGGTCTAAATCTCAGAAACAAAAACAACCAACCATTGTCTTGTCCAAGGATGAGTGTGTACATGCTTCTGAGCCCAAACACGTTAAGAAAATACCATGATGCTGAACTGACCCTATAAGAGCGACAAATTCAGATTTTATTCAGTTTTCAGCTTCTGGTAATAAATAAAATACATCAATGTCAATACTGTACCAGGAAGCGTCCAGAGAGATCAGCTCAATTCCTCTCTGTAACATGGGCTTGAATCTCAGAGTCAGAGGAAATGGAACTTTAGCTGAAGGGGAAACAAACAGCACACACAAAAAAAATACTTTTATAACAATTCAATTAAACCGTTACAAGCTTACTTTTTTCAAATAACATTCACTTGAGATTTAATCAGATAAATAGCAGCCATAACAACTTTTAGACATTTTATAGTCATCCTTGTCTGCTTTCTGGGAAATATTCATTATGTTTTTGTTTTGTAACATTGAGAAAAAGCAAACTGTAGCTGCTTTAAGAGAGAACAGAAGCTTCCGCCAACTGCTTGCATCAGCAGTGGACTGAACAAAGGCATATGCAGTAATCCTACTATGGTTGGAGCCCACTTACCAACGTCTGCCTTCAGAAAATGAGTTATGAATGTACTGGCCAAACGTTACATCACCCAATTAAAACTCATAAACCGGCTGTTAAGGTTTAGAATGTCTCCCTTCACAATCTCAGATGCTTCCTACATCCCTGAATTCAATTTAGAGATAAGACTACATTCACACATGCTCACTAGATCCTTTTTATAGTTTAGCATTTTAAAGGAGTTGCTCACCATCAAAAAATGGAAATTTGCTTAATATTAACTCACCCTCAGGCCAAACGAGATGTAGATGGGTTTGTTTCTTCATCAGAATTGATTTGGAGAAATTTAGCATTGCATCACTTGCTTACCTCTACAGTGAATGGGTGCTGTCAGAATGAGAGTCCAAACAGCTGATACATAAAAACATCACAATAATCCACAAGACTCCAGTCCATCGATTAATGCCTCGTGAAGCAAAAAGCCACGTGTTTATAAGAAACAAATTTTAAGACGTTTTTAAATTTAAACTGTTGCTTCCAGCTAAAATACAAGTCCATAATATCACTTTCCACAGTGAGCTTGGATTTTCTTCACTGAAGGAAGCGTTATTATAAATGATGGACTACAAGCAATGGTTTAAAGATAAAACGCCTAAATGATGGACTTGTTTCTTACAAACACAATGCTTTTCACTTCACAAGACAATAATGTGCATTATTGTGATGTTTTTATCAGCTGTTTGGACTCTCATTCTGACGGTACCCATTCACTTCAGAGGATCCATTGGTGAGCAAGTGATGTAATGCTACATTTCTCCAAATCCGTTCCGATGAAGAAACAAACTCATCTACATCTTGGATGGCCTGATGGTGAGTACATTTTCAGTGAATTTTCATATTTGGGTGAATTATTCCTTTAATTCTGACAATTAACAAACGCTCTTACTTGTGACAAAACCAGAAAAGGCCCAGTTGATCCATCCTCCAATCAGAATCATTGGCAGCACATTGGTCAGATTCCCCTTCATCATGTCCGTCAACGTGCTCGGGTCTGGGACAGGTTTTCAGGCAGACTTATTGCAGATGTATAATACAGCATAGCAGATCATTTCATCTATGCTTAGAATTTTAAAGTAGCTCTTACCAGTCATGGGGTTTTTGGGGATCACCTTTCTTTTGACCTTCTTGAAGAATCCAGTATCAGGGTTGTTGAAATAGTGTTTTCGCATGGCAAATGACTGAAATGAGACACAAACATGTAAATGGAGTTTTCTAAGTTTATTCCACACAAATATCCTGGGAACTGTATTTCATAAAGTAATTAATACCTGTTTGGGAAGATATTTTCCATTTTCTCTCAGGATGCGGCTGCGCAGCAACACCTGGCTGTGTTTTAAAATTAATTAAAACGGATAAATGTATATGCATTCAGAAAATACATTTAAAATAATTATCTATAAACTGCAACAGTTCCAATTAGATTCCGAAACATTATTCCTTAAAATGTTTCCTGAAGTAATTAAACTCTTAAGAAGAACTTGCCTAAGATTGAAAACTTTTGCAGGAAATAAGACAGAGTTCCATACTGTATATTGTAATCGGGACATATTTAAAAGATCTGATTATCAGGTTTGGGCAAAATTTAGGAAGTGTCTCCTTTTCGATTCAGAGGATTTTGCTAAATTATTTATACGTTTACTCCCTACTGTGTAAAATACATATTTGCATATAGTATTTCTAAACAATAATGTTCAATACTGCCAATATTATTCACTCAGCAATCAAAACTTATTTTAATTTTGCCAAGATAACTTTAGAAAGATAAATACTGACAACTTTTTAAAATCAATTATACATTTTTAGTAAAAAAAAAAAAAATGTGTTGAATAAAATTAAACAATATGGATGGAATTTAATCAATCAATATTCTGCCAAGACAACTATGTAAAGATAAATACTGATATTTTTTTAAGTTAATTATTATTGTATTAAAATGAAGTATTGAATATAATGGAATTTTATCGACTTTGACTAAACACCTGTATGAATGAGTCATCTCACCTGTCAGACACCTGCTGCAGATCAACTTTCTTGTCGTTATGAATCAGCTGAGTGACGTAATGCCGCAAAATTCCGACAAAGAATGTGATGAAGACTATGGGCAAAACAACCCACAGGCGAATACTGGAGTCTAGCAGCAGCTCTGGACCTGCCATTCCTACACCAAGACTATCCCTTACAAATATCTATACTCAAAACACCGACACTATTAAAGTTTAATATAATGCTCAAATTACGACGAAGTGAAAAGTCAAACTATGGTAAAACTACTGCACTTTTATACTACAGTAATGGCACATTGCTGCGTGAACATGCGCCATATGCGCAGCTGCTTTCTGACCTTTGAACTAGTAGAGAGGTCCGATTCGTGAACGAGTCGTTCTATTGAGTCGGATCTTTTAATGAAACCGTAACTCAAAAACTCAGGTCTGCTAATTTTCAAACAGCCTTTAAAGGTTATTTAAAATCTGTAAAGGTTTTTTTTTTTTTTTTTTTTTTGTGAAAAGCCCAAAGAACTGTGTCTCTGCTGAATTTAACACGTTTGTGGTGGACATTATCTTTTTTTAATTTATTTATTTTTTCTTTTAATTATTTCAATTTGTACGTACACAGTTTATAAATGTGATAAAAATGCCGAGAACTTGCTGTTGAATTTTGTCATGTTGTAAGTTCACTAAAAAAAGAGTCGTTGTTGAACCGAGTCTCTTTTGAACGTGTCAGTTTTAATAACACATATACGAAATAGAGATAGTTTTAATAATAATAATGAGTAATGTGTGAATATATATATATATATATATATATATATATATATATATATATATATATATATATATATATATAGCTTTGATCAAACATTTCAAGCATGTAATATACCACTCGAGAATGTCAGGGATCAAGTCATAAAGTAAAAAACGCTTTTTAACACGTTCCTTGAGATGAACTGTTTCAAAGAACCGATTCACAGGAATGAGTCGCACGTCCCCTCATTACTTGAAATATGAACTATGACATATTTACATATTCACTTATGTTTTATTATTTTCTATCACTAACCGATAGGTAAAAGCATGGCTAATATATATATATATATTAAAAAAAAAATAGAAAACGAAAGAAAGAAAGAAAGAAAGAAAGAAAGAAAAAGTTAGCTAACGCCATTTCCGGTTTCGAAGACGTTTCCGTGTGTATCTTGTAAACAAGTAGGGAGCCACGTGACAGGCTGGAGGTAGACTAAGCTCCACAGAGTCGAGCATTTTTTATATTAAAACAAATTCGTTCGTCAACTGCAAGTTTTTTAGTGCTGCACCAGCCCAGCGAAGGGGCTGTCGATCTCTGATGCACGTTAATATTAGAAACATTGACTACGATTAAAATAAATAACGCTGTATCAGTCGATCTGCAACCATATTATTTCATATCATGACTCCTGGGGTCCCCGGTATCAATGAAAAAGTCTTGCAGTATGAGACATTTATCAATGAAGTATTGAAACGAGACTTACAGTAAGTATCATCGCTTGATTTTTAGCTTTGGTGAAACAGCTGCAATAGCAATGCTTTTACCATGTTTACATGTTGTACCATGGTAATCCCGTGATTTCTTTAAATATGTACTATCGTAATACCATGGTATTATTTGAAGTACCATTGAGTTCCACGTAAATAGCCATTTTACATGATAACGTATATGTTAATCTCTCTCTCTCTCTCTCTATTATATCTATATATATATATATATATATATATATATATATATATATATATATATACAACACACACACACACACACACACACACACACACACAGTGGGGAAAATATTTATTTGATACCCTGCTGATTTAGTAAATTTGCCCACTTACAAAGAAATGAAGGGTCTGTAACTTTTATGGTAGGTTTATTTTAATGGATAGAGACAGAACACCAACCAAAAAATCCAAAAAAAAAAAAAAAAAAAACACATTATATAAAGTTTAGAGATTGATTTGCATTCCAGTGAGTGAAACACATATTTGACCCATTTTAAAATTTCTGGCATGGACAGTCAGTTTTAATTTTTTAATAGTTTGGAATTTAATTGAATCCATGATGCCATCTTAATAAGATGTTCAGGACCTCCAACAGAAAAATGGGCCCACAACATTAAAGATACAGCAGTATATTTCATAGTACACATGGGGTATTTTTTTTATCCCTGTGTGCACCAAACCCAGTGTTTGCTGCTTAAAGCTCCTTTTTGTTTCATCTGACCATAGAAGCCAGTGCTATTTGAAGTTCCAGTCGTGTCTGATAACTGAATATGCTGGAGTTTGTGTTTGGATGAGTGAGGAGAATTTTTCTTGAACCCCTCCCTAACAACATATGGTGATGTAGGGGCTGTTTGATCTTTTTTTTTTTTTTTGGCTTTCTGACACCAAGACTCAACCAATCTCTGCAATTCTCCAGCTGTGATACTTGGAGAGTCTTTGGCCACTCAAGCTCTCCTCCTCACCGTGCGTTAGGATGATAGACACACGTCATCTTCCAGACAGATTTGTAACATCTTTAGTTGACTGGAACCTTTTAATTATTGCCCAGATGGTGGAAATGGGGATTTTTAATGCTTTAGCTATTTTCTTACAGCCACTTTCTAAATTTGTGAAGTTCAACGATCTTTTGCTGCACATCAGAAATATATTCTTTGATTTTACTCCTTGTGATCAATAATTAAGGGAATTTGGCCTTTGTGTTTCTCATATTTACAGTCATGTGAAACAGGAAGCCAAGGCAGGACAATTTCATGTTCCTGTTCACCCTGTTGTGATAAAAAAAAAATGCAAATATTGGTGGTATTATTCTTAGGTGATTTTTTTATTATGAGTTTTTATGGGTGTAAATATTTGTGGCCATAGTGTACTAGAGAAAAATATTTATTTCCTAATGTGATTTTCCCCCACTTTCCCTTTTTTTTTAACTTTAATTAAAGGTTAGACTTTTTTTTAAATTTTTGAATGAAAGATCAAATGGATAAACAATGCAGACTTATTTTCACAGCCTTCTTTCATCATATTTACCGAGGGTATGAATAATTTTGAGCACAACTGTATGTGCCCATGTGGAACACAGATTAGTCCTGTCACTTTAAGAAGTTACTCCTAATGTCAGCTCGTTAGGTGTATAACAGTCACCTGTCCACACAATCTGCATCTTCCATTCCAACATCTCCCACCACCATGGGCAAGACCAAAGAGCTGTCAAAGGATGTCAGAGACAAGATTGTAGATCTGCACAAGGCCTACAAGACCATCATTTTCGGAAATGGAAGAAATACAAAACAACCATCAGTCGGCCTCGGTCTGGAGCTCCGTGCCAGATCTTGCCTCGTGGGGTAAGGATGATCATGAGAAAGGTGAAGGATCAGCCCCGAACTACACAGGAGGAGCTTGTTAATGATCATAAGGCAGTTGGGACCACAGTCACCAAGCAAACCATTGGTAGTACACTACGCCGCAATGAACTGAAATCCTGCAGTGCCAGCAAGGTCCCCCTACTCAAGAAGGCACATGTTCAGGCCAGTTTAAAGTTTGCCAAAGAACATCTAAATGATTCAGAGAAGGCTTGGAAGAAAGTGCTGTGGTCAGATGAGACCAAAATTGAGCTCTCTGGCATTAACTCGACTCGCCGTGTTTGGAGGGAGAGAAATGCTGACTATGACCCCAAGAACACCATCCCTACAGTCAAGCACGGAGGTGGAAACATTATGCTTTGGAGCTGTTTTTCTGCTAAGAGTACAGGGCGACTTCACCACATTGAGGAACAAATGGACGGGGCCATGTACTGTAAAATCTTGGATGAGAACCTCCTTCCTTCAGCCAGAACACTGACGATGGGTCATGGATGGGTCTTCAAGGATTACGGTGACCCAAAACATACCGCCAAGGCAACAAAGGAGTGGCTCAAGAAGAAGCACAGTAAGGTCATGGAGGGGCCTAGCCAGTCTCCAGACCTCAATCCTGTAGAAAATCTGTGGAGAGAGCTGAAACTTAGAGTTGTTGAATGACAGCCAAGAAACCTTAAAGATTTAGAGAGGATCTTAACAGAGGAGTGGATCAAAATCCCTCCTGAGATGTGAGCAAACCTGGTGACCAACTACAAGAAACGTCTTACCTTTGTGCTTGCCAACAAGGGTTTCTGCACCAAGTACTAAGTCATGTTTTGCTTGGGGATCAAATATTTATTTCACTCACTGAAATGCAAATCAATTTCTAACATTTATATAATGTTTTTATATAATATGGATAAAAATATATGTAAAAATTATTTGCTACTATTTTAACTCTGTTCTCTGACAGGAAAGTATTGGAGCACAGAGATGCTGTGTATGAGAAAATAGCACAATACCTTCAGCTGAAGAATACAATTAAAAGCATTCAGGTATTTTATCTACTACACCATATTTTGTGCTTTTTCCAATCTCCTTATGTGTTTCTAAGGTTTTTTTTCTTTGCTACAGTATGTAACCTTCCCTGTCTCTATTTTCATTTGTTACTCCCTGTCTCTATCATTTTCTTGCTCTCGTTCTGTAATGAGTGATGTGTATAATTTGTTGCTTTTGCTATATTTTATTCATCCGTAGGAAACTGGCAGCAAGGAACTCAAAACAGATGTTGACCTTGGCTGCAATTTCTATGTGCAAGCTCACGTGTAAGTATTGCAAGTCGGTGTACTGTGCGTCAATGCCTCTGTCTAACATTTTAAAAGTCAAACTCATGAAGGATTCATTCCTTTTTAGACCTGATGCATCAAAAATATATGTGGCAGTTGGATTTGGATTCTTTGTCGAATTCACACATGCAGAGGCTTTGAAGTTCATAGAAAAGAAGACGAATCAGCTAACGGAGTAAGAGATCATTTGGTTTTATCTTTTGGTTTTTGACTGTTTTGAAATGTGCATGTTTGCCATTTTTAATGGTTACCTTGAGACGTTCAGATGTTTCATTAAATCATTATTTATCATTGTTTGAATTTCATTATTAATCATTATTTGAATTTCAGGTATACTGAGGTCCTTACCAAAGATGCAGCAAAGATAAAGGCCAACATCCGCATGGTTCTGGAGGTACAAATCATTACGGTTTACTTGCCTTTTTTTTTTTTTTCTTCAATTTATTAAAAAAAAATCTGTTTTCGTAGGGACTGAGGGAATTACAAGGTCTGAAAGATCTTCCAGAGGACAGAAGGAGAGAGATGTTTTAGTACAGTACACCAATCACAGCACAGTGTATTAAATTTGCACATATGACTAATGTTTGTTTTAAACAATGTGAATTTTATGCTAGGTTATACTGTTATTTTGAAAAGTTTGCTGAATAAATTGTAACATTTTCAGTACCAACCATCAGTGGCATTGTGATCATTTTAAATAACTATATCACTGTACACACAATACATGAACACATCGCCTTTTTAAACCTTCATATAACATTAGACAGTCTATATGAAAATTAATATGTAAGAGGCTTCTTGTTTAGACATGTCAAGCTAATTATTAATGAGATTGTATTCATCCTTTCTACGAGTATGGTGTTCGATAAAATGCTTTCAAACTGTATGTGTGCTTTCTTCGGGATTCAAGATCGCACCTTCAATGAATTACGTGGCAGTTAATCAATCATTAATTGTACTTCTATTTTAGCTGTTCTGATTGATGAAGACAGTGGTTAATTTTAAGTTTCTGCAGCATCTGTGTGACCGCTACTCTGTCACACTAGTAACAGTTGCCATGGAAACTGAATGTTGAATTGTGGCAGCACTGTAAGACTTGCTTCCTGAAATAGATTATTTTTCTTTGTACAAAGAGTCACTGCCGCATTTGGGCACAATGACACACTATACAATCATTATAATGTGACATTGTCAGCACTGGCTATGGAATTACAGATTTTACGTTTTAAAATTATATATAATTCAGAATTTAGATGGAATTTTCCAATGCATCAAAAAAGGGATCGTTTATGCTTCCTGTATTATTCTATTACATATGCACTATGCATGCATGACATTATTTTGATTATACATTATGTCAGGGGGTTTTAATCTTTTAGATGTCACAGACCCACAAATATGATCATCTTTGTGCAAGGGACCCCAATTCTAAAATTTAAATGCAGCTATATGTTTTTCTGTAGGAAGACCCAATTTGTACTGTAATTGTTTTATATATATATATATATATATATATATATATATATATATATATATATATATATTGCATTATTAAATTTTTACAAAAAAAACTCACTAAAAAGAAATGTAATTTTTAATTATTGTGATCATTTTTAAATTTATCTAATCATTTTTATTATTTATTTAATTTTAACATAGTTTTTGTTTTTCCCCTGCAAGCAGCATTTCAGAGCAGTCCTGCAGCAACAACCTGTGGATCGCGCATGTCAGTGTGTGAGAGAATCTCAAACGACCTTAACGCTGCATAAAAACCTCTCTCTTCACCAGAAGACAGAAACACACAAAAGTTGTCCTCGTTCATTAATTTTGCTCTACAGCCTACCCATGTGATGCCTGTGCGGTGACGTCACGGCCGCGCAGGGGACTCGCGGACCAAAGAGGTGGAAAAAAATAAAAACAAGTAGTCGAGGCGTTCGTGGAAACAGGAAGCAAAGAGGGGAAAGCCAACCAGAGGTTGTTGTTGTTGTTAAAAAAAAAAAATAAGAAGGGAGTGCTCTGTCTTGAGCTCTTTAACCTATCAGTGCAACCGCGGACTTTCAATCCGTTGCTTGGACACCGCTGAAGTAGGGAAGCTCGCGCGCGGTTACCTGATCAGGGGTCTCGGTTTATTTGCCCTCCCTCACCGTCCACCACACTGGAATTAACACCACCTTACTGTTACCGTATTATTTTAAAGGCAGGGCGTGCTAGTCCACCTCTTAAACGCTGCCCTGATCGTTTTACTGGAGTATTTTGACGTTTGAAGAAGTCTTCAGTCCGTCTGACAGGAACGGTGCAAGCGCAGGCACCCTGTGCTAACGCGAGCTAGCGACTTAGCTGCTAATGTCAACTAACATGGAGGGAGAGGTGCATGTGTTGCATAACAGCCAAACGCAATTAAACCACCGACTTCTGACACCCAGCAAGCACAGTTATGGACGTGAATTAATCTCCAAAGAATAAAACGGCCCCTAAACACAGTTATTTGGCAGAGATGGAGTCAAACCCGCTGATCAGCGGTAAGTTTTATTCCACTTCAAGGAGGTTGGACACGGAGGAGTGATTGCATTCGAGTTTAATAAAGTGCTCGTTAGTCAAAGCCAAATACATTCACAGCTCGCTGTTATATTCATATTTCATTCGTACACGGTGCCTAATCCTGGCGGGAGCCAGAACGTTATGTTTAAATCAGTGTGCTGGTCCAAAAACTATTAAGAGACCGTATAAATAAGTGATATTGGTACCTTATTTTGGTCAGGGTGGGTTAACTAAACCTTTAGGAAGCCTGATGCACTTCAACTGTGCTTGAGTAAATGTTTTGCAAGCCAAATGTGTAGCAGTGTGTCCACATGCTGCTGTTTCTGAATCAGATAGAATGTCTGGCAGACTTGTTTGATTAATATTATAAATTTGTCAGACTCCTGGTTATTTCTGAACTAATCAACCATTCAACGAATATCATTTTAACAGAATAGCATTTGATTGTTTTATTGTGCATTAAATATTTAGATTTTGAGTGTCAGAGCTGTCAAATAAGCTAGTTTGCAGGGTGGATGTTTGTTCTTGTATTTAGAAAGGCGGTTTATAAATTAAACATAATACATAATTTGTTTAATTATAGTTAAGTTATTATTATTACTATTATTTGCTCCTTTTTTGTATAATGTACAACAAGCCCTTTATAATTACTCTGAAAACTTTGATTCAAATGCATAAGAACTTGTTTGAGTTGAACATGATTGTGCAATGCATATGTCAGCATTTATTTACTTTGTTTGTGGAAAAGAAACCAATGTCATCTGATATTAACCAGCAGACCTCATGTAAACCCAGAGAAACTGGATGGACACCTTGATGACCCATCAGGAACTGTCCTGAGCCCCACTTAATACAAGTGTTTGCTAGGGATTTGTTTTGTAATTTAGCACTGGTTTCATTTTGCTCACATAACAGTCCTGTCTGGCTCTCTCTTCCTTCGGGATGGCAATTCATTCATTGGCTATAAGTCATCATGCAGTCTGAGAACTCAAGATAATTGACTATTGAGCATTTAGGTCCCCGAACAGTCTTAAGGCAATAAGGTCTGACGGGGAAAACAGATCTGTGTTGTTCAGTGCTGGTCTTTGTTTGCTTTTCTCAGATGTACAAGCTGATTTATGAGGCATTAGACCAAGGCAAGCTGTGCAGTGTTAGTCCCTTGATTAGTCATACTGGAGCTCTTCAGCTACAATGTAACACTGATAGGAAAATTATAGGGAATAATTAACGTGTAAATAAGACTGTGCAGCTGATTCTTTGGTTCTAGCTGCACTATGACATTTTTATCTTAATACTATAACCCTTTGGTTATTTTAATCAGTATATTCTGGCATTTTTTTTTTTTTTTTTAATAAATCACCATAGAAGACGTATATGTTATTTTTGAAAGCTTTGATGTGTTATTGTGCTATTGGGGAAATCAGAAGCTGTTTGTTTTATTGGCCTGAACAGTTCAGTAGATTCTGCTGTTATGGCTGCCTTTGAAACACTTTATAATTTTAAAAACCACAATTTATTATACTGCTACATTATAGAGGAGATGTTACTTATTCTTCCAAACAGCTGACCTTGCTTTCTCAATGGCTGTTGATTTAGGGAAAGACCTATAATAAAATCTATAGTATTTTCTAATCCACTGTTTTAATAAAACTGTACTTCAAAACTAAAACCAGTCATTCTTGTCAATGTTGTGACAATTAAGTAAATTTAGACATCACAATATTGTATAGTATAAGATATAGGTAACTTAATTTTCAATCTAAATAGTTGAACAT
This sequence comes from Cyprinus carpio, assembly GCF_018340385.1. Taxonomy (NCBI): domain Eukaryota; kingdom Metazoa; phylum Chordata; class Actinopteri; order Cypriniformes; family Cyprinidae; genus Cyprinus; species Cyprinus carpio. Next base: position 4,956,338 of record NC_056579.1, read on the forward strand.
TGAAATGTGGAGATAAGAAGTTGCTATAATAAAGGTAGGACATGTATAAAGGCTGTTAAATATTTTTTGTAATCTAATACTGTTTTTAAATTCAGATTTCTAAAGGAATCTGAAATCTAAAATATCCAATGTTGATCAATATCATTCAGAAAAAAAGTTATTGATCTTCACATAACGGGTATAGACGTGATATTATTGTTCATCTATAGAAAATGTGTTCATTTTACAGTGTAGTTGCGGTTGCACAAGTACTTAAGTAAGTTTGGTATATTTCATTATATGTTTATTACTAGGCATATTTCTAAATTGGTTTAATGCATCTTTAATTAATCTTGTCATATTGATTGTTTGAAAATAAGATATATATTCAGACAAATCTAAAATGTAATATTTTGTGTTTGATTAACACTGAGAGTTACTCTCTTTTCGCTTTTATTGGTCAAAAGACTTTCATGTCCTGATTTGTACTTTATTTGTAGAAAATGGCAACTGTTAATAGTCTAAATGTTCTCAATGCATAATTACTGTATTTATATCTAGTTGGAACAGTAATGGAAAGTGTTACAGAGACGTCTTCAGAAACTTTTTTTTTTTGTCAGCCTGTATGGAAATTAGTTTAGGGGTCTTGCAGTGAGATGTTGGTTTGATGAGTAAGTGTGTATAATGTGCTAAGAGGACAAAATTCATTTACATCCTGAACTACAGCTTTGTAAAACCCTCTGTTTGCCTTAGTTTGTGTAGCTGACTGTACAGGCTGCCCACAGGATATTCTTCTATCTAGAATGACACCATTTATTAAAGACATTTTACTGCTAATGAATGCACTCACTCAATCAATTACAGCTCATTTTAATGATGGTATTAATTAATGAGATTTTATGTGCTGGGTTAAAATGGAAATCATTCCCTTCATTGTCATCAGCAATTCACTGCAATTTATTTGGTTCAGTGTGCCTAAAGGGTGGCAGGGTCTTTTTTATTCCTTAGAAACTGTTGCTTAAATGCTTTTACCATGGTGATTGTTTCTGAGGTGTTGCTTATGAGTTACGTAAATGAAGGGGGGGAATGGTAATAGGGTTAATTTGCATTCTCAACATGTTCTTCCTGAACTTGTGATACACGTCCTCTGCTGACGGTAGCACCATTAATTCTTGCTTGTTTTCCCTTTATTTCACTGCTCTCCATTTATGCTCTTCTACTCAATCCAACCATGAAGCAAGAGGATTTAATTTACTGTACTGAGAATCTGAATTTGATTTCAGTGAAGGTTGGATTCTGTTAAATCCCCAAAAGACTGTTTTTTTTTTTTTTTATAAACATGGCTTCAGTTCCAGAACATACTTCTCATGGCAATGAGTTCTAGGTATGTATGCTGCAGTATTTTTAGAAACATAACTAGTAAAGCCAATATCTCTTGTTTTCACAGCACTTATTGCTTTTTGGTGCAATATTTTACAAGCAGGCCTTATCAAAACTGATAGGGTAAACGTACCTATTAAGCTCACGTACCCATTAAGCACACTTCCATTTTTGAGCTCAGATTATAATAAGAAAAAATTATGTATTATCCTACTTGATGTCTTAACCATTTGTAGTCTGTGGTTTTACAGTGCTGTAATTTTTAAAGATTTCATGTTATGGACCCTTTTCACAAGACTGTGATGACGCGTTTAATGGTCATCAGCATCGTAAATCCTCAAAAGTTTTTCATATTTGTATTTTTTTTATTTTAAATGTATATACATTTATAACACTATTCTTTTTATTATATCACCTTTGCCTCAAATTACCAAAAATTTGACATTGTTCTCTCTTCTGACTGCTGTTATCAGTCTCGCAATTTTTTCCTTTTATTGAAAGTAACGAAAACACTATTGTGGAGTTTTTCTTTTGCTGTTTGAGCAAATGGGAATGCAAAAAATATATTTGTGGTACTCTCCCATTCACTGCTTTTCAAGTTAACCCAACTATGACGTCTTACGCTGCTGAGAAACCCAGAAATGTGAAAAGGGTCCATTGTAAGCTGAGCTTAAAGGGTGCATGCACTACTATAAAAATCACACAGCTTCAGTGTGACATCAATAAGAAAAAGTATAATTTCATAGATATTGTTAATAATAGAAACTTAATACATGATCTAGATTATATATTTTGCAAAATCTTATCATTTTAATAAATATTACATGAAATTTCATGTAATCAACTAAAGGCTGGAATAAAATACATGACTTAAAATTTGAACAGATTTTTAAAACACCAGTGTTTGATCTGATCCTCAGTCATTGAGTGTATTTTTAGTGTACTATTTACAAGTCACAAAGAAAAACTGGGCATCATACACTAAATGACTGAGGATCATACACTACCAGGCCTTTAAGTTGTTCCGATCACAACAAACTCATCCAGAAACATGTGCATTGTTGCTAGAAAACACGTGAAATAAAATGTGTTCTAAAATCGGCTGAAAATATCAAACATGTTTGATCTCCGACGATTGGATGGAATCAAAGTCTAAAGCTAAAAAAATCATGTTTGTGACCATCATACACTATGTGATTTTCTATTAAATATGTCAGCTCAAATCTGCAGACTGGCCCTGACCTTTGGCAACTAGCACCAACTTCTACAGGCTGTAAATCAATGGATAATTGGGGCAAAAATCGTGTAGTGTATTTCAGCCTTAAGATAATATAGATAAGTTGACATCCATTTAATAAGAGGCTTCATAAAGAGGCTAGTTTCTGTGTTCATTCCCATGAGTGAAATGTTTTATTGGTTTGTTTTGTTATTTGATTTTTGAATATGTGCTATTTAGCTGAACATGGACTAAATGCAATGTGCTTAAATCACACTATGAATAGATAACTGATCGAATTGAATGCCTTGTTGCTTGATTTTAGTATTCTGTTTTTTTGTGATTGACTTTGTACATTCAAATAAAAAAATTTTCAGTTATTCTTTAAAAAGGCTGTTTAAAATAACAAGTAACAAATAACATAACAAGAATAAAATAACAAATAACATAACAAGAATTTTTAATAAAACAACCCTCTCAGGACACCTTGGCAACTGAATCACCATTGGCTAGTACATTTTCTAGTTTACTCCCCAGACTGATATGTGTGTGTGTGTGTGTGTGTGTGTGTTTAAAATGGCACAGTTTTTTTTAAATAACTGAAAGTACACTCTTAACATCAGTCTGTCAAGCATTATAATATGATAATCAAGTATTATTTAATGATAGATTTTTAGTAATTAGAATTAAAACTTGATAATTATGTTTGAATGCATATTAGTCATTTTAACTGGACTGGTGGTGGTGCTTTTTTGGTCATTCAGTGTTTCTGTAAAAAAAAAAAAAATTGTCTCAACGTAGATTTTGGTGAGCTTACTAGGTACGTTTACCCTACATATATCAGTGTGTATTTCAGTGAAAGCATTAGTAATTGCGGGTTGTTAGGGCTGTCGCGATATCTGCAATATCCGCAATATTGACAAGCAAACCGCTGAGGAATGCAAGAACCGCAGCAACTGCGATTTTGGCGTGTGTTTTTTTTCATATGTTTATGCCCTTCTCGTTTTACACTTACTGCATGTGTACTAAATCTTAAACAAGTTAGTAATGATAACATAATGTGTACCATTCTTATTTGTACAGAGGCTCCATAGATTTGCACTTAACAAGCCTAAACAGACAGCGAATGAGAGAGAGATCAACTGAGAGTGTGCGATTACTTGCAGGTTATATATATTTGTGAAAATAGGTTGTCATGTCCAAGGAAAGCCAAAAAATGTCTTAGCATTGATGCATTCTTGGTCACCTGAGCCTTCTAACATGGCGCTGAAAGTTAAAATGATTTCAACAGTGTGTTTCATTACGTCTCTCTTTGAATGAATCAGAATGGTTTAAAGACTGGAAATCTCAATATAAAGTCTCTTATGTATATATATATATATGTATGTGTATATATATATATATATATATATGGCGATAATATTTATCACAGTCTGTTTTTTGTCCCCTGTAGCAATGGATCCGTCCATTACATTGTGGCAGTTCCTGCTAAACCTGCTGGATGATCAGAGTCAGAAGCATTTGATCTCTTGGACATCTGGGCATGGTGAGTTCAAACTGCTGGATGCCGAGGAGGTGGCCAGACTCTGGGGGCTACGCAAGAACAAAACCAACATGAACTATGATAAACTGAGCAGGGCACTTCGTTACTATTATGACAAGGTATGTACAGGAGTAACTATTGATGTGAATCATGGATTTAATCAGTTTATTTTATATATACATTACTGTTTAAAATTTTTGGGTTTGTTTTTTTTTCTTTTAAATAGCTAACATTTATTCCGTATGAATGCAATAAAGTGATCAAAAGTGACCGTGAAGACATTTATAATGTTACAAAAGATTTCTATTTCAAATAAATGCTGTTGTTTTGAACTTTATATTCCTCCAATAATCCAGAATATATGTATCATGGTTTTCCACAAAAATGTTTAGCAGCACAGCTGTTTTAAACATTGAAAATAATAAGAAATGTTTCTTGAGCAGAAAATCAGCATATTAGAATAATTTCTGAAGGATCGTGTGACACTGTGAAGACTGAAGAAATGATGCTGAAAATTCATTCAAATTGTATTTAAAAATAAATTCAAATAGTAAACAGTTATTTTAAATTGTAATAATATTTCACAATATCACTGTTTTTACTGTGTTTTTATTTTAAATATATGCAGTCTTAGAGACTGGTTTAAGAGACCTCTTTCAAAAAAAACAGTTTTGAACAGTAGTGTATATATTTGACATACATTAATACAATTTCTTGGTATTAAATTAGATGAAATAAATTAAGTTAAATTAAATTGTTTACTCAAAATTTACTCAAAAAATGTTAACCAATTAATGAGCCTGGACAATATTTTGGTCCATCACTAGTATTTATCCATAAATATTAATAGTTCTGTGATTTTTATTGTCTAACTACTATGAAAAAGTTAGAAAAACACGCAAGATTGGAACTTGAATTAATGTTTAATTTCAAGTGCATATAATTGTTTAGCCACTTTTCATCAAGCTTTCATACTTCCACAGAATATTATTAAGAAAGTTAGCGGCCAGAAGTTTGTCTACAAGTTTGTGACCTTTCCGGATCCCAACTCTGCTGATGGGCTGAAAGGGCCTGAGGATTCCCAGAGGGCCACTACAGGGGATAAATTGGAGCTGTCCATTCAGACCAAATCTAACACAGGTGCTAACACCACGAACCCGTGTCTCTCCAAGAGCCTGGAGGTTCAGCGCTCCTCTCCTAGCTCAGTGCATCGCAGCTCCCGCAACGATTACATGAAGTCTGGTCTCTACTCCACTTTCACTATCCAGTCCCTGCAGACGCCCTGCAAAACCACATCCAAATTCATCAAAACAGAGCACATCCTGAGTGACTGCAGCTCTGAACCTGCCCCTCTGGACCACATAGTGCATGAGGTCAGCTTCTTTCTGGATTTCATGTTTTTGTTTTAGAGCTGATGCTTTTAATTCTCTAATAATCCTCTCAGATGACATAATCCGTCAGTTAAATGAGTTATCAATGTTTAAACCTCCAAAACCTTATGAGGCAAACCTTGTGTGTCAAGTGTTTGATTCACAGTGATTGTGTGTGTATGCTGCAGATGCGAATGTGTCAGACAGAAGGACAGCAGGGAACTGTTCAGTCCCAGTCAGCTGTGGAGAGCTGCAGTCTGCAGGTGATAGTGACCCACCCGTCCCCATGTGCTACTCCTGCCCTCAGCCCACAGACGCCCTCTGGATCTGCCACTGCAACCACGGTATGGATTCGTGCTTTAACACACATCCAGACTCAGTCTTTAAATGCTTTTAGCAATGAATGATGGTGTCAACATTTGGGAATCATGTAAGATTTTTTGCTGTAGGCAAAATAGTCAGTCTTTGGTCGATTAGTATGGCATTACCCATGGCAGTAGTGTTCATTTTGTTAGCTGGTTTTTAGTTTAGTATTAGTCTTAGTCCTTTGTCAAATGTCCTTTTTAGTTTTCATCATATTTAATCAACCTGTCCAGTTTTTTGTTTAGTCAATTTGTAGTTGACTAAAAGTCTGGAAATTTTTGTCTAGTTTTAAAACAGTCATATTTTGGTCATGCTGCATAATGGTTCAACTGATAATTACAGTTTTTTGCTCAGAATTATAACCATGATCATTGATCATGATTGTTGTCAGAGAATGTCTACTCATACACTTGGTTTATTTGACCTCATTTAGATTTATACATTTTTTTTCAATGCATTATGAAAACTGGTAAAACTCAAAAGCTTCTCTCAAAAACTAAAACAATGAAATTTCTAATATTAACTCTAATAATTCCAAATTATATTCATGTTTTTCTATTAAAACAATGACAAAAAAAGTCTTTGTGGCACAGAGGCTGCAAAAGTGCTTTTATTCAGCAACCATGATCGCAAACAATATAGTCAAAATCCATGTTTGGATTTAAAACAGTCGGCACTGAGGCCTTGTGTGTGCTAGGATGTGATATAGAGATTTTAAGTTTTTCAACTACTTTTTAGTCTCTTTTTTTTCAGAGATGTTGCATATTGATGAAGTCTCAATAATTTTTTTTTCCTATTTTATTTTAGTCAAGGAAATTAAAACTGGATGGCAGTCATTCAAGTTTTGCAATGAATCTCAGCATCAGTGTCAGAAATGGCATCACAGTCAAGCAAGCCTTTTCCCCAGTGAATAAAATCAAGTGCAACATTTTTCTTGATGTACCTAAAAATATGTCACACTATGGAAGTAAATAAGTTACAAATTAGTATTTGCTCATTGAAGCACTTATTGTAGCCTCCTAGTCAACATGAAATTGTTTGGCAGATTTATAAAAGCTTATTGACCCAGAATCCTGTAAAATAAAGCTAAGCTCAGCTAATCAGCTTGCAATCCAAATATCTGACACCCATGTTAAATACTGTTATTATTAAGACTTGTGCATAAAAGATGTTGTTTTAAATTCATCCCACAGAATACTCAAGCACAGAAGAGCCAGAATTTGGGTGACCCACCCCAGATCTACCTGTCTGATCCCAGCTCTTTGACCTCGCTCATTCCTCTAGCTCATGGAGAATGTGTAGTCAACCCCTCTCAGCCTGTGTTTGTGGTCATAAAGCCTTTGCCAGTTGGGCTGCCCAAAGAGTCCAGCCTCCCGCCTGAAGACGACTTGCTGGAGATTGTTCATTTGGATGACAAAACAGATGTTGAGGTGAACAGACGTGTCAATTATAAATCATCCAGTGTATAACATCCAAAAAATGTTAAACATGTTTGGCTGTACTTAAATGCGAGAGTAATTTAGCTTTTTATTTATTTTATTTATTGCCATACTCAGCTGGTGTCCACAGTGCCTGTCCCTGGAGTTACAGATGCCCCTATCCCTGTGGATGCTCCGTCACACTGTGTGGAGCCAGTGGTCCAGCCGGTTGGAGAAGGGGAGGTGAAAGAGAAGCCTGAGCTACCCGGTTAGTTGAAAGTTCAGGTTGTTAATGCTTTAAAGAGCTGGTGAGGTTCATAGCAGCTGATTGTTCTAGTCTGTTTTTAGGTTTACTAAGTTTATAAATTACAAACAAATCTTTGTGTAAGTGGTAACTCATTCCTTAGCATTTTTTTGTCCAACTTATAAAAGGGATATCAGTTAAGGTCCATTTCAATATCTCAAGTTTCTTGGCAACCAAAAACAGACTACTGTTAAAGTAATTAACTACAATACTGTTCAAAAGTTTGGGATCAGTAAGATTTTTAAAATCTATTTGAACAAAATGCTCACCAAGACTGTATTTATTTAATCAAAAATACAGTAAAAAGAGAAACATTGTTAAATATTACTACAACTTAAAATAGCTGACTTCTCTTTGAATATATTTTTACATTTATTTTATTTCAGCCACCATTACTCCAGTCTTCAGTGTCACATGATCCTTCAGAAAAACATTCTAATTATGCTGATTTGACGAATAAGAAACATATTGTATTATTGTCAATGTTGAGAACAGTTGTGCTCCTTCATATTTTGTGGAAATGTATATATAATTTTTTCAGGATTCTTTGATGAATAGAAAGTTTGAAATATAAATAATTTGTAACATTAGAAATGTCTTTACTGTCAAATTTTATCAGATCAGTGCATCCTTGCTGAATAAAAGTATTAATAAAAATAAAAAAAAAAGTACTACCGCCAAACTTTTGAACAGTAGTGTATGTTACTTGGCGGAAGAATTATTTATTTATTGTGATTTATTATTAATAAAGTTATTATTAAATGATGATGTCTTTTATCATATTGCTGATCATTCCTTTTTATAAAAGCAATAAGCTTCTCCAAACAATCCCTTACAGTTATTTGACATGGTTATAGGACAAAAAACCCATGGTGCTTGACAATTTCAGCTGCTCATTCAAATCTGTTTTTAGAGGACACCAATACTGCATCAGCCTCCCTCCCAGCAAGCACGCAGGAAGTACAGCCTCCTAAATCAAAGAAGCCCCGTGTGCTGGAACTGCCATCTTCGTCTACGCTGCTGCCCCCTGGACTCTCACTGGATAAGGTCAATGCAGCGGTGAATAGCCTGCTGGCCCCTGGCAATGCCACAAACACCTTAACACCCACAGTCATCACCTCGCATGCCCTGGTGAGCCATTCAGTTAAGTATTATGGTTGTTTAAAATGTGTTAAATTTTAAAATGTAAATTTGCATTTAATTCTGTTAACAAATTTAACAAAATCTCTATTTGGTGGAATTTGATTATTGCTGCTTGCAATTACATTACTAAGATGAAACCCACATGAACACCTCAGAAAATAGTTGACAGTCCTGATTTCAACACAATGCGCTCTTTTACTGCTCTTTTTTTTTTTTAGAAGGCACAAAGAAATGACTGAAATGCTTCAGCATTATCTTTCAGTCTTTCAATGGATTCATGCTTGGGTATTTGTAAGAGCTAAATCTCTGCTTGTGCCCTACTTGTGATAATTATCAGAAATATCCTGTTTTTTTTTTTTTTTTGTCTAAGGCAACAATGGTGTTTTTGTGGTGTGAATGGATGCTTTCCATGTACCAAGCTCTTATTTATACAGTTTCAATGTGATTTTTAAAGGGGTCATATGATGCGATTTTAATTTTTCCTTTCTCTTTGGAGTGTTACAAGCTCTTGGTGCATAAAGAAGATCTGTGAAGTTGCAAAGACTAAAGTCTCAAATCCAAAGAGATATTCTTTATAAAAGTTAAGCGTCAACCACACCCCCCTAAAATGGCTTGTTCTAACACGCCCCCACAGCTCTACGTCACTATGTGGGAAGAGTTGCATAACCATGCCCAGATGTTCATGCAAAGAAAGAAGGCGTACCTTTTATTCTCGTAGTGTTGTTGTTGCTGCCACCGCCATGTCGTATAGACGCTGTGTTTCACTGTGAAGTGAAACTACTTTGTTTGGCCTTCCAAAAGAGGACGATATCGGCTTCGTCATGCATGGACCTGATCCGTGCTGGTCGCTGAGGAAATACATCAACTTTGCACTGTGGATCGCAGAATCGGCTTTCACTGTGGATGAATTGGCTTTTCACAGCCCGGGGTCGTCACATGTGGTTGCTGCAAGCACGCCAGACGCTCCTTCGTAGAATTCGCCAGTTGGGCCGTTCTCAAGCCGCCCGCCTCCGCTCACTCAAGCCGCGGCTCACTCTAGGCCTCTGGTCTCTGCTCACTCAAGGCCGCGGTGTGTGACGCTGTTTTGTTGAGAAAGCGAAACTACTTTGTTTGGCCTTCCAAAAGAGGACACGACTAGAAATCATGTTTATATCATGTTTATGGGTTTTAATGTTTATGTCTCCGCTCCGGACGGACAGGGCATCACAATATGTTAAGGGGCTTAACATTTCCATCACACGCTTGAGGTATTCGGCCAATCACAACGCACTGGATAATTGGCCAATCAGAGCACACCTCGCTTTTTCGAACGATGAGCTTTGTAAAAATTGATGTGTTTCAGAAGACGGGGCATAGAGGAGAAACAATAATGTACAGTATGTGGAAAATAATGTGGTTTTTTTTAACCTTAAACCACATAAACACATTTCATTACACTAAATACACAAAATAATGTTCATTTTAGCAGCATCATATGACCCCTTTAAAGGGGTCCTATTATGCTCTTTTACAAAGTCTTGATTTTGTTTTGGGGGTGTACTAGAACAGGCTGTCACACTAGGCTGTTCGAAAAACACATTATTTTTCACATATTTCACATTATTATAACACCTCTCTCCCAAGTCTGGCATGAACGGCTTGAATAGTTCCTGTATCAAATGAAGGTCCGCCTTCTGAAATACGAAATGTGCTGTGATTGGTTAGCTGGCCCAGTGTGTGTTGTGATTGGCAACACTTGGCGCCTGGTCGGGAAATGTCACGCCCCTTACCATAGCCCCCTGCCAGCTTCATTGTAAATATTGCGTCAATATCAAATCAATTTGAGCACGGTTTAAACCCGGATGATTGTAACCACTCTAAGTTCATCTGCCTTGGGAAAGCTAGTGTGTCTCCGACATAGTGATAACACTCATTGCCTTCTCTAGTGCAGCTCAACCAGGTCTCATCCCATTCGTCGATATTTGTGATATCACAAATCCTGGAAAATATGCGTTGTAGACCAAACGAGTTGTTTGTTGTAGTTTTTGTAAAGTGATTTCTGTTAAATAAAATATCTCCTTTTGAAATGGACTTTGAGCTTTGTAACTTTGCAGATCTTTTCTATGCTCAAACAGCAACATTACAGACTAACTAAAGTTGAAAAAGTGAAAAAGCATAATAGGACCCCTTTAACAAAGCCAGAGCGATATAAATGCTTGTATTACCAGATAACCAAGAACAAAGAGATACCACACAATGACCTTTTAAAATGGTTTATACATTCAAGCTCTCTCTCTCTTTCTCTGTCTCTCTTTCTCTCTCTCTCTCTTTTTCTCTCTCTCTCTTTCTCTCTCTCTTTCTCTCTCTCTTTCTCACTCTCTCTCTCTCTCTCCCCTCTTTCTCTCTCTCTCTCTCTCTCTCTCTCTCTCAGACTCCAGTGCTGTTGACACCGAGTCCGCTGCCATCAACTATTCACTTCTGGAGCACGCTCAGTCCAATCGCTCCACGTAGCCCTGCCAAGCTCTCTTTCCAGGTGAGGCTTCCTGTCCACAGCATGGCAGCAGCACACCATCTGTCTCTTCACACTCCCTCAGCTCATTGCATGGATGAGATTTTACTCTCTGCCCACTCCATTCATAACCATAAAATACTTCACAACATATACATTTTATATATTTCTCCTTTTCCCAACTTTTCAGATTGTTATGGTAATCGATATATCTTATCTACATTCATGCATTTTGCAGACACTTTTGTTCAAACAGACTTACAATAGAGAAACATGAGCGTTTTTCACAGAACCAACAATATTCTTATACAATGGCAGGTTTATTAGAAAGCTAGTTTAGGATATGAGCTACAGCAGAGAAGAACCAGGTAGTCTTGTGACAGTTTTGAATTCTGAAATACTATTTGGTTTCATGACATGAAAAGGAAATTGGTGTATTACGTGGAGTATTTTTTGCATGATAAATGGTTTGGTTAATTCTGAATGGATGAGCCACATTTCAAATAAGTTAGCCAGCTATTCCCACACTTGTGAACACAGATCATTTGAATTCTGTTATTGCGCCTTCACATTAACTGTGTGTTGCTGCAAAACCATAATCTACATTTAAGCTAATGAATTAATTATTATAATTGTTATTATTATTATTATTGACTAAGTATTTATTAGTGAAGTTGGGTGTCTCATTTTATTGCTTTTGTTCCCATATTTTTAATACCTTTAAAATAATAGTAATAATAATAATTTAATTATTACATATTACTGAACTGTCTTTTATCATTGCCTTTGCTCCCATTATTAAAAAAAATAATGCTTAGTTATTTTTTAAAACAATTTCAATGCTCTGCATTCCAGTGATTTCACAATATTTTCTTTTGCTTATTCATTAATTGGACATCAAATCTTTTTTGCTTAATCTTGAGAAGGTTTTTGTTTTGTTGGACTGTTCCTCAGAAAAGCATGTGAGCATCCTCTGCTGGCCAATAGCAACAGTGCAGAGTTTGGAATGTTTATAAGTTGCTATTATTACAGGAACAGGTGCATTAAATCTAACCCTAAATAAGTGTATGTCTCGGACATTCTTCTTGGACTAGTTTTGCATTTTTATTATAGCAAAATGGTCTCTTAAAGGGAAAGTTCGACCAAAAACAAAAATTAGTCCATGATTTACTCACCCTCAAGGTATCCTAGGAATATATGACTTTATTCTTTCAGACGAATCAAATTGGAATCCAATTGTCCTGGCTCTTCCAAGCTTTATAATGGCAGTGGGTGGGTGTTTCTGTTCAACAGTTCAAAAGAAGTCCAATAAAGCGCATCCATCCATAATAAAAAAAGTGCCTCACACGGCTTTAATGTTCTATTGTAAGTTAATTAATGCAAATTTGCACATTCATTTATACTCAAAAAAGGGGTCAAAATTATTGCCTGTAGCAGGGTAACTATCATTAACTAAAACAAAATGTAATATGCAGGGTATGTTTTGTTGTTAATTAATTATTAATATGTATCGCGATATAATTTTTTTCAATAACGGTGATATGGTTTTTAAACACATTATCGATATTTCGATATACCAGTGTTTCCCATACATTGATTATTTGTGGTGTTTGACTTCGTTGAATAAATATGAGCACTGTACGTTTCAAAATCAAAACACGTCGCGGGTGTTTTTCAGAAAAGTTTCGATGGCATTTTCATTTTATCTGATAAAGAAGCGTTCATAGGCGCAGCTCCTTTGATTATAGCCGTTACTGGAGAGAAAACCGCTGGGTCTACCACTCTCACAGTGCCTCCTGCTGGCAGACAATCAGTTTGCATTTAAGCCCGGCTCCAGCAACATTCCTTTTTTTTTTTCCTGCAGCAACTCAAGAGCACTCTTCATACTCTTAATACTGACTAAAGTACATTTGTTTCAATCTATATCCAACGTACTGCAAAAACAGTTAAATTTTGGAAATATTTTTAATATTTAAAATAACTGTTTTATTTTTAAAATGTAGTTTATTCCTGTGATCAAAGCTGAATTTTCAGCATCATTACTCCAGTCTTGACATGATCTTCAGAAATCATTCTATTATGCTGATTTGCTGATTATCAATATTTAAGAGAGTTGAGTACTTTTTTCAGGATTCTTTGATGAATAGAAAGATCCAAAGATCAGCATTTATCTGAAACAAAGCTTTTGTAACATTACATTTTGATTACATTTGATTTGATTACACTATTCCATTCAAAAGCTTTGAGTCAGCATAATTTCTTTCTTTCTTTTTTTGGAAAGAAATTATAGAAATTTTTATTTAGCAGAGATGCTTTAAATTGATCAAAAGTGATGATAAAGACATTTATAATGTTAAAAATATTTCTATTTCAAATAAATGTTCTTCTAAACTTTCTATTCATCAAGAAACCTACTCAGCTGATTTCAACAAATTATTTTTGAGCAGCAAATCAGAATATAAGAATGATTTCTGAAGGATCATGTAATCAGAGTAATGATGCTAAAAATATAGCTTTGAAATCAAAGGAATAAATTACATTTTAAAATATTTCCAAATATAAAACAGTTATTTTTAAATAGTAAAAATATTTCAAAATGTTACTTTTCTTGCTGTATTTTGGATCAAATAAACGCAGGCTTGGTGAGCAGAAGAGAATTCTTTAAAAACATTAAAAATCTTACTGTTCAAAAGCTTTTGACTGGTAGTATATATTAGCCTACAATTTGAAGTTAAAGATATTAATTTTAATTAGGTGAGACTGAAATGATTTTTTTGACAGTGATTTCACATTTATTGTTTGTATGAAGGCTAAATACAAAAAATAAGTTTTTTTTTTTTTTTTTTTTAAATATTAAATGGTTTTAAATGAGGTGTCAGACTTGGCAAATTCATTTTTCATAAATTTATATACACTGACATCTGTTGTGGGCGTTCTTGGCAGTTTTTACGAGGCTTTTTATAGTGTTCATATTGATATCGGAATTATATCGTATCGACCGAAATTAAGAAATATATCGTGATATAAATTTTGGCCATATCGTCCAGCCCTAATGCAGGGCTCCAGACTGTGCCTAGAACAGTCGCAATTGCACCATAAATATTAATTTGTGAGTGATATTTTTGCTGAGATTGCCTCTAGCGAGTTACGACTATATAAATGTACATTATGACTTAAAAAATGGGCGTGAACAAACTACAACAGGTAAAGCTGTCAGCTGTTTTATCATTAACAGTTCTCGTTTATAATGGTTTATAATATGGCTTCTTGTTATCATATCAGGGAGTTTTGTTCCAACACACATACCATGTAGTTTTCAAATAATCCTGAAGGACTTGATTAGTTGGATCAGGTGTGTTTAATTAGGGTTGAATCTAAATTCCCCAGGGCTCCGGCCCTCCAGGAATTGAGGATGACACCCCTGGTCTATATGTTATGTTCTGTTAAAGGATTAGTTATTATTAGTAGAATAAAAGTTTCCTGATAATTTACTCACCCCTATGTCATCCAAGCTGTTCAAAAATAAAAATGTAAATACTTTTTAACTAAAAATGCTTGTCTTGCACTAGCTCGACTTCACACATTACATAGTCATGTTGGAAAGGTTACATGTGACGTAGGCAGAAGTACTAACCCAGTGTTTACAAAGCAAAAGTGCAAAGAAAGTCAAACACCCTTTACAAAAAAAGGTTTAAAAACAAGGTTTAAATGAGATGGTGTTTTTAAAGGTAGAATATGTTTTTTAGTTTTTGTCGGTATTTATGTGTTTTAGGGGACAAGGTTTTGGAGGGGGCAGCTTTATGGCGGGAACAGTGGGCAAAGGTTTGCTACATTTCGATTGGATATTGGTGGACTAACATAAGCAAACTGTCCAATGCCATCAGATAAAGATGCTGGGATAGCAGCCATACACCTCTAAGAGGGCAAGAAGACCTCTGGTACCAAGCCCAGGAAGGACAGGACTTCTCTTTGGTCAAGTTTCTGCCCTTCACCAACCTAGAGACTGATTCCTAAGGTTTGGCCTGTAACTGCCATAAAAATTCCTCTGGATGCAGCAGCATTGGGTGAAACAAAGAGAGATCACAGAGATCCATCCAAATTTATTTATAACTATATTTTCAAACCTTAAACTGCTGCAAACTACAACACACCAATCTTATACTTATTCAGAGAAATAAGTATTCTCAGTGACAGCGATGTGTTGTGCAAAATCTTATACAAACTCAGCTGGTAATGGGTAAATGAATGCATGCATGACAGATCAATCTTTTTCCCACCATGTTTGGACTTGCGTTCATTAAAATTAGTTCATAACATTGCCAAAGGTATTCTGGATGTGGTTTGGAAAGTGAGAAATGCACAGGTAAAACTTGAGTGACACTTTTCTAACTTTGTGTTTGGACTATGCAAATAAGTTCCACAGGAGAAAAGAAGGGTGGGCCATACCGTGTTCCCCTGTTCTGATGGAAACAGCCATTCACACCACAGAAATGGAGAAGCACCAAATTGCAGTCTCCTCCTCATCAAAAGGGAACCCTTCGAAGGTACCCTTCCAAAAGGCACTCCTTGTTCTGAATTTCCTTGTTCTGAATTTTCACTCCTTGTTCTTCATTTCCGAATTCGGCAATGAATCACCTGTGATTTTGAATGTGACTTTTGAGAGGCTTGTCAGTGAACTACGGCTCTGTGTAGTAAATGCCGCTCCATCTGCTCCATTGCACAGCACCACATTCAACATTCTGAGAAGAAATAGATACTCTATGTTCAGAATCTTCATCCAATGAGACAAAAAAAGATGCAGCACATTCTTAGTCACATCCTAGAGAGACAAAGTGGATTGACCAAGTTCTGAGTCTCTAGCCCAGAGAGGCAGAAGACATACAGATATTTGCAAAAAGTTTAAGTTCCGGCGAGCATCCTTCACGTCAACGTACTTTCGTCTGCGGGTTCCATATTAAGTAACCTTCTGCACCTACGCCACAGCCACATCTGTTTTCCACATTTTAGGACCCTTTGGTGCTCCATGAGATCAGAAGAAGAAATCACTGCTACCGGACTGCTCACTGGAACACAGAGAAAGTAAATATCACTTATCCAAACCTCTTCCAGAGACCATGGCATTATTGCATATGATCCGTTTATGATTTTCTAATTTACATAAGATGTTATATAGCTGATCGATTAAGAACAAACAATCTTTAAAGGGGTCATGTGATGCATATGAGTGTTACAAACTGTTCATGAATAGATAAGATCCCTAAAGCTGCAAAGACTAAAGTCTCAAACCCAAATCAATATTCTTTATCAAAGTTAAGACTCGTCCACGCCCTCCTAAAACGCCTCGTTTAAATACACCCCCACGTCTACATCACTGTGTGGGATGATTTGCATAACACTGCCCAAATGTTCACACAAAGAAAGAAGGTGTAACTTTGATTCTCACTGTAGTATTGTTGCTGCCGCCGCCGCCTTGTCTTGGAGAAGCTGTGTTTCATTGCGAAAGCGAAAATACTTTGTTTGGTCTTCCAAAAGAGGACACAACTAGAAATCAGTGGTTAAGTTGTATTTTCAACACTGTTCTAGAACAGTTCAAACCAAATATACGTGTGTGTGCAACACATTTTACAGAGGACTGTTTCCTGAACCTCGGAGAGTAGCCTACAGTGCCGGCTGTTCTGATTTACAGCCTGTAAGTATGTTTTCATATTTAAAGGATTTGCCACTGACAATTCAAACTTGAGTTTTGAGCAGTGTAGTGTAGCGCTTGTTGCTTGTCGGTTCATTAATCACAAATGCAGACATGGTTTTATGTTGCAACGCAACACGTAAAAAGACAGTATAAGTCATTATAATCAGTAATTATGTCCCCACTGGATGCAACAAATGCCTCGTTTATAATGGGTTTTATTGGTTTTGTCTCATTGTGCCGGGACACGGCATCACAGTATGGTAAGGTGCGTCACACGCTTGAGGTATTCGGTATGTGGAATATAGTGTTTTTTAACCTTAAACCGCATAAACACATTTCATTACACCAAATACACAAAATAATGTTCTTTTTAGCAACATCATATGATCCCTTTAAATTATTTGTTTGAGGCATAAGGTTCTTCGCCTTATTAATTTCAGTTTATCTTTTCATAAGATAACGTAACACCCAACTGAATCGATTGCATTTTATGCATCTTATGCACTTTATTCCTTTTTCAGTTGATATTCATTTAGTAGTTGTTGATTACTCTTGTCTATCTTTTGTTAATAAAATGTATTTTGTTACACTTGTGTATTCCTTGTGTTGATAATACAGTAAGAGGTTCTACAAGTTAGATATCCCACCAATATTTCTTATCTGATGTACTCATACCTGGACCTTAAGTTACACTTGATCCAAAAATAATAATGTCATCGTGATATGAGTGCCTACCACTACACTATTTTGCCTTCACTACATGTGTGTGTGTGTGTGTGTGTGTGTGTGTGTGTGTGTGTGTATTTCCATTACTTCAAGTAAAATAAATATAAGCTGAAATAAAATAAAATCTAAGAAAAACTTTCAAACAAACCGTTAAAACAAAATTTCTCACTTTTGTTTAGTTTAAGTAGACATATTAAAAATTAATAGAAATAAATTAAAAACTAAATCTTAAAAACTGTATAATTAAGAAAAAACACTAATAAAAAATGGCAAACAAAATTGCTAAAACTTGAACTAAAATTAAAAAGAAAACAGATAATATAAACATAAAATCATATTCAAAATATTAACAAACTATCACAGTATGTTAATAATACTAAAATAACACATTCTGTGGAGATGGATAGCATGTCATGAATTCAATACATTTAAAAAACCACCTTTTAACAGTCAAGCTTAAATCCTAATTAATACCTTCCTGTTATTCTTACAGTTCCCCTCCAACGGAAGCAATCAGATCCAGATCCCAGCACTGAGCGTGGACGGCCTGTGTACAACTGTTGTTTTTCTCTCCTGTGGAACACAGAAACCCTAACTTGCGATTTAATTCCCTTATCTCCTGCCATAGTGATTGGCTCCCTCCCCAGCCAATGAAACGCTGAGGATGGCCAATGAAAGATGGGACACTCCATATCAAGTTCTGCTGTGAGTTGGGCGGGGCTTCTGCTCCAATGATGACTCAGGAGGAGTGCGCTCTCAGCCGGCCCTCACGAGTGGTTGGCAGAGCAGCCCGATTCTGGGATTGATGGTGGCATTTCATAGAATATTTGCTCTATTTTTATTTTCCTTTGCCTTTTATATGATCATCATGGACGGTTATTTATTTATTTTTGATGTTTCTTGGTGCATCATGAGATGCATATACCTGAATGCTCATATGAACTTGGAATTCAGAGATCTCAATTTTATTTTTGATTTCTCAAAGTAACATTATGAGTTATGGACCAGACGAGGTATCCTTTGATTGAATCGAGGCATAAAATGCCATTTACTTCACAGGTGGAGCATAGCTTTCTTAAAAACTTTTGGAAATGGAAAGCATGCATTTGAAATCTGCCAGATTAAAGTGCAAGTTAACTTCTTTCTTTGGCATTACAGAGACACAAAAAACATCATTTTTAGTAACACTGTTATTTAAACATTTTGTGTTTTTCTTGGACAAAGGAGTCCATTTTGATAAAGAGGCATTGAAAATGCCAGAGGAATGTAACAGCCATTCCCAGGATTTGAAGAGGTGGAACCAGGGAGGAAAAGATACAAAGAGATTCTGAATAATATCAAGATCTGGAATGTATCAATCTTTTTCTTCTATTGCATCATTCCTTTATTTCAGAACTTTCTTCTTGTAAATATATGTTGCACCCATTCCGATATTTGAAAGATGATTTTTTTTACTCTTGCTTTCCTGTTTTTGTTGTTGTTTTTAGTAATTCTATCAAGGAGCCCTTTCTCTGGCAGCACTGACAATGCAGGTGAAGGTTTCAGAAGTGTTGCAGCGAAGCTTTGCAGTTTCATGCTTTTTTTTTTCTTCAAAAGAAAACGCCAGAGGAGACCAAAGACCAGCTGTTTATATACAATCCATTTTAGCATCTCTGTCTTTTTTTTCTCTTATGTTTTGCATTTTCTCTCGCTCTCGTCTTTTTATTTTTACTTTGCCGCATCAAAGGGCTATAAGAACCGTCACGCAACCAAAACCTTCTCACTTCTGACACTGTATATAAGTGATACATCTGACTCGCCAGCTATAGGTGTAAAACACACTAATTCTTGTAAATAAAGTAATTTATGGCAGAACAGGAAGTATGTCGCTTCAGCTGCTTTCGATATTGTTAGTAGTTTTGTACGGCCTGCCTCTTATGCTATGTTCGTCTGATGTGTTAAAATCACACTCACGGTTGTTACCTCAAAGCTGTCAACAGCTCGACATGTCAGAGCAGGCACGCAAATACGTTGCAACTGACAAACAAAGTCAACGATTATTTGCATGTCTTCTAGTTTGTGTATGAAGCTCGGAAGTTTCCTGTGGGGAAATCATGGTGGTTATATGTAGTGTTCCACAGAAAGCTGTCGTCAGTGTTTATGGACAGTAACTGCCTCCACCACATACAGCCTTTTCTGTATGGCCGTTTCTATTATTTCAATTAACCTGAGTTTGCTGAACTCACACATAACGTCCTTATTTTCAGTTTTAAGAATGTTTGGGCGTCAGTGTCTTTCACTTTAGAATATTTTGGCTCTTTAAGTTGGTGCTTTTTGTTGTTTTAAAGAGTTTTCTGGTTTGATATCTGCGTGATTATAATGAACTTAGGAGGATTTGCTGGTAGCATGCTGCAATTGCTTACGCTTGTCACCTCTCAGATTGTTCTCTCCTGCATTTTGTGCACCTCATGGCTGATTTGTTACATGAACCAATGCGAACAGTAAATTACTGCACTCGAGAAAAGCCTTGAAGATCAGTAAATGTTCAACACAGCTCTTGGTGTCACTCTAATATGTACCGATGATGTCACGCCCACAAGTCGACACATTGAATGTTCTGTTCGGGGCGGGAGGGAGTCACCCCATCACGTCACCACGTGCTAAGCTCAGTGAACTGATATCAGCTTAACCATGATCAAATTCACACAAAACAAATTGATTTTCATTGGTGAGTTACTTGTGGTTCTTTTACACCATGCGTTGGGCAAAATAATAAGCCTGCAATATCGAATAACTCACCGTGATGATGAATTTGGTGATTTGTGAGTAATACTCTTCCCGATATTGATCTTTAATGCGGTGTGGTAAGTCTGCAGTACTGCTTTCAGCCGTCTCGTCACTTTCCTAAGCTTGTCTGGATTGCTGGGATTGTTTGTGGCTCTGAATGTCTGTGCGGCTATGCTCTGTAATGCACTGCGAATGTGTTTTAACAGCTGATGTCTTTGAGCTAAACTCCTCCTATTTCCCTCTGCTCTGATGCTGCTGTTACCTTTACTGTACATCAGCACTGATCAATACGGTGACAGCGTACTGTACTCGGTTCCCCGAAATGAACTATTAGATAGAGCTGACTTCATTTATCCCCAGACAAGTGGTTTACACACTAGCACGCTTTAAAGACAGAAATAGAGAGCCATATCTTTTTAAAACTATTTCTGTTTTACAAATACAAAATAATTAAAAAATCTAAAATATAAAAAAAAAGTCTAATATTGTAATATTAATGAGCTTTTGTCATGTTGATGAAATCGCTGCCCCCTTTCAGATAATGAAACTAATGCTGCACGTCTCTGGACCTATAAAGACTGTTTGGGTATCGTAATACCACATTAAATAGGCCTTAAAGTTGGACTTTGGGTATGTGCTATTTTGGTATTAATAGCTTCTAAAAACATTGCTCTTTTTTTCTAAAGTCATCTCGGAATAATATGCTGAGTAATATTAATCCGTAATATTTATTGTGCTTATAACAAGTAAAGTTCCAGAAATTTTTATTTCCATCCTAGTCCTAGAACCAAAATTGTGCATAAATTGTATTTGTGCAAGTTTTAATTGTGCAAAGAAATTGTAAATGATTGTTGGTAACCAGCATGTGTAAATGTTCTAGTGACTGAAACCTTTATGCAAATGAAGACACACATTACATAAAAAAGCCATTTATTGAATAATTGATTGGACCATAGAGATGTTTGCGGAGGAGTCTCTAAATTATTTCCTAATACCAGCATAGATTTCGTACCATGTACAAGTTTCCATTGTAAGAGAGTCGATCATATCAATATTTCTCATTGAGAAAACCTGTTTAATGCTTGTTACCTGCTTAAGAAGTCACAAATCCAAACACCAAACTGGAGACTATGGAGTTTATAGATACGTGGCTCAAAACTGTTAAGACATTTGCCTCGTTTTGCTTTTCAAGTTACTGAATTTCAGATGTTGTAAGAAGTCTTTTTACTTGTTTTTTCTCTTTGAAATGTTATGTGGGAACTGTTAATGTATTGTATGATCTTGTATTCTATAATGTGTTGGGAAATCTTGCGCTAAGCATATATTTGTGTAAACAAAAAAAAGTCTGCTACTTGTGTGAAGAAGGAATACATGGTCCTGTTGTGCACTTGGACTGTTGGGAAGCAGATCTCTGTGGCCTGAGCTCCCTTTCCCAGATGAGAATCACTCTCTGGGAGTTTATTTCATAAAGGGAAGGAGAGGCTTTTATTTTTCTGAACTGTCTAAATACTATATTATATGTACTGGGAAAAAACAAAACTATTTTTCATCTGCACATGCTACTTTGTTTGTATATGTGATAGATATTAATCTTGTTTTCTAAAGACAAAAGAGACTCAGAACTAATATGAAAGTGAATAAAAAGCTATTTTGTTCTTTACATTGTTTAATATATTCATTTTGTTTATCTATCTAGCTATCATTTATGGTTGTGTCTACCTATCATTCCATGTAACATTGTATTGTGCATTCTATCATTCTATTGTAATGATTTTGTCTGTCTTCAATGTAGAATTCCATTGTTTGTTCTATCTATTGTTCTATCTGTCTGTCTAATGTTTGTTCTGTCCATCTATCATTCTGTCTATTGTTCTGTTACATTCTAAAGTTCCATCATTCTGTGCAATCTATCATTCTTTCTATATTGTATCTAGCTATTGATCAGAAAGTGTTACAATGTATTACTGTTTACTCACAATTGTATAAAACTAACACATTATAATGTTATAATGTAAGTATATGGGCCCTTAAGTACAGTATGAGCTGTTTCACAACAATTTAATGTTACTGGTCTTGTCAGACATACTATTTAATTTAAAAAGTTTTTTGCTTGATGCTAAAATAATTGCATTATCAAAAAAATAATAATAATGAAACCGCACCTGATCAAGACCAAGATATCCATAAATAATCCCTCCATTTTTATCAACCTCAAAAATTGGATGAAATAATGCATGCCTCTCTTGGTGGGGGGAATGTGAAAATTAGTAAAAAAAAATAAATAGATAAAATAAATAAATAATAATAATAATCCAAAAACAAATCCCTGAGGGATTCAGTTTTGTATGTCATGCCTCCTCCGGGACAGCAGCCCTTGGGGAGGAGAGAATAGATATTAATTAAATCCAGGCTAAGACTCAGGCACAGTAGGACCCCCACACAACACACTGATTAACCAAATCCCACAATGCTCCTCAAACTGACTTTCATTTCTCCCGAAATGCAAACAGAAAGAATGAAAGATGAAAGCGTCAGGCTTCTTTTAACGTGTTGACGATGTCTGCGCCGTGAGCTACAGAGAGACAGAAGAGGAAAGAACTGTTGATATTACGAAGAGATGCAGACGAGACAAACCTGGAATAACCTTCTGAAGATAAAGCATGTTTTAGAAAGTTTGGCAGATAGAACTTTTAGTTCACAAACTGTGGCTATGTTCAGGACAACAGCATACTTCTCACTCTATTACTACAGTTTCTACAGCATGACCTATGAGAAACATCCATCCATAATACGTTAGCATTGTGCTGGTGAGTTTTGCATCACAAGACACCATAAACTCAATAGAGTTCCAGTCTAATAAAAGTGCAGGACCAAAATCAAATTATTATTCTTTGCAAATTTCAAATAACAAAGCAGAGACTGTAGAATAAATTATATTTGAGAGCATAAGGCCTTTTTTTATTGTCCTGGTGCCTTGGGCGCAGCTGCAGATGGCACATAAGAGACCTGAGCATCGGGTCGCTGATTTTTATTGCACTGAATGGACTTCAGTAGCTTCACGCTGCAGGTTTGCTTTAATTGCACCTCACCCAAGGTCCCACTGATGAAGACTTTTAGTAAGACTCATTAACTTCCAATTAAAGGTCTGTTTAGACCACTACCTGTAAGCACTCTTAGTTTACGTCTGTTCAACATGGATCCACAACTCCAGCAACAATAATCCTGTGGATTAAATGAATGCTTTCTAGGGTGGAAGTAAAAAAAAAAAAAAATGCATTATGGCCTAATGCATATCAGGGGACTGAATACATGAATCCTCTGATTGGTTTAACTGCTGATGTTTAGCTTTCAAGAACTGCTGTCAAAGCTGCAAACACGGCTCCCTATCCTTGTGCATGTACAGGAAAGCCTGATAATTGGGTCGTTCTTAGGAAACGGTACCAATTGTGTATAAAAATTGATTTTTAGCATTTCATTTAAAAATTACTGTTAAGTAAAACTGTAAGGGCTGTAAGCATTGTAGAGATCATTATATTGCATCCACCCCAATATTTAGATTAGTGGTCAAAAGGTATCAAAATTAGAGAATAACAGCATACTTCTCCCTCTAATTCTGCAGTATGTATACAGTATGACCTACTAAAAACCACTCAGAACACCTTAGCAACTGAATGGCAACCCCCTGGCAACCACTACAACACTAGCATTGTGTGGGTGGTTTTGCACAGACAAACATCACTCACATTTGTCCTTTATGTCCTAGTAACCACTCAGAATACTATAGCATCTACATAGCAATGCTTTACAAACCACTCAGAACAGCTTAGCAACTGCCCAGCAACTGCCTGGAAACCACCCACAACATACTAGCATTGTGTAGGTGAGTTTTGCACAAACACCATTCACATTTGTCCTTTATGCCCTAGGAGCCACTCAGAGTACTATAACATCTGCATACTGTAGCAATGCACTAGATACCACTCATAAAACCTTAGCAACTGCATAGCAATACCCTGGCAACCACCCACAACTCATTGTGCTGATGAGTTTTACACAAACACCCTTCACATTTGTCCTTTATGTCCTAGCAACCACTCAGAACACTAGCATCTACTTAACAATGGATTAGAAACTACTCATAACATCTTAGTAACTGCATAGCAACACCCTGGCAACCACACACAACACATAGTGTTAGTGAGTTTTGCACAAACACCGTTCACATTTGTCCTTAATGCTCTAGGAACCACTCAGAACACTACATAATGCATTAAAAACCAATCAGAACACCTTAGGAAAAGTATAGCAATGCCCTGGCAACCACCCACAACACACTTCATTGTGAAATGTCTGATTTTGTCTGGAACGTTGCATAATTTGAGTAGCCTGTTAATTATATCAATGTTAAGTCATGGGGACATAAATGGCACCAATTCTTGAAAATGACCCAATCACCACATCAATTTAAAATCTTATGAAATTGTTCATTATATAATAATTAATCTGTCATTTCAAGCAGGTCTCTGAATGCCTGAGACAGCGTGGTTAATTAGTGTCTGAATATCGGTTCATAAGAGGTAAAATACCACTGTTCTGCAGTGATATTTTTTTTTGTGCTACTTATACAATGACCCTTTCCCCTGTATAACAAAAATGAGAGTGGAAAGGGGAAGAAAAGGATGCTGCTTTAAGAAAAAGAAAGAAAATCTTGTTAAAAAATTCATAATAACTCAGAATAGAAGCTTGCATGCATGTCATTGTGTAAAGCCAGACGTCAGATGCCTTTCAAAGCCAATGTGAAGCAGAGTCCTGCAGTGATCCTGGTTTCTCTCTCTCTCATGGGTTCGGTTCTCCTCGCTCCAGCGCTTCTGTGTCCTTTAGCATATACTGAATTACAATGACCTATTTTGTCAATGTCGAGCCCTAACGAGGCAGGGAGAACAGGCGGTCTGCGGCGCTATGACAGTCATTAGAAGCCATGACTGCAGCAAGGTCTCATAAACGCAGCAGACATCTTCACATAGAGTAAATATCTGCACTCAATCTACTGCAAGAAAAGAGACGAGGCGCTGGAAATATCATATCAATATGCACAGATGATATATTAGTGTTTGACTGGGTGGAGGTTTTTATTGGGTTGTTAACTTTATCATTGTAGCTATTTGCTTTGTGATCATAGGATAGATTTACATTTTACACTTCTACTCACTTGTGATGTTAGACAAGGTTTTTAGTGTGTTGCTATGCAGTTGCTATGGTGTTCTGACTGGTTGCTAGGGTATAAAGGACAAATGTGAGTAGTGTTTTTCCATGCAAAAATCACCTGTTGTGGGTGGTTGCCAGGACATTTCTGTCCAGTTGCTAAGGTGTTTTGAGCAATTTCTAGTGTATTGCTGTGCAGTTGCCATAGTGTTTTTATTGGTTGCTAGGGCGTAAAAGGCAAATATGAATGGCATTTGTCTATACAAAACTCACCAGCACAATGCTAGGATGTTGTGGGTGGTTACCAGGGCGTTGCTATGCAGTTGCTAAGGTGTTCTGAGTGGTTTCTAGTGTGTTGCTATGCAGATGCCATAGTGTTTTGACTGGTTGCTAGGGCATAAACGGCAAATATGAATGGTGTTTGTCCATGCAGTACTCACCAGCACAGTGCTAGGATGTTATGGGTGGTTACCAGGGTGTTGCTATGCAGTTGCTAAGGTGTTCTGCGTCTTAGTGTTATGTCTAATCTGAGTGGTTGCTAGGACATAAAGGAGAAATTTCAAAACTCACCAGTACAAAGCTATTGTGTTGTGAGTGGTTGCCAGGGTGTTGCTTTGGGGTTGCTAAGGTTTTCTGAGTGGTTGCTAGGGCATAAAGGACAAATGTGAGTGGTCCCTGTGCAAGCCACACTCACGCAGGTCTGTTTTTTCATGAAATGGCCCCATTTAAAAAATCTAAATTTTACAAACATCACAGAAAGAGTCTAATAATAGATAGTTGGAACATTCAGATTTGTTCTATCATGACAGAACAGACACCCTCGGTTCACACTGGTCCCCGATGGCTTTCACTGTGAGTCTGACATGTGGCAGTACTGTGTGTAGGACTGGCTCATGCTTTTACTCAACACTTCATGATTCAGCATTCCAGCCCTACATCTGCTCCAACTACACAACTACGTCACTGCAAGAACGCACGACACAAAACCACCTTAAAATGTCACATTGTTCAGTAAAGAAAAGTAATAGCATTGGAATGTTACTTGGCTGATACACAGCACAATCCTCATGAAAGAGCATGTGTAGGACAGACTTTTCTCTGATCGTGGTATTTACAAAGGAATCTCACTTGACTGTGTCTGTATCAGTGGGCCTCTGAAGTCACAGGCCTGTCTCATGGACCAGCCCTGCGGGAATTAATATTTGCCTGCTTAATCCCTCTTAATCCCGGATTTCAAAGGATGTGATTGTTTTTCATTGAGCGTGGCAAAGCTGTAAGATAGCCACAGGTTTCTCTTTGAGAGGACATTAATGACAGTTAAAATAGGCTGCACAGTTTTTATTTATTACTTTGGCTGCTCTTTATAACACAACATGTAGGACAAGGGCAATCTGTCATTATTATCCAACTGCAAACTCCTTTTCTTGCCCCTTGAAGTACTTTGTAATATATTTAGAATTTTCTTTAAAATGCACTGTTTGCAATATATATATATTTACCATGTATGTATGAATTACTATGTATTTATATATAATGTTTCTGTATGGCTTTAAATTAATCTTTCAAATTGAATAAAATTCATCTCAATCGAAAGCAAATGTACAGAAAAATGCTGATGATTACCACAGAAAATCATTTAGTTGCATGTTGAAGTTTGTAAAAATTAACAATAAAAAATGTCTGCAGAGTCAATTATTTTGAAAAGCTAGAAAATAGTCACACCGCTCAAAGAATTACTTACAGATCAACTAATAATTACTTTTAAAAATGAAAAAGTTTCTTCTTTAAACTCTCCAGAAAGGCTTACCTCATAGACTTGTTCTTCCTGTGACTTTTCACACTGAGAAATTAGTCCAAATGATTTTCTGCGGTAATCAACAGATATACTGTCTGTCAATAGATCTTACGTGGCGTGTATTGAATCTGGAAGTTTCCTTTGATGTAGAGGTTTCATGAGTGTATTTTTTTTTATATCTTTTGCATATCAAAGTATGTGATGCTGAAATACAGCAAACCTGCAAATAAATACATGTTCTGTTGCCTAGCACTTTGAGGTTTTGTCTGAGGGCTCGATTTGTATCCTTGGCTCCCTATTAAGCTGCCAGTACAAACACAAATGTCTCTTTGGTAAGAAAGCTTCTGCAAAGAACATAACTGTAAATTAAAGGTCTCAGAAGCATCTCACTGGTGTTGTGAAATTCCTTTTCAAAAGCTGACAATCTCTGACAGTATGTGTGATGTGTGAAAAACATGCTGATTAAAAATAGAAAGAAAAACGAAGACCTTAATGATCATGGGAAGGTCACAGAATTTTTTCTTTCTTTAATGGATGAGAAGAGATGCAAAAACTGAGCCAATCAGCTCAGCAAGATAACAGGCATAAAAATCAAATGCCCAATGTTTCATTATCTTTTCAAAATCTTTTTGAGCTATTCTCAACCCAATTCTGGTCTATTACATGCTGACCATTCATCCAGAATGCATTTCAGAATGCAAAGTCATAATGCTTGATAGTTTCTAAAGGTCGTTATATTGACATGCTGTTTTGAAAATAGACTATGAACAAATTTCCTCTTCAGTGAAGACATCTGACCAAATATATTGAAACAACAATGACATCACATGCTTTTATTTGCTTTACAAGCAATCATTTCTTAGACAGAGAGGAAATATGACTTTTTATTGTTATGTAGTGAGGCAGTAAACATTATCTTCCCGTGTCAAAGGCCCATGGGTGAAGCTATTAGTCACCCTTGGTTCTGTTTTGTATTTCAAGCTGTTTTCATGGGCTCCCTCCCCAAAGAAGCCAGAGGAACATAGTGTAAAACAAAATACATCCACATAAATGATGCCTCCTGCAAAATGTTTATTACAACAAAGGTTGATGGTTCTAATCTTCTATTTTACAATCTCATAAAGTCACATTATGAGCTCAGTGACAAAAGGAGAGCATATTTGATCAAACTGCTCTCAGCTGCTGAAGAGCTGTCGAGAGGTGAGGCATCCCGTAACGTTTCATCTTATGAAGGCTACACTTTTAATTATGACTAAATAAAACCGAGTACCGAAGTTGTCACAGTCAAAACACATGCAATGACATGTCTGAAATCTGCAAGAAGGTTGCTGGCAGACACTGCAAGAATAACACAGTTAAAATAAAAATAAAAAATTAAATAAAATAAAAAAATTAAATTGTTTGCTTGGTTTTAGATGATTTCATAATAAAATCAAAATAAATAATAATGGTAAGCAAAAACTGTGAACAAAAGAAAAACAAAGTAAGAAAAAACAACAAAATCTATAATAAAAATATGACAAGTATATAATAATATGACAAAATATAATATATAATAATAAAAATATTAAACAAAATTAAATGAAATAAAAATGAAAACTGTTTACTATTAAGATAATTAAAAAAACAAATGAGAATACAAATATAACAAATGTAAAATAATAATTATAGTTATTAACAATAAAAATCAATGAAATAGAAATATATATATATATATAAATGATACAATAAAGCCTACCAAACATAAAATATGTTAAAAAGGAAAACAATTTTTTTTATATAATTTATATTTATAATATTAAAACTGTCAATAAATGAATGACAAAAGAAAATAAAAACAGTTATATATATATATATATATATATATATATATATATATATATATATATATATATATATATATATATATATATATATATATAAACTAAATATATGAATCGAAAAACACAAGGGTACTAAATAAAAAAATCATTCAAATTATATCTTTATATACAGTATAAAGCAAATATGTGACCAAGATTTTTAAAGCTTGTGTTCCTCGTGTTTCTTATACTCTATTAAAAATGTCAAAAGTCTTTTGTTTGCTTGGTCTCGAGAGGATAAAGGTGTTCGGGTTATTTCTGACATCATGCTTTTGTGTTAAACAGAAACACGAGCCTGTATGAGCTCAGCGCTGATGGCAGGGGTTATTCTTCACACCTGACGCTGCCGAAAACTGGACCATTACATCATTGCTATGGGTTAGAACGATGCCCCGCCCCCTATGTTCAATTGGCGGAGCGACCTGGTCTGACATTCCCATTGGTTAATGACAGCGTAACGGGAAGCAGCGAGGGGGCGTGGCCTCGGCGTGTAAGGGCGCTTCAAATACACTGTAAAGATGCATAAGGGAGAGATGCTGATACTGATGCTGATGCTGGTGATGCGAGCATAATTTCACTCCGGATGCAAGCTTTCGAACGGACCGAGAGGGTGACGATGCACTTCATATTTAGAATAAAATAAGCAAACGCAAAATATAATCAACTGCCTAGAGTAGAAGCGACCTTTTGCTCAAATTGCAACATAATAGTAGAGAAATAGGTGAGATCGAGTCCCTGGGTCGGATCCATCGCTGGAGGTAAGGGCGTTTCTAAAAGCATCTCTTTGGCATTCGTGGTTTCAGTTCAGAAGTTACAAACTTGTAAACTGATGGTAGCCTACTTCGTCGAAGGAATAAAACGCTGGTGAATGTACTGTGTATATTAAGAATTGAAGGGTTGTGCTCTGAAGTTTGTGAGCTCTTTTTTTCTTTTAATGGACGTGATGGTCGAATCCTCTTCACCTGCTCCTGGACTCAGTGACCCTGTAGGAAGCATCCGAAGAGACTCGAATAACACAGAGAAATATTTAAAAAGCCTTGTTTGTTTGTTTTGTATATATTATTTATTATTTATTTATTAGCCTGTGTATTTTTCATTTGGGTCACACTTGATGTTACAGCTTGCACAGCAATTACTGAGAAAACTACATGTAGTCACTGTGTAATTTTGTCGAGCTGTATGCATATTATTATTGGTCTTCATATATTATTTCTTACAGAAATGCAAATCATAACACTGTAATTTAAAGTTTGAAGTGTATGTGTTTGTTTAGAGGTCTTTCTGTCATGTGACAGCCTTTGTGACCTAGACTTTTAAATTTACCTTGAGCCATTTAAACTGTTTACTTGATTTTCAGAATCATGTGTGCTTTATGATAATAAGTTTTATAGTAATAGCAATAAATAATAACATTTAAATAGGCCTAATATTTTTAATGGTAATGGTAAAAAAAGGTACAAAAGCTGTCACTGGGCTGGTACCCTTTTAAAAGGTACACTTTTGTACCATATTTTGCATATGCATTTTAGTACCTTAAAAATACATATAAGTGCCTAAATGGTATATTTAGTACCTTTTTAAAAGGGTACCGCCATCCCGGTGATAGCTTTTGTACCTTTTTTTCTGAGAGTATAAAGGAGTCTTTGAAAAAATAAAGTAAAATAACATCAGAAATGCAGCTGTATTAGCAGAATTTCATATCAGGCACATCTGGAAGATATGATTTAGAAGCAGAAACAATGCATCAAAATCTATATCATAGTTGACAGCTCAGTTTTGGCAGTCTATCCTCAATGATGTTTTCTTGTTTAAGTGCCTTGATAGTTCTGTTTGCATGCACTGAACGAAAATGCACTGTTTAATTATAGCTGCTCTAAATAAAACAGCGCAGAAGACCTCTGAAGGAGCACACCAGGAGAAAATGGCCCATGGGAATATGAGTGAACGTAGCAGAGACAGCACAGGAACCCTTATAATGGATGCTTACATCCTCACTTCATGTGATCTCACACTCCATTTGATCACTAAGTGTGGATTTATTTCCTTGGGCTGCTTTCTCTGTTTCATATGGCTTAATGATAGCATCAGAGTGAGATTTTATTGCCAGATCTTTGTTCAGTAAATTGACATCTGTTTTGGTCTACAGTAATGGACAATTATTACAAGTTATGTTTCATTGTGCATGTACCTAATTTTTGTTTTTATATTTATGCATGTTGAAAGGACACTTCTCCAAAGCAACTTCAAGGCATGCATATTTTTTTCAGTAGTTTATGTATTCGTGAAAACTGAACCCATGTCTTTAGCATTAGTGCCATTCTATACCATTACCAATATTTAGATACATTTATATACATTTACATTCTAATCTATCTAAATTTTTAAACAAAACTTCAGTTAATAATTATTAATGATCACAGTTTATATATATCCTAATGGTGCTCTCTGTATGAGCTGAGGTTGTGTGTTATGTGTGTGAAGTGTCCCACCTCTGGATCATGCTGGATGTGGGATGCATGCGTCTCTCCAGCCTGAGTGCTGAAAGGGTTGCTGCCAGTGCTTTGCATAATGCACTGAAGAGTTTGAGCTGTACAGAGGCACGGTTGCATTAGTTTGGAGAGGTTATTGAGAGGCTGTGGGTGGAGAAATGCATCAGGTCTTTTGTGGCCCAGAACATGAAATAACTCTTGGACTTGTCCTGGAGTGATTCCTCCTGTCCCCTGAGAGATGATTTCAGCTCCATCTCTCTCCATCTCCGTGTGTCTCTGTCGACATTTCCGCTTATCTGTCTTGCTCACTTTCACTCTGTCTCTCTTGTCCTGTCCACTTCCTATCTTATCTTCTTAATCAGAAATGATTCTCACTTTCACAGGGCACTAAACGTTAAATTGAAGAAAGAAAAAAAAAGAGGAGGGTGGTGAGAAAAGGGTGTGTAGATCTAGTGTCTTTTAATTTTTTATATATTTTTTTGTTTTTAAATGTTTTTTTTTTTCAAATAATGACAGAGAATCGGAATAAGCTACATCCCACAGGAAATGAAATTGGTATGGCAGGAAGAGAAATGTACAGTGATTGTTATTAATGATTGTAATTATTGTCTTTTCAGGCAGCTTCATATGTATGCCCAAAATAAATTTCCCTCAGCGGAACAAATAAAGTATTATGTATTTCATTAGTCCAACAGTTTTGTGATAAAACATGAATAATTATATCATTACTTTAAAATAATTAGATGGAATTCTCTAAACAAAGACCAATACTGTCGAAACTTTTATTTTATAATGATGATATTGACTTTTATTCAAATAATTTCACCGCACCATATAGTGTCAACCACATTATTTTCAGATAACAACCAAACATACAATAAATATCAAAATTTCATTATAAAATAAGAGTTCTGGAATTGAATCGGACTTTAAGGCTGTGTTTACACATGTAGTTTGGTTCTAAAAAGAAAATGATA
The DNA here is from genome assembly GCF_018340385.1 of Cyprinus carpio. NCBI lineage: Eukaryota > Metazoa > Chordata > Actinopteri > Cypriniformes > Cyprinidae > Cyprinus > Cyprinus carpio. Next base: position 4,989,048 of record NC_056579.1, read on the forward strand.
CACTTAGTTCTTGTTTGCTGGTTCATAAGGATAAGGATATGGTAACAGAAAATATACTTTTATAAAATATATTTTGCAAAGCTACCGAGCATCCCAAAAAATGCTGTGTGCTGGGCTAAATGTGACCCTGGAGCACAAAACCAGTCTTAAGTCACTGGCGTATATTTGTAGCAATAGCCAAAAATACACTGTATGGGTCAAAATTATAAAAAAATTTTATGCCAAAAATCATTAGGATATTAAGTAAAGATCATGTTCCATGGAGATATTTTGTAAATTTCCTACTTTTAATATTTCAAAACTTAATTTTTGATTAGTAATATGGATTGTTGAGAATTCATTTGGACAACTTTAAAGGTGATTTTCTCAGTACTTTGATTTTTTTACACCCTCAGATCCCAGATTTTCAAATAGTTGTATCTCAACCAAATATTATCCGATCCTAATAAACCATACATCAATGAGAAGCTTACTTATTCAGCTTTCAGAGGATGTATAAATCTCAATTTTGAAAAATTGACACTTAAGACTGTTTTGTGGTCCAGGGTCACAAATGTACTTGTTGTATATGTGTACATATGGTGTCATTTTTACCAGCTGTTAACTTGCATAGAGTTTATAATATGTGTAAAGGAGTCAAAACAGTGTCAGGAATTTTTCTGTACCGCACAAAGATCTTCTGCAATGAGACAGCGGTTCTGATGCCTGTACTGAACTGTAAAGGGCAACAAGAGCCAGGTATGCTTGAGCATTCTGGCCTTTTTAAGGTTGCATCTTGTGACATCACATCCTGTTTTTTTTTTTTTTTTAGATGTCTTTGAGACGTGTTGCATTTATATATCAGTCAAGCACACCAGGGTTGAAAAGGTGGATCTCAGTCTGCTTGTTTGGTGCACAATAAGGCTTGGATGGCATCATTCAAACTTATTCAAATGAACTGCAATAACAGGGCAATTGCACCAGAGTTTATTTTAATCAAACCAAACCTTCCAAGTGTAAACATGGCCTAAAAGGCATTCTCACTTCAATCCCGAATAGCCCACAACCCTGTTTAGTACACGCTGGCTCTTGCCAGAGTTTGCTAGTGTTAGTTATACAGCCTCAAATATTGCCAGAACTTAACTTTACTCTGTAATGTTTCATTAGAGACATTTAAGCAGTGACTCATAGCTCTATTTTTTCACTCAGCCCACTCTCCCAGCAACAGTTCTCTGTCCTTTTTTTTACACCAATAAGTGTGTATTAATGGACAGTTATGTGCTGTTTGGTGGGTGTATGTGGATGAGTTGCCTTCTGGGTCTTTATATTTATATAATATTCAGTGTTTTTTCACCCCAGCAGTGCGGTGATAGGGCAATAACTTAGTGGGCCCTCCGATTGCATTTTATGGCATCAAACAAAGAAAGCTTTGAATTTTAAGTGTTTTTCTCTCGCAAAAATGCTTATGCTGGCGTTTCTTTGATTCAGAATGCATTCCATTTCATTTAAATTCTGCACTAGCTCCAGTACACATTTTCAGCTTTTATTTGACTCTCTTCACAGCTTTGGATGTTACTATGATGAAATTTATAGCGACACTGGCTCATGCCAACCTAAACATGTAGTTCTGTCTGTTATACTTGTGTTAGGTCATTATTTCTCATTAGCAGCACCAAACTGAATTATCTTAATCAAATAGGTTTTCTTAAAGAAAGAGTTCATTCAGAAATGAAAATTGACTCACTCTCAGGCCATCCAGAATGTAAATGAATTTGTTTCTTTGTTGGAACAGATTCTGAGAAAGTTTGCATTACATCACTTGTTCATCAGTGGATCCTCTGCAGTGAATGGGGTCAGAATAAGAGTTCAAACAGCGGATAAAAACATCACAATAATCCAAAAAATGTAATTCACACAACTCTAGTCCATCAATTAACATCTTGTTAAGTGAAAAGATGTGTGTTTTTAAGAAACAAGTCTATCATTAAGACATTATACCTTAACTTGCTACCGACTTAAATACAAGTCCTCTTTCCATAATATTGCTTTCTACAGTGAAAAAGTCATCTCATCTGAATCAGGAGAGAAATATGCTGATATTTTGGATGGTTTTTATAAATTAAATGCCTTAATGATGGGTTTGTTTCTTACAAACATGCAGCTTTTCAATTCACAAGACATTAATGGGCTGGAGTCATGTGAATTGTTCGTGGATTACTTTTATCAGCTGTTTGGACTCTCATTCTGACGGCACCCATTCACTGCAGAGGATCCACTGGTAAGCAAGTGATGTATTGCTACATTTCTCCAAATCTTTTACGATAAACCAAACTCATCTACACCTTGGATGGCTTGAGGGTGAGTAAATATTCAGCAAATGTATAATTGCAGGGTGAACTATTCCTTTAACACTCCATGTCACACTACATCACCTGTAAGTTTTATGCATCACCAGACTTTTATTAGACTGGATTTCTGTTGCTTAAACTGTTTTTACTGTGCTGGCTATCCACTTGAACTGTGATGTGGAAGTTGATATTGATAATACATACTGGTGTGTGAGAAAGTGATGAAGGGTTGAAAACTAAATGAGGTTATGAGGTGTTGTCAAATTGTGACAGCCCAGATGCATCTTTCCTTCACACCAATTAACAGCTACTTTTTTCCCGTTTTTACCCAATAGCAAAAGGCAAGGATGAAAATTAAAGACCCGCCTGCAGTGCTCTCAATAATTAATAACCCATCCATTAATTTTTCATTGGCTCCAATATGTTTGCAGATGTGAGGGGCTGTGTTCAGGCATGACAAATAAAAAGGAAAGGAAAGTGTACTAAAAGCGAGATCAGCCCCAAAGGGTAATCGGTTACACACCCTCCTAATCTCCAATCACTGCTGTACTACAGCACATCTTTGGGGAACTACGCCATTGTCTTGCTCTGCATTGTCGTACTTTGTTCTAATGTATGTAGACATGTGTACATGTTTATCATTACATTTGAATGGTTTGCAGTAGCACCTCATTGTTGTATTCTGTGTACATTAGAGAGCGTGAAATGTAGAGCACCTTGTAAATACAATCGTCAGGATGCTTGTTTGTATCCAGCAAACATACTGTAATCGCTTTTAAAAGGCGAAGATCTAGCTGTAGAACTTTTGCACCAGACTCGTGAACAGCTGGCTGGATAATCTCTCTTAAATTACAAACTGAGCCATTCATTCAATGCACTTCACTTGGTCACTGAGCTGAGTGGCACAACTTTTATAATAAAGACAACATCTGTCCCAGTAAAATGACCCTTAGTTTGTTTTTTAGGGCACTTGAAGCGGCTTCTCTCTGTCCCGACAGAACGGTTGTTTTCGTGTTTTTTGTCTTGTGAGTCGCAGTGTTTTTGCACGTTGTCGTCACGTCTACCTGTCTGTAAGCGCAAATTACAGTCGCGAGTTTCTGCTCGATGTCGGCAGAACCGCATTTTTACAGTTAAACTCCGCGCAAGCGGAACAGCTGCGGGATCTCGATCTGCTACGGAGGCCTTCACCATCATCGACCCCCACTACTGCATCTCGCCCGCAGTGGAGGCGCCACAAGCGGCGTGAGAGGAAGCAGAAGAGGGGGAAGCGCGGAGGTATCCGGGCTAGGCTAACGGCTAACCCACACAAGCCATCTGTCCCCACCATCGTACTGGCTAACGTACGCTCGTTGGACAATAAACTGGACTACATTCGTTTACTACGCTCAACTCAGAGGACTGTAAGAGACTGTTGTGTTTTTGTGTTCAGCGGAAACATGGCTCAGCAACAGCGTTCCAGATGGCGCTATTCAGCTCGACCAGCTGACGTGCTATCGAACGGACAGAGCTCTCGTCGCGGGAGGAAAAACCCCGCGGCGGGCGGGCTTTGTGTTTACATCAATGACGCGTGGTGCCGCGATACTGTTGTGATCAGCAAACACTGCTCAACCCTGGTGGAGTTTATGATTATTAAGTGCCGGCCGTTCTATCTGCCGAGGGAATATACTGCTATACTGCTCATTTCAGTGTACATTCCACCATTCAACATCACCAGCAACAGGAACGACGCACTTAATGAACTGTACCAACACATCAGTGAGCAGCAGACAGCACACCCGGATGCTTTTCTCATCATAGCTGGGGATTTCAACCATGCTGACCTTAAGAGTGTGTTTCCAAAAATACACCAGCACATCAACTTTCCAACACGAGGTAATAACATTTTGGACTTTGTTTACACCACACAGAGAGGAGCTTACAAAGCCCTCCCCCTCCCCCACCTCGGAGCCTCAGATCACATCACTGTTATGCTAATGCCTGCATACAGACCACTCATTAAAGTCGGCCAAACCAGTTTACAAACAGATTAAAGTGTGGCCAGAAGGATCATCAGAGATTCTTCAGGACTGCTTCAACACAACTGACTGGGACATGTTTAAACAGGCTGCCACATGCAATAACACCACTGACCTCCAGGAGTACTCAGAGACTGTTACTGCCTACATCAATAAGTGTATTGGTGATGTAACGATCACAAAAAACTATCACTGTCCGGGCCAACCAGAAGCCATGGATGACGGGGGAGGTCTACAGACTCCTGAAGACACGGAATGCTGCCTTCAGAGCTGGAGATGAGGTGGGCCTGAGAACAGCTAGGGCCAACCTGTCCCGCGGCATCAGAGAGGCTAAGAGAGAGTACTCCAGGAGGATAGCTCACCAATTCAGCGACAGCAGAGACACTAGGAGCCTGTGGCAGGGGATACAGACCATTACGGACTACAAGCCCCCACCACGGACCTGTGACAACAACATCTCTCTGCTGAACGAGCTGAACACCTTCTTTCGCTCGCTTTGAGCAACAAAACAGCACCACTGCACAGAAGACTCCACCTCCTCCCGGCGACCAGGTGATGACTCTGACCCCAGACAGTGTGAGGAGATCCTTCAGCAGGATCAATGCCCGCAAAGCTCCGGTCCTGACAACATCCCTGGGCGTGTACTGAAAGACTGTGCAGCAGAACTCACTGATGTCTTCACAGACATTTTTAACATCTCACTGAGTCAGGCTGTTGTTCCCACATGCTTTAAAACTACCACTATCATCCCAGTCCCGAAGAAGCCCATCTCCATCCCTCCTCTGCTTCCATCTCCCGATGCCATCTCATCCTGCTTCAATGACTACCGTCCTGTTGCACTTACCCCCATCCTCATGAAGTGCTTTGAACGGCTAGTCATGCACCACATCAAGTCTGCCCTCCCCCCCTCCCTGGACCCATTCCAGTTTGCATATCGGTCCAACCGGTCGACCGATGATGCCATCTCCACTGCCGTCCACTCAGCACTCACCCATCTGGAAAAAAAGGACTCTTATGTCAGAATGCTGTTCATAGACTTCAGTTCAGCATTCAACACAATCATCCCTCAACAGCTCATCTACAAGCTGAGTCAGCTGGGGCTCAACACTTCGCTGTGCAACTGGCTGTTGGACTTTCTGACTGGAAGACCTCAGGCAGTACTGGTCGGCAGCAACACATCCAGCACCATCACACTGAACACTGGGGCCCCCCCAAGGATGTGTGCTGAGCCCCCTCCTCTTCACTCTGCTGACCCACGACGCACTGCACACCGTCACACAGCTCCAACCTCTTCATTAAGTTTGCGGATGACACGACTGTGGTGGGTCTCATTAGCAACAGAGATGAGACAAACTACAGGAGCGAGGTGAGCCGCCTGGGCCGGGTGGTGCAGTGACAACAATCTCTCTCTGAACGTGGAGAAGACGAAGGAGATTGTTGTAGACTTCAGGAGAGCACACACTCAGCACGTTCCTCTGACCATCAACGGTGCGACTGTGGAGAGAGTGAGCAGCACCAAGTTCCTGGGTGTGCACATCACAGAGGACCTCTCCTGGACCGACACACTGCAGCATTGGCCAAGAAAATCACAGCAGCGTCTCTACTTCCTCCGCAAACTGAGGAGAGCCAGAGCCCCACCCCCCATCATGTACACATTCTACAGAGGCACCATCGAGAGCATCCTGACGAGCTGCATCACTGTGTGGTATGGCGCCTGCAACGTGTCCTGCCGAAAGACTCTCTACAACGCATAGTGAGAGCAGCTGAGAAGATCATTGTGGTCTCTCTACCCTCCCTCCAGGACATTTATGGAACACGTCTCACCCGCAAAGCCCTCTGCATCACAGGTGATCCCACTCACCCATCACACAGCTTCTTCAGCCTGCTACCATCAGGGAGGAGACTGCGGAGTCTCCAGGCCAGGACCAGCAGACTGAAGGACAGCTTCATCCACCAGGCTGTCAGGAAGCTGAACTCCCTCCCGAACCTGCCCCCCCTCCCCTCTTCTTCCCCAGGCACCACTGAACTATGAACCCCCCCCCCCCACACTAATTATATGATGACATGCACGAGTCACTTGTGCAGCATTGGTCTGCTCACTCACCGCTCACTACCTCATTCGGCATGGAACTACCTCATCAGTCAGTTAAATAACTGCTCTTGGTCACTTGTCACTTGTCACTTTAATCAGACTTAAGATATTTTTAATAAGTGATTTTTTGCACTAAAAAATCTTTTAACTGCACTGTTGTTCACTTCATTGATTTGCACTATATCTGTCATTTACCTTGCGCTGCTTTATTTAACTTTAACTTTATTTTTAACTTTTATTTTTATTATATGTCTTTTTTTTTTTTTATATAATTCCCTTATTGTATAATTGTATCTACATTTTATATTTGATCTAGTTATTTTTTTAGGCTTTAATGTTAATGTTATCTGTATGCACCGGGGGTCTGAGAGTAACGCAATTTCGATTCTCTGTATGTATGTACTGTACATGTGGAAATTGACAATAAAGCAGACTTGACTTGACTTGACTTGACTTGACTTAATAGCGGTGCATTTTTTCAATTCATTTCAATAATTCAATCATTTTCAATAATTCAGTAATTTCTCAGTTGCATCATGATGACTTTAGCACATGATCTGCAGACACATGCAGTTCAGAGTATTTGTTGTTTGAAACACACACACACACACACCAGTCAAAAACCAGGAAGTGATTTTTATGTTATGTTTTAAGTGTATCTTTCAGAATGCATTGCTACTTTGTGTAATATTTAATAATTATTTATTTATTTAATAATAAAAAATGATATGCTTAGTTTTGGCGGTTCGACCCTGCTGGTAGATGCTGTAACTAAAGAATGTCAAGAACGACCTTCCCAGTGTATAATGCGATCAGACAGGCATGCAAAGTAGTGTACACTACAGCCAGACTGAGACACACACACACACACACACACACACACACACACACACACACACAGAAACCTCCTCCGTCCCCTCTCACACACTCACAAATACTCCACCTTTCTCCATCGCTGAAGGTGATCTGATCTCTGCAGCAGCAGGATGGGCGGCAGCAAGATGGCAGCTACTGAAGATGATCTGTCTCAGTCTGTTAAAGGATCACTGCTTACATACACTCTTCAAAATGAAGGTTCTTTATTGCCATTTTTGGTTCCATGAAGAACCTTTAACATCCATTGAACCTTTCCATTGCTCAAAATATTCTTTTTAGTGGAATAAAGGTTTTGGAAAATCTTTTGGAATCTTGATTTTTAGTAGTGTAGGAATGAAATATCATAAAGGATATTTCTTAAAATCTCAATTGCTTCTTTGAGGCAGCAGTGAGATTAAATGGAGAGCAAAAGGAGGTTTGTTGTGTCTGATTTTTTATTGTATTTTTTTGCGAAAAAGACAATCTGTAGCGATTCAGAGGAGATATCAACAAGATTTTAAACCATACTGAGATTTGCCAGGCAAGTCAGAGATCTCAATATGAACTCAAATATTTCTTATCAAAAAGATTCAAATGATCTGAACTGCTAGCTCTATACTGCCAACAGTTGTCTTTTTGTCTTTTTTTCCCAGTTGCTCTTAAAATGCACGAGTTGGTTTTATGAGAGTTAGCACAAAAGAACCAGAGAAACACTGTAGCCTTAGGCAAGAAATATACACAAATATGCTAACGTGGATGTAAATGCTTGGCCAACGCATTGCTGGCATAATAATGGTCTCTTCTGAAAGCATTCACTTGTTTTCTTAGCTGTGCTGTTATTAACTAAAACTGAAACTATTAAAAATAATTTTCAGTATTTTTGTTGATTGTAATATTATTTAAATTAATAAAATATTAATTTTTATAAAAAATTTTCAAATTTATTTTGATATTTTATGTTTTGTTTTTGTTTTGATAGAGTAGTTGTTATATATATATATATATAAACTTAAAATAAGTTTGAAGTGTTAACATTACTAAAACTAGAAATAAATTAAAGCTAAATACTAGAAAGATTAAAGAATAATTAAAATGACAAAATTCCATAACAAATTTATTGAAACTGAAACTATAAAAAGGAAAACAAATTAAAAATGTCAATAAATACTATTAAATTGGTAATACTAAAATAACATTGATTTACAGCCTGCCAGATTTGCAGGCTGGTCCAGTTAATTCTCATAATGCACATGTATTATAAGAAACACTATGTATGATGCTGTTGTTATCAGATGATTTCCCTTCAAGTAGACATGAGCTGTAGTTGTATGACTGGAAAAAGCTGACAAGACAAGACAATATGGCTACCAAGTGAACAGACTCACATTGGTTTAAGATCAACAAGTTTAAACCACATGTTCAGACAGGAGGTTTACAGAACACTTGACATGACAGATGGACTGAATCACGAAATCGAATGGGTATGCTTCTTGATTCCATTATAAAACTCCCACCTTTGCAATGATATAAAGTTTATAAAGATGTATATAATGTTTTAACAGTAAAATATGCATAATAAATGTAAACAAACAGACCCTATGCTACTGTGACTCTAGCAGACCTCAGCACTCAAGAGAATGATAGAGTTACCTTCATATATCTGTGCCATTAATCCAAGAGTTTTATTTGTTTAGAAAGCTGCCATAAACACGTTTATATGATTTAACTTGCTCAACTAGAAATTGTATACCTGTATTGTGTTATGAATACTTGTGTAGAGCAGGGCTACGGTATATTGTGCCGTTAGGGATTTCAATAGCTGTGTTTCCAAAGAAACAGAACCGGTTGTACGAGTGTAGAAGTGGCTCTGGTGTTGTTAAAATCTGATCTTTCCTACCTGAACCACTCGTCAACAACCTAATGCAAGAGATTGCACACTCAGTATGAGATGCTTTGGACTTTTATGCACCAATACGTTGTGACAGCACAAGTCTTTGAGGTACATCAGACATTTGAGGCTCTTTGCAGCAAAGTGGGACACACCCCATCCGTCTGACTGTCCCCACCCCCGCCTCATCTCGTCCCTCTTCAACACACCTCTCAGGGGAGTTAATTTGTGTTCGACGCATGGAAAGATCAGAGTGTGGAGGGGGGTGATTGAGGGTGGGTAATTTTTTCCCCATCTTGTTTTCATTTCCAGAGCCAGTGCCTTCTGAGTGCCATGTCCATGTTTAGTCTTTGTTCTGAGAATTTTAAACAGTCCTATCGTTGCATGCAAGAGTGCTTTACACAGGCTGAGCAGATTAAAAGACCCCAAGACTCAACGGAATAGGCAGCTCATGTCTCTGTAAAAGTGTTGGATTGGCTTGTTTTACTACCACTACCTGGGTTTGTCTGTCGTGGCTTGCTATTGAAAACACACAGTCTGAAGTCATGATTCATGATATTAATTGATGAAAAGCTTCTTCATATTATAAGAAGTACTATGGTTATTACCATGTGTTTTTTTCTGAACTTCTTGGAGTGTAAATTACATGGTATATAAATGTGGGTGCCTAAACCTACATGGTAGTTGTCAAAGTAGGACACCATGGTATTATAATCATGGTAAATACCATAGTTTTTGCTATTGTGAAGGAGCTCTTCCCTTAAAAAAAAAAAAAAAAACATGGGAATGTACTGGAAACCATTAAGCAAAACATTAAACAATGCCTTTCAACATATGGGAACTAGTGCTTATATTTTTCAGTATAGTGCAATATATGCCTATATACCATGTAAGGCAAGGCAAGTTTATTTATATAGCACATTTCATACACAAAGGTAATTCAAAGTGCTTTACATAAAAAGGAATAAAAATAATCATAAAATAGTCACAAGAAATAAGAATAGAGAATAAGAATGATTAAAATGATTATAAATAATTCGGTAGCACTTTATTTTACAGTCCTGTTCCTCATGTACATACTATGTACTTATTATAGTAATTACAATAACTATGTAATAACTAGGTACTAACCCTGAACCTACTCCTAAACCTAACCCTAACCCATGTAGTTACCTTGTATTACCAGAACTTTCTTAGATAAATACACTGTAAGTACACTTCAAGTACATGTAAGTACATGTACTGTAAAATAAAGTGCAACCAATAATTCATTATAAGAATATGCATGAATTTATTACAAAAATAATAAAACTATGACTGTATACTGATACATATAAAAATATAGAACAATGAATGCATTTAAGAGCACATATTTATGAACTTTTATCTCAGTTTATTGTTTGCATAGTTATACATTTAATATATGAAAATTAGAAATCAGAAAGAGCGTTATTGACAAGTATGTTTGCACATACAAGGAATTTGTTCTGGTGACCGAAGTTTCCAGTGTTAATAGAATAAAACATCAAAGGACAAAGAGAAAACATAATAAGAAATAAATATTTGTGAGTTAATTTCTACGTGTGTGTGTGTGTGTGTGTGTGTGTGTGTGTGTAAACAGAAATAGACTAAATTTGTTGTATATATAAACATATATAGATGGTTTTGAATATATTTTAAGTTGTGTTGTATAGGTTGTATATTATTTAAATGTGTTTTTGAAAAAGTATGGGAAATTTTTTTGTTCTTTTTTGGTTTGATTGCCTGGGGGAAGAAACTTTTCTTGTGTCTGGCAGTCCAGTTCAGTCCAGATGGCAAGAGTTCAAGGAGATGGCTTGGATGTGAGGGATCCAGAGTGATTTTCTGAGCCCTTTTCCTCACCCTGGATGTATACAGTTCTTGAAGGGTGGGCAGGGGAGCACCAATAATCCTTTCAGCAGTCCGAACGGTCCTCTGACACCTTTTGGTTAAGGTCTGATGAGCAGTTAGTGAAACAGATGTTCAGTATTGAATCAGGCACACAAAATCCCTATCCTCTTAGTGTTTTATTTTGCATGTGACATTACAGACAGGGAAGTTGCGCATCATTGCATCACTTGGTGTATTCTAATGTGCAGCCAGGATGTGTGATTTGTGAGTGACAAAACTTTGTTCCTCTCAGTGATGTGCTTTGAACAAAGTTGTTGTTACACACGGTTCACAATATAAATGTCACTTTCCATCCGCTCAGTACGCCATCATTTATCAGCTTTCATTTGAAATGTGTCATATATCAGTGGTTCTCAACTGTTTTTTCTTCTGGATCCAGATATTAGATTGGGTATCAAGTGGTGACCCAACACAGAATGTATTAATATTACAGTGAGCCAATAATTCTCCACTTAAAACAAATTAGTCTCGGTTATATTTTGTTTTAGAATGAATATTCCGTTCATCATTTTCAAGGATGAGGGCATGTTACACAACCTGTCCTTGTTGGCATTTGACTAGCTTCTGCCAAGTCATGAATTTACATTTATGCTTTTGTCTCTGATTCCATGAACTGAACTGAATAAATCTGACCCACATTTGAATTACTATACTATTTGAACTACAGTGGCACTACAAATTACAGATGAATTTGTGTCAACATATTGTAAAATTTGTAAGTCTTTATTTGTCTATCCTAACTATACACAAGTATATGGCGAGTTTTTTTCTTTGTCCCATTAGTACAATTCTATGACCTACCAGTTGAGAACCACTGTCAAGAATCTTCAAAACTCAGTAATGCTGTTTGTTCTAATTAATTCAGCTGATCTTCATTTTCAATTAAGGATTTGTGAAAACATATGGTAGCACTTTTAGATTTTTGTAGTTTGTAGTGTCTGTGTGAGTCATGCTGTAAGACCTATTAACAGCTCACAGTCTTCGGTTCTTCTCTTGCACCTCCTGCCAGTTAAATTCAGCTCATTAGCACTGAGCGGCAATCAGGGGAGCGATGCATTACAGACCCTGGCATAGTGGGAGATCAAACTGTAGTCCATCACTAAAGGCTCCTGTTTGAACTCGGGCTATATCTCTTTTTTATGACATTGAAAAAAAAAAGATGAAGACAAACGCCACTGTGCATGCTTGTATGTAGGTTGTTTTCACTCCAAATGCCTTGGTTATTGCAGAAGATTGAATATGTGTCAGGTGGTGCTAAACAAAATTCAAAAGTAGCCAAAATGCTTGAGGCTAAAATATGTTCCTGAGATCTCAAAGGCCTCTGGCCTATAGATATTTTGTCCGATGGTTGTTTAGAGTGTGATAAAGTGCTTGGAATCTGTTTTATTGCATTGGTGTTCATTCTGCTTTTCCCTGTACAGTTACAGCCCCTCTGAGAGCTGTTACACTCAACAGTTACAAGATCATGCAATTCTTCCAGGCGCACTTACGTTTACAGGAAGATGGTATTGAGATGTACGGTGCAGCACACTCAGGCTTTGATGTGTGGCTCCTTTCATGTGTTTGACGGAGCTTCTGCTTGGCAGGTGTATTTTTGCATGCAGGCCAGAATGATCCTGCATACTCGCTAACAATTGTTCCCTGTTTGACTAGAATGAGAGATGACTGAATAATCAATTATCAGAGGGATCTCTTAGCACTGGCAGCAGGGAAACAGAGTGTAGAATATTAAAAGTGTCAACTCTGGATATTTAGTCATTGCAAAAAATGATGCTTTGATTTGTTTGTGTGATCTTAAGGAGAGCAGAAATAGCTGTTTTTATGTTTAATATTCCTTCTGCAAGTGATGCTAATAAATATCGCATCTAAAGTTGCCGTTAATATAATTTGCACTCGACTAGCATCATATAATCTGCATGATTTATAAGTCTTCTTTCTTTTTTTTTTTTTGGGGGTGTGTGTGAGAATTTTTGTGTTTTATTTTTTGTAGATATTTTTTTTAAATGTGTAATCTTCCTACTGGGCTCAGCACTCTAGAGATCCTCAGTATGGAGAGAACTGCCATTTCCATTTCACTGCTCACAGTCTGTTTCGTTTTGGCTGTGTGTCGCTGTTCCCTTGCAGTTCCCTTCTGCCCTGCCCAGTGTGTCTGCGAGACCCGCCCATGGTACACGCCTCAGTCGGTCTACCATCAAGCCAAGACTGTTGACTGCAACGAGCTCCATTTGAGCAAAATCCCATGGAATATTTCAGTTGATACTCAGGTGCTGCTTCTTCAGAGCAACAATATCTCCAGGGTAACCTCAGTACTCCAGAGCTTGGTAAACCTCACAGAACTGGATCTCTCCCAGAACCACTTCACACAAATCCAAGACGTTGGTTTGAGTAACCTTACCCAACTGGTCACACTTTACCTTGAGGAAAACCAAATTAAAGAGCTACCTGATATGTGTTTAAAGGATCTAGTCAACTTAGAGGAGCTTTATATTAATCATAATCAGATATCTTCTATTGGTCCAAATGCATTTTCAGGCTTGGGGAACCTGTTGAGGCTTCACCTTAACTCTAATAAGCTTATGGCAATAGACAGCCATTGGTTTGACTCTCTACCCAACCTTGAGATCCTAATGATAGGGGAAAATCCCATTATTGGACTGCAAGATATGAACTTCCACCCCCTCTCTAAATTGCATAGTTTGGTTCTCGCGGGAATGGGGCTCAGGGAAATACCAGAGGGTGCTTTCCAGGGATTAGACTACCTTGAGAGTCTCTCGTTCTTCGATAACAAGCTCACGGCTGTGCCAAAAGCCCTGGGTGTTCTACCGAGCCTCAAGTTTCTCGACCTTAACAAGAATCCCATTATACGTATACAGGAAGGTGACTTCCGAGACTTTCCCCACTTAGAGGAACTCAGTCTGAACAACATGGAGGAACTTGTGGCAGTTGAGAGGGGTGCATTCTCTAACTTACCACAAATGGCCAAATTGGAGCTCTACAACAACCCTCACCTGTTCTTCATAGACCGAGCCGCTTTCCTGAAAATGCGTGGCTTGCGCACCTTACTGATCCACAATAACAACCTCATGCTTTTGCCCCATGAGATTGTATCTGCTTTCCCCAGTCTGGATGAAATCAGTCTTTATGGCAACCCACTCAGGTGCGATTGTCTCGCCAACTGGGGGCCCATCCTGGGCAACCAATCAAGCCTCAAAGTTCTGGAGCCCCAAATAACTCTTTGTGGCTCCCCACCACATCTTGTTGGCCAGTCCCTTCAGGAAGTGGTGTCTGCAAGTTGGAATGGGGCAAGCAACACCTGCCTGCCTCTAATTTCTCAGCATGCCTTCCCTCCACAGCTCAACGTCACCATAGGACAGCTTCTAACACTCAACTGCTGGGCCGTGGCAGATCCAGCACCTCAGTTTTACTGGGTGACACCCACCGGTGACAAAGTCACTTCTGAAGCTGTTTCACCATCCTCGAATGAGGGAGGAGGAATGCCAAAGAAGCATCGGATGCAAGACCAAGGTGCTCTAGAGATCCCACATGTCGAACCCGAGGATGCTGGTCTCTACACTTGTGTTGCTTGGAATGCAGAGGGAGCCGACACCCGGAGCATCTCTGTGTACATGGATAGGAGCAACTGGCATGGTGGGCGCCCTTTTGGAGGTCATCAAGTGGTGGTGAACACCACTGGATCCTTAGTAATCCTGGCAAAAATCGTCCATGCCCAGTCTGTGGTGCTCGAATGGAAGGTGCACCCATCTGCTGCATCTTCCAACCATGAAGTGTCACAACCCAAGTGGCTCAGCGCCACAGTAAAAATTGACAACCCACAGATCAGCTACACAGCGATGGTCCCTGTAGATGTCCAAGAGTACAACCTCACTCACCTCTTACCTTCCACAGAATACCAAGTTTGCCTGACCATGGCTGGCACCGAGCAGACCCAGCACTCTTGTATCAACGTGACCACCAAAGACGCCAGCTTTGCCGTGGAGATGGTTGCCCAGCCGACCAACGTAGCCCTTGCGGCAGTCATGGGCTCAATGTTCGCCATCTGCATCATGGCTCTGTTGGTGTTCTACATGGGATGGCGCATGAAGCAGAAATCTTGTCACCACTCTCTTAAGAAATACATGCAGCACACCACTTCCATTCCTCTGAACGAACTCTACCCACCACTTATTAACCTCTGGGAGAATGAGACGGAAAAAGAGAAAGAGGGCACCGCTGACCCTCAGAACTCACAGATAGACACTTCAAAAACATACATGTGGTAGCTGCACAACAGAAAGTAGATAGAAGAGACATTTTAAACAGTATATGTACACTGTTGTACATAAATGACAAGTATGTATTATTGATTTGTTATTGTGAAAGATATATGTATTTTTAGATTGTACCCTTCAATGCCAAGCACACTTGTTTGCTATTTTTTTTTTTTTGTTAGACATCCAACAGACGTGGGCAGCAAAACACATTCTATGGTTTTGCATTGCATTGTATTTTAACATTAAGCATGCCAATGTGTTAATAATTCATATAATTTATTCATTCTATATCCGCACTAAGCAAGCTAATACAATAACACCGATCAACACTTTTTCTGTTGCCTCCCACATATCAAATGAAGTCACATGACATCAGATTCTGGAGTTTTTGCATGGAATTTTTGCATGATATTTTGGTGCTAACAGGGAGTTTTTTCCTAGTTTTCTCACTTCTAAAAAATACACAGGCGTGAGATGGTGACACACTCGTTGCTCTCATTTATCTTCAGCTCGTCACATTTTATCACCTGCATTGTAATGAAAATAAAACCTAAACCAAACCTGCCAGGTGCTGGCTGTTTCTGCAAACTAATTAGCTGTAATATGCAATTAATATCTGGAACACAACTGCGCAGCTGTGCTTATTTATTCTTGCATTGTTAAATAACTATTTACGGTGGAGGGTGTGAAAATGGCTGTGTTTATTAGCACTGTTTGAAAATGTATTTCATATTTGATTGAAAAAAAGTCATTAGACTATAACGATCATGTGGTTCAAATGCCTGACATTTACTTGCACACATTCACCAATTGCTAACAATGATGGGGCCATTCTATGCTTTGTACCTCATCATGTGCTTGGCGTTTTGATTACCGAGAGATTGCTTCAGTTCTCAGTTAAACATGTTGCCAAACTCAATATTCACACAATTCAGTCTTAGTGTGGTAAATTAGGTAACAAGTGTGTGTGGAGAATGAGATCTGAATTGAATGAGAATTAAAAAAGAATCAATGTTTTCTCCTCACATAGATGAATTAACCTTTAAAATACACATGCCACCCTGAAAACAATATTTGATTTATTTTTTAAGGTTCTGACATGTTTAAACCTGTTTAGATTTGTGCATAATCCTGCATCATATTGATTAATACAGAAGTTATGCAAGACACATGCTCATGTATTGTTGTTCTGTTGTGTATCAGCAAATGACATCTCTCCAGATACTGAAGAAATATAATCAAATTAAATTTGGATCAAAAATTATTCTTTAAGGGTTTACCTTTACAGGTGCACTCATTAATTTTCCCTCTTTAAAAACACTGCAACCCTAAAGAAATGATTATTATTTTTGAAAAACATTAACATTAAATAAAGATTCCAGTTATATTGGTAGCTTAATAAAAACTATTTCATTTTTAAATGGACATCACATGACCAGATGTAATCACCAGATATAATACTAATTACTTTATTGTGAAAATGTACCTGTTTTCTTATACTGTCGCTCACAGGATTCATTTATTGTTGATGACTGTGACTAGTGCATTTGTCAAAATCTGAAAACTTTAGATTTAGCATGATTCTGCATTCACCTGTCAGGCTGTCAGTGCAACATAAACAAATGAAAAAAAAAAAAAAAAAATATATATATATATATATATATAATATATATATATATATATATATATATATATATATATATATACATTTGACAGAAGTCATTTTTTTATTATTGGGTGCACTTTTGTTATGTTTTATTTGAACCAAAGATGTCACTGTCATCAGTCAATGAGATGTCATGATATATTTAGCTCTAAAGTACAGTGAGAGAAAATATCTATAACTTACAGTATGTTAACACTTCTTGATCTTCTTTACTTTTCTGCTCAGTTTTTGAGCTGTTTGTTGTAAGTGTTGTTTTTTGGTATTTTATGCTGGATTTTATTTTCTTTATTTTATTTTCAAATTTAAGGGGATAGAAAATGCACTCAAGTTCATACCAACAACATCTAGAATTGACAAGTGAGCAGTCAGTTCTAATGTGAAATGTTGTTCATACTCATGTCACATGTTTTTAAGATGTTCTTTCATCACTGACTGTAAATCACATTGTGTGTTATTACTGGCAGAGGAGCAGAGAAAACGTCACCTTAGATTAAGCATTAAATGTATCACTACAGCTCTGCCCTCTAGTGGTGGAGAACAGTAATGACGTCTTACACGATTTACTGTATCTCAGTGAATAGCAGGGTATTTTGTAATAGAGGAATATTATTGTTATATTTCAATTCAAAAGTCAACAATAATGGTTTTACACTGTTAAGACGTGTTGTGACGTCCATGTGCAGTAGTTCAGGAGAAATGACTGTCTGAAGAAATATTTGAGAGAAATAAACACAATATTACTACAACTATGCAGCTTCTCTTTTTTGTTTTCCCTTGAAGGTTACTCTTTTTGTACAAACATATCTAAAACAGTGCTTTGTTCTCTCTTAGAGAAGTTTCCCGCTTAAAGCAAAAATGGACTAGATCACTAAATTTGACACAGTGTACAATAAATTTGCAATGTAATATGTATGTACTGTATGACCATTTTTTAATAAGTTCAATGGAAAATTAACAAATTTTAAAGTTCCTCCAGAGATACATGTTACCGCAGCATAACATGATTAATCATTAACTTTTAATTATGATTCATAAATGAATTCATCAATTGGGTTTTAAACTTTTCAGTGTAAGAGCTTATTAGAAGTTCTAAATCAATACATAAACCCAGATATGTATGAAATAAATGCAATTACATTTTGATCTATTAAGAAACATTATTTCAAGGGTTTATAAGTATTGAAGAAGCTTTTATTGTCTTCTGCAGCTCTTTCTGAAATATAAAATGTCAGCTCTATTCTATTCTATTCTATTCTATTCTATTCTATTCTATTCTATTCTATATAGTATTGTAGTGTAACTGAAACATACACAGCATTACAGAAGCACGCAAAACTAGTTTAGGTGGTATAAAATAATATTTTATTAATTTTCAAACATGCAAGGTGCAATGGCTTGTGCAACTGCAGTGTTTGATTTTAAAATGACCAGAAATTTAACATAAAGCATAATTGTTTAATGTTCTTACTATATTGTACTATAAGCTACAATAATAAGTGTCCAAGAAGCATTTGAACACACTGACAAAAATTAAAATATAAATGTTATTGCATTAGAACATAAAATATGAAAGGATCCAGGATTTATTTAAAAGAAAGACAGTACAAGCACATCACTTTTTTTTTAATTTATAGATATATTGCGTTCAGAAAAATGTTCATTATAAAAGTTAAATTGGTTGCAAATGTTTCACTTTGATTTTATTGTTTGAACTTTAATGGGTTAAACCTCAGTGGAGTTATACTTTGAAACATAACCCTCATAAAGCATTCAAAATCTGTATATTATTTTCGGATTCAGATTTCCATGCTGCAATGGTTCATCAATAGGTGTACATATTCATATCCATCAAGTATCATTAATCTCATAAGTGCGTGACATATGGGGAGATCGTTTCACAAAAAGAACTTTTGACACCTAATGGTAGCCCAATCCATACACAAGTGGTTGTGTTGTATTATAATTTTATTGTAGATTAATTTGATATTGAATTGATTGATTGATTTTGAGAATCTTAAAGTCACAAATATTCGTTTTTTAGAATTTTTTTATGTATCTGTTCCAGGTCAAAATTGACTCAAATACATTATTGCATTATGAGAATTAAAATATTTTTTTACACTGTAAAAAAGCACTCTTTTTAATTTTACTGGAGTATGTTTTACAGTATTATTTTTTTCTACTGAAAAATGTCATGTTTAATTCAATGTTACTTGCATTATTTGTGAAATTGACTAGCATTTTTGACATTGTACAGCTTTAAATTCATAAACACACTTGCTGTTAAATGGTAGACCTGTGAAACATGACCTGGGCTTTAGCCATTTAAACTCTTTCCAAGATTACCACGTCAAATCCCATTTTTAAAATGATAATATTATCTGGAGACAAAGGGTATTTGGCATTTTATGATTTTCAGGGTGTCCAAAAGTAATGGATCTGAAATGGCTCTATTTGCTGGTGATGCAGTGATTAGAATTCCACTGTCACCATTTTATTCGGGTTTAATAAACACTCATAATAAAGAGATTATAGGCAATAAATGCCAGAGGTGGACTCTAGTTACTGGACCATAAAATGCTGACCAGCAAACAAAATTCACGAATGAATGCATGAACAGTTCATCTGACAACTTCTGAAGCACAGCACAGCAGAGGCGGAACAAGCCGCGAGACGGAAATGACGTGACGGTGTCGTCAGCTGTATGTTGATGTTGTGTGGCAACAGAAGGACCGAGGGACGGAAGACGGTTTGTTTTTGTTCTGTTATCCGCCGTTTTCTCCCTCAGAACCACCTCATATTGAATTAAATTCGCTCCGGGGTGACAGGAGCGAGTATAGCGACTTAAAAGACGCTCAAGTTTAAATGATAAAACGCGTTCAGAGTCGTTAAAACGGACACCCTCCCTGAACGGTCATGACGATCCTGCCGAAGAAGAAGCCGAACTCATCGGTCGGTGTGTCTGATCACCCCGACGACCCCGACCGCCGGACCGGCTCCGACCCGCACCAGCACCAGCACCAGCACACCCACGGGGTCCGGCCAGGTGCGAGGCCCCGCGCTTCCCCGCCACCCTGGTCATATCAAGCCGCCCCGCCGCCATCCAGAGAGGACAGGCGGACTGAATCCAGCTCGCGGCCGCAGCAGGCCTCTCCTCCGCCGGTGGGCGCCGGGTCTCCGGTTGGCCCGGGGGATGCGACAGGGATGGCGTGCGTGTCCGGGGGTCGGGCTGAGCTGTCAGGTGGGGTGGGCTGTGGAGGAGGAATGGGAGGCTGCTGCTCGGGTCCTGGGCTCAGTAAGAGGAGGAGACAGGCGAGCTGCTCCGGTGGGGTGGCCGGTGGAGGGACCGGACCAGGAGCGACGGGGGGAGGAGGCGGCAGTGGAGGAGGAGGGGGTCCCGGTCCCGAGCAGGAGGAAGGAGCCGGCTATAACAGTGAGGATGAGTACGAGAATGCTTCGAGACTACAGTCAGAGGACCCAGCGACTGTTGAACAGGTTTGTGGATGGATGAGGTCAACAATAGATATATCGATAGATGGACAGACAGACAGAATGATGAATGAATGGATGGATGTGTGGATAGATAGACAGAATGATAAGATAGCCTGGACTAATAGATAGATAGTTGTACCAACAGTTAGATAATTTAATGATAGATAGATAGATAGATAGATAGATAGACAGAAAAACAATATATAGATAGACAGACAGACAGACAGATAAACGTACTGATGCAGATACTGATTGTAATTTTAAACTGAAGATGCATATTGTCAGTTGACATAAAATGACATGATAAATTATGAAAGACTTGTGGCAGTTTTATATGCTGTGCCCTGTGTTAATTGCCTTGTGTCTCAGTATAAAGATGTAATGCATGTTTTCCATTAGACTGCACTCAGCATGCATGGTATTACGGACGCAGAGGTTTGTCTAAAATCTGTTTTCTCCATTTTATTAATTTTGTTTGTGTCGTTTTATTCTGTCTAATGAAATGAATGAATAAAACGTTAACAATTTATTCAAGCTTCTAACAAATGAAAATATAGCTATTAATTTACAATAAAACATTGCATTTTATTCATTGTCATATATAATTTTGCACAACAGAACATATGAATTAAAACATGGATTAAAAATATGATTATATGATATTCCTTAAAATAAAATTATTGCTTGTTACTATTACTTATTATTATTTTTTATTATTTCTGCTGTGTAATAGGCTGTTAAATTAATCCACTCATTAAAAAAATTAATAAATCACTTCTGATACAACTTTCAAATTCAGTTTTGACACCATACTGGTATGTAAAGCCCACATTTCATGTTCTTACAAATTCCCACTGGATAAAACCAATGCCTGTCTTACATTATTAAACATTGTTAGGTTTGTTAGGTTTATACTTTAGATTAATATCTTATCCTCATTTAAATTACAGATAATGCGGCATTAGGCCATTTGCATAGAGCTGTTCAGTCATAACATCAATTTGTATGGCTAATTCATTTTAGATTCCCATGGAATATTAAGAATGGGTTTTCATTCGTGAGTAAAATAATATATGGTCAACATTGCTTGAAGAGTTTTGTCATACAACACAGATTGTAGTGACAATTGGTGTTATTATTATTATTATTTCTATGAACTACGAACCTATCTTTGCCCAAACATTGATCATTGTTTATAAATTTTATAATGATTGAAGAAAACACACATTATTGGTATCTTCTGCAATTCATGTAGTCCAGTTCATGATCAGTTGTGACCAACCAAGTTTGGTAAATAAACATGACCTTGTTTGTCTATAGGAGTTTTGATGTTGCTTGTGCATAAAAATGTGAGCTGCCTTGTGATGTTCTTAAAAATGTGAGAACTTTAGCTGTGCAAAATAAATGGTACCAACAATAACTTTCACATTATAAGTCTGTCTGTTTATCAAGCACATTATAATGAACCCCCACTGTGTCTGTTCTGAAATTCTGCCTCTTTTACAGCAGGAGCACTGGTTTGAAAAAGCACTCCAGGAAAAGAAAGGATTTGTCAT
Source organism: Cyprinus carpio (assembly GCF_018340385.1). NCBI lineage: Eukaryota > Metazoa > Chordata > Actinopteri > Cypriniformes > Cyprinidae > Cyprinus > Cyprinus carpio. Next base: position 5,011,139 of record NC_056579.1, read on the forward strand.
CAAAAAAATGAAGGAGGATGGTGCCTGCCTCTTCAGAGCTGTTGGTGGGTACATTATTAACCACCTGATGTTAACTTGAAGTCAAAAGATTTAGTAGATGTTATATAATTCATCTATTGACCATCATCTCGAACCTGATTGTCATTTTCAGCTCTGCATAATGCTATATTGGTTGTTTGTGTGTGTGTGTGTGTGTGTGTGTGTGTGTGTGGGTGGTAAGATTTATTTTACAAAGACTTTGTTTGTCACTGTATCTGAAATGTTGAAGTATTCATACTGCACAGTATACACATTTTCTGTATGCACAGAATACCCAGAATATCTACTACTTTTGTTAAAATGTGCTGTTTCCCAGAAATACTATATTTCACAATGTAATGTGCTTAACTTAACCTTCAGTTTCCTTTGTGACAAATTTAATAATAATATAATCTGTTTTGATTTGTAATGATCTGTACACTACTATATGTACACTACTGTTCAAAAGTTTGGGACCGATAAGGTTTTTTTAAAATGTTTTTGAAAGAAGTCTCTTATGCTCACCAAATCTGCATACCTTTGGTTAAAAATAAAGTAAAAACAGTAATATTGTGAAATATTATTATAATTTTAAAATTATTATTTCTATTTGAATATATTGTACAATGTAATTTATTCCTGTGATGTCAAAGCTAAATTTTCAGCATCATTACTCCAGTCTTCAGTGTCACATGATCCTTCAGAAATCATTCTAATATGCTGATTTGCTGCTCAAGAAACATTTCTTATTATTATCAGCGTCGAAAACAGTTGTGCTGCTTAATAAAACTGTGATGCATATTTTTTTCACGATTATTAGATAAATAGAAAATTTAGAATTAAGAATTACATCTATTTGAAATATAAATCTTTTATAACATTAAAAATGTCATCCTTGCTAAATATAAATATTAATTTGTTAAACTTACAAATTCTTTAAAAGTGATATATATATATATATATATATATATATATATATATATATATATATATATATGGTTGCATAATGTGCTATTTTATATGCTATTTTTAATAGGTTACAGCACATGATGCGTTAAGCTCAACATGAATTCAAAATTAAAAGACTATTTTTCTTTCCTTAGTACATGTTTATGATCTTATTCTACTTGATTCCACTGCAAACTTACATTCAGTTCTGAATCAGTTCCTACCCTTTTTTCATTGATGGTGATTCAGGAAAAGATAATTTTATGGAATGAAAATAGTTTGCAAATTTCTTTTCATGTTGACTTTAAGCAGTGTGATAAAAGCATAAAATTCATCAAAATATATTCTTGGTTTGTTATCAAAACTGATAGTAATGGTCAACCTTAGGCCAATTTAACAGTAATGTACACGTGCCTGTCGAGTTTCTGAGCAGAGACCAGAACTTACCTGTAGGTGGCGCTACTCATCTACACATCTGAAGTATTCAGCGCTGTACAATGTGACACCATACTATGATAGCAGTGCTCTGTTACACTTAAGTTTTAGCTTGCAAATGTGCAGTTTTTGTTTTCTGACCCCAGATTCTGACTTCTGTTTTAGTTCCTTGCATTTCTGCATATCTCGATCATAAATTAACCCTCTAGTGTCCACTACCGTGGACAGAGCATTAAAAGCCATTCTAACCACTCAAGGTGTGATGTTACACCCAAGCCACTATGGGGTTCACCTTTGACCCGTTCCCATAAGTCTACCTGACTGTCCTCATCATACATAATAGTGGTTATTTATAGCACTATAAAATCAACATGACTGATCCTTTCAGTAGCATACAATTGAATTTTTATTCAGTAATGCATTTCTTTGTAGTTTAACTGAAAATGCATCTGGTTACTGAAGTGGATGTCATATACATAAAATAATGTTTTTGTTTACTGGGATTTTTCTCTTAAAATGTTTAGCTACTGTCTCTGAAACCACCATTGAGTGGCATCTTACCCTATTTCCTTTTTCATTCTCTCTTTCACGCCTGTGTTTCCTTTTCTTGCTCTTCTAATCTGTCTCTTCTTTCTCTTGCAAGCACACATTCATTTCATTAATCTTTTTCCTGTTCTCATTAATGTACAGAGGTCCTTGTCTCTTGTGTGAGTTTTATACAGGATTTGATAGACAGGCATGTGATGTGTTGACCTACATGAAGCGTTCCCATCAGGGACACAGTTCTTGCACCACAGGTGTGAAACTATCAATCTCCAAACAATCACTCATGTCAAACAATACACGTTATATAACTGGCCCGATGGTAATAAGGTTCTCACAGTCTGTGGGGTCATCATAACCCAGGGCAGGATAGTTTCGTACAGGACGCTGTTGATTTGAAGTAATAGATATGAATATTAGAATATTTGGAGACCCTGTTTTGACTCTTAAGTCTACTTATGACATTAGTCAGAGTTTCATGCTCCTGAAATTTAGCTTTATATTTTGGTTTGAACTAGGGCTGGACGATAAATTGATAACGCTAATTATCGCAATATAATTTTCCTAGATAAAATGAGTTCGTTAAATGTTCGATATAATGTTAATGTTTATGCGGCAAAAGCGGAGCAAAACGGCGTAACACTAACTTCACCATGGTATTGTGGCAGAAATATAGGATATTCATACTAAATTTTATTGTATTATTAATGTAGACATGTATTAAATGAGTAATGGAATATAGTTACAAAATTTTTCTGTTATTAAGTTATGGCGTTTTTGCATTTATACTAAATATATTTAGACTATTGTTTTTCATGCAAATACCAGATCATATAGTTACATTTTTACCATGGTATTGAGGTTCTATATGTGTCGTTTTAACCATGGTTGTCATGATCTAAATGTTTGCTACTATAGAAGACCAATGGTTAATTAAAAAAAAAAAACGTCAGAAAAAATAAACTTCACCATATAAAAATTAGGTTGTTACAATTTTTACAGATGTTACTGTTTTTGATAATGAAGATAAATTTACTGCAGCCAAGCTACTCAAGCTACTGTCCAATATGCATTTTTAAGACACAATATTTTTTCTATTATTAATATTGCACATCAAAAGTCAGGCAACACAAGCCTGTTTCGTGATTTGAAACAATATCTATTATAAATATTAAAGATATTAAAGATTTATTTTTCTATATATTTTATTTAAAAAAAATTTTTTTTGGTTCCCACATTATGAAAAAATGAAAAAATAAAAAAATGAGAAAAAAAAAGGTAGGTCAGGAGAGCAGTGTTTAATTCCCATGATTACCTCTATTATAATCCTGTATGTCTAAACAATCTTACATTACCGCTCAACAGTATGGACTTTTAAAAAAAGTCACCAAGGCTGCATTTATTTGATCAAAAAAACTGTAATATTGTGAAAAATATATATATATATATTTTTGTTTTATATTTTAAATTGTAATTTATTTCTGATGCTCCAGGCTTTAGTGTCACATGATCCTTGAGAAATCATTCTAATATGCTGATTTTCTGCTCAAGAAATATTTCTTTTTATTATCAGTGTCGAAAACTGTTGCGCTGCTTCATATTGTGGAAATCGTGATGCATCCTTATTTTAGGATTCTTTGATGAATAGAAGTACAAAGAACATAATTTATTTGAAATAGAAATCTTAGGTAACATTATAAATGTCTTTATTGTCACTTCTGATTGATTTAATGCAAAATTTATTAGCATTTTGAAGAATATCATGATTTCTGCATGTCACCTTCCACCCTGTATGACTCTGGGTTTTGTAATAATTCAGTTTCCTTTGTTCAATACAAGCAAACCTGACATTCATAGTTCATAGTTTGCAGTAAGGAGGCTCATGCTAGCGTGCAAATGCTTATGCAATGTTTGCAAATTGGTTTGCAAATGATTTTCCAAGGTATTTTATCTCACAGAGGTTTACATCCTGAGGTCTTTTGAATGTTAATTTGTGGTGGTGTAGTAGACTACCAGTTGAAAGTTTGGACAAACCTTCCTATTCTTTATTACTATATTCCATCTATCTTATATTTAATGCTCTGAACATTCTTGAAAAAGTCATGAGCTGCATCCTGGGAAGCTTTTAAACAGGATTGTGCATACAAAGATGCACATTTATGGACTGCTTTTTCACTCTCTAGCCTAAAGATTGTTTGATATTATTTATAATTTTATATCCAAAGCTACTTACAACAACAGAAGAAAAATGCACATTTGCCTACAATTTAAATTTATCTACAAAACTTATATCATGCATTCAAGCAGAAGCCTTTGAAAGAAACAGATTATGTCCAAACTTATAAATATCACCCAATTGGCATGAATTGAGGAGAATAAATGGAAATAATGAGTGTGCACTGGCTACTTTGTTTTGACAGAGTTTCTGATCAGACCCGTCATATTATACCACATCAGGTGGGAGTATTTTTCATTTTTACAGAAAATGAGCACTAATATGGACACGTTCACACACACATCTGTGTTTTCTGTTTGATAGTGAGAATTCTGCCGCTGTGGTTTCAGTATCGGTATTACAAAGAAAAACTTTCAGAAGGTTTTGTGGTTTCACACATTTGCTGTTCGATTGGCTGAAAGGAGAGGAATCCACCAATCTACACCTTTAAACAACCGTTGTAATACACCACTTTAGTGTGGTTTTATAAGGCCACGTCCCAATTATAAAAACAGTTTTGTTGTGAATCATTAAGTCTGAATCACCACTTCCTGACGAAAACTTTGCAGGTATTCTGTGCTGAAGTAATTGTTGTGCAGGGTTTTGTGTGGGAATGTGCTTCTCCTTTATGACACGTGGGAAGCAGTGTCATGTGTTAGATCCCTGCCCTGGCTCCCAGCATTTACTGTCCTTTCCAGTGCTGCTCTGCTGGTTATCCAGAGCACCTCCCCTCTTTCCAGAGCTCGACCTGGTCTTTAGTGAACGGGGAAGCAGTTGACACCATTACCAACACACACACTGGCTGTTTACTCTCAAGAGTGGGGTGACCTGACCCAGCCAGCTAAACAAACACTAATTAGACTCTTCAGAACAGTTTAACCAATGTAGTTTCCAAACTTTGGCCATTAATAGCTCAACCGTCAGATGTGAATGCTTGTCCACAGGTCAGTGGGTTAAAAGGTGCAGATTCTTCTTCTGTAACTAGAGCCCCTTTAAATATGTTATTTTTCCAGACGTCCATTGAAGATTAAGGTTACACGGTGGATTGTAATCCTACACTGGAGGAAGTTGAATGTTTGTTCGAGTAACAGTGCACTTGTTGGTTTTTGGCTTGGATTTGCACATTTCTTCTGAAATGCAATGGAGCCGGTTGTGCCGACTCCCTCTTTCCGAGCAAAATTTTGATAGAGTGTGATAAAAGCGCCCAAGTACGTGGGCTGACCCCTCCACCTGGTCTATAACAGTCTGGCTGTGACATGAAGGTTGTTAGAGATTTTGTATTTGAATAAATATTCAAAAAGCATAGTTATGGCTCTAAAATCGGATTAGCCGTGTTCAAAGTCGTTGTAAAATAGCTGATATGGGCGAACTTTTAACCTAAAATCATTTGAATTTTGTACTAAAACGTCAAGTGTATTTATTTGTAAATATGAATATTATATGAAATACTTAAAAGCTAACTACTGCTAAATAAAAATAAATTGATATATATATATATATATATATATATATATATATATATATATATATATAAACAGAACCTAGTGAAAATGACAAAAGTGCATAGCAAAAATACTAAAATTTTAACTAAAATTTAAATGAAAACTAATAAGGTGTAGTTTATTATGTAGTGATGTTTGATAAAACTTTTAGCTGCACTCTCAGAAAAAAAGGTACAAAAGCTGTCACTGGGGCGGTACCTTTTCGAAAGGTACACTTTTGTACCTTTTAGGTACTAATATGTACACTTTAGGTAATTATATGTATCTTTAAAGTACCAATATGGACTCTTTAGGTACAAAAGTGAACCTTTTGAAAAGGTACCGCCCCAGTGACAGCTTTTGTGCCTTTTTTTCTGAGAGTGTGTAATGCACAGCCTACAGTTGCTTCTTGCTTTATTTTAACACTTTCCCAGAACTTTTGTAGAGGGTATTGGAACTAAACCCTTTTATATTTGTCATCTAGGCTTTTTTGTCCACTCCATTTCTTCAGAATTTGGTTTAAATATATGAACTTCCTTTTGTCAAGTCAGTTGTCGTTTTCACTTTCCCCTCAAGCAAGATGCTATTTCAGGAACAAGTGTTATTTTCTCTGATCTATCTGAGGCGCCCTGGCAGATGGTTAGTGTTGCTCCAGTCTCACCTGGAGCAACACTAACCTCTACCTCACATGGCTGTATCTGTATATAAAAAATCCCCATCGTATGCAAAGTGCATTCCAATGTAAGCCCTGTTTATTTTCCTCTGCACGCACTGCAGGATCTGTTCCAGATACCTGCTTCAGTTGTAAACAAAGCTGTCTGTGCCCTACCATGAACCTCTGACAGACAGCTCGGCTGCATTCCTCTCGTTTTGCAGTTCGTCATCTTGTTGTGATTGTAGAGCAGATGCCACAAATTCCATAACATGATTTGACGGAGCGAGAAACGCGAAGGTGTGGCTAAAATTCCTTTCTTCCATATTCATTGGTGGTGACTACCCACCTTGCCCTTGGGTTTTTAAAAGGTTAGTTCAACCTAGGAGTGGGCAATATGACAAAAATATCATATCACGATTTTTTTTTTTCAGGAAAATCACTACTCATGATTTCATCATGATTCTTTTGTCATGTTGGTTTTACTATTTTACATGATTACAGGGTAACAAAATATAAAATAAAAAAGAATGACAGGCCAGAGTGGGTGAAGATAAAAATCTTTCTCATTATTTTATTTTTGTAAGAACAAAGATACACATTATAAATACACATAATATACAAATAAAACAAATAGTGCTTTATTTCAGGGACAGTAATTGTATTTAGCAACAGATAACAAATATAAAAACAAAATACTATATACAATTCACTGTATAAATTAAACATTGATTCTTATTAACTCTTTCCCCGCCAAACACAGAATTTTCTGGGTTTCCGCATTCGCACTGTTTTACGTTCGGGAGTGCTATTACACATCTCCTGAATGAGTCTAGAATGTGCCGATCAAAAACATGCGAGGAAGACGCAGAAACGAGTGATCTCGCATGTATGCACATGCATATGAAAAACAATCCCATCATCAACAACTAACAGAATATAAATAAAAACTTCCTAATGTTACTGACTGAAATGTTGATCCAGGAAGTGGTAAAGTACTGCGCAAGCTTTGGGGGTGTAGATGGAAGCGATCTACTGCATCTTTGCTTTGATCATCCTACTGAATATGCTCCAGATGTAGTATTTGATAAAAACGTGATTTTCTCTGCTTTTTGATCAAAATGTTGATTTTTTTTTATTTTTATAAAGTGTATCTACATTCAAGTGTTGATAAAAAAAAGAATGTTTGAAGCTAGAATAAAACTACTTTTTTCTTCTTTTTTTCTTTATTTTTTTTTAAGTAGAGGCTCTGTTCTTTATATGGCCATGATATTTTAGTGAAAATCATCAAAAATGCTGGCGGTGGCTGGCAAGTTTTTACAGAAATGCTAGTGGGGAAAGAGTTAAAGCAATTACATTAAAGTTCTTCAGTCAAGAGCAGTGAGTGATTTTTCTCTGTTTTCTGTTATCATTTACTCACTCTCAAGAGTTTCTTTCTTCTGTTGAACTTGAAAGAATTTGGGTAACCAACCAGTTGCTGGTCTCCAGTGACTTCCATAGTATTTTTTTCCTACTGTCAAATTCAACGGGGACCAGCATCTGTTTGGTTGCCCACATTCTTCAAAATATCTTCTTTTGTGTTCAGAACAAGAAAGAAATTAATACAGGTTTGGGACCATATGAGAGTGAACAAATAATTACAGAATTTAAATTATTGGGTGAAATATCCCTTTAATGACAAGCGGCAGCATGTTTAATATTATTAGGGCCTGTTTGCACCTGGTCACTTCATGTGTTTTCTCTGATCGGATAACTATCTGATCGTGAAAAGACCTTGTGTAAATTCCCTCCGAAACCCTATGAGGCAGATTCGATTTTGAAAATAGGTGATGATGAGTAATATACAGTGCATATCTGTTGCTTGTGTTAATGTGAACTCTGTTACATTTCCATATAGCATGGGAACTGAAGATCGGATTTATATCTGTTTTGCAGAGACATTTATGTGGCCAAGTGTAAAAGGGGACATTTTAACAAATTAGATAGCTGGTCACTAAAGACACATTATATGACCAGGTGTAAACAGGCCCTTAGTCTGCTGTCACTTTAAGACCTGCACACATCTTACAGACAAGCATCCGTTTTTCTCTCAACTGTTTGGATAAGAAACACACATAAGTTGTGTCCCAAATGACTCACTATGTACTCAATCATCTAGTTTATGAATTTTCTAAGGGTATTTAATCATCCAGCATCCATTCTGATAGTCTCTCCTCTCTGCCACATAAGGAAAACTGACGACTGAGCGTATGAAGTGTGCAACATTCCAACTTTGTTTTTCGATTGTTTAAGTATCATCTGGATATTTGAAGTGCGCTTTTTTTATTAGAACACACTCTATATGCTACTAAATGTCATAGAATAGTACCCAAGTATGTGAATTGTGACACAACTATAACAGGTATATATATATATATATATATATATATATATATATATATATATATATATATATATATATATATATATATATATATATATATATATATATATATATATATATACCACCTTAAACTCTACTGTTGATTGGATTTTAAATTAACATTTTTTAATAAAACTTGAAGTATGAATTTTAAGCTTACATAAATCTTCAAATCAGTCACAAGCAGATTACCACACTGGATGATTGTGGATGTGAAATGTGAAAAGCATAGGTCAGCTTTCAACTATCTTTTTATTGGTCCGGCATAGCATTCCACTCCTGGACATCATGTACTCTGGTACGTTGTACCATGCTGGCATCAATGGTTGCTCATTGAGCTGCGCCTTCTAGGACAGGAAAGTACAGGTTTCAACATAAGCACCGCTCATGTAACATCTTTTTGGTTTCTGTGAGACGGGAAATGGTATAGAACTTGAGGATGTTGACTAGTTTGATCCAGCGTAAACCAGCAAGCTTAAGTTATTTGACAATGAGATGTAGAGCAAATGTCAAGAAGCATATTACGATTAATCTATTGCAAATGCTGTTTATAATGTCCGTTTAAACTGTTTTGAAACTCAGTTGTAAAATGGTCTCAATCACTTGACTCGCAGATGGTGGTTGTGATAAGACCGTCTGCACCCTTTAACTTAGTTTTCTCAGTCATAGCTGCACCGTGAACTTTTGCTCATCTGGAAGGCGGATGCTCAGCCAAGTCTCCCCAACTTTCACCTAGACACCACCAAGACTGTAAGAGCTGCATCTTTTCTTGCCAGGGTACAAAAAACATTGTCATAACCATCTCTTGGCATCATTTCTTACAAAACCAAGCTATTGATGAAATCGTATAGACACATAATTCAAGTCTGGAGTTTACGCTGGATTTTCAGTGGTCTTCTATGAACTGCATGGTGCGTGCCAGTAGACAGTCTCGTGAGCATGAATGAGTGCATGTAACCGTCTGTGTGTTTCTGGAGCAATAGTAAGCTCTGTGTTACTCAACACCCTCATGATCACCGGCTGAATTTTCTGGCACTAATGTAACTCAGTTCAGTCCGTACATAAGCCATTCTTTGATATCTAACTGTACTTCTTCAGCTATGGAAAGCACAGGGTGTACTTTGAAATACGTTTGTGATCTGATCCCCCTCAATGTGCTAGGGAATCAATATGCATTGATCTATATGATCATAATCTCAAATTCATAGTCTATTGAGCTGTGCAGATAAGTGAACAGAACACACGTTAGACAATGAGGCCGTTGAGTGGAGTTACCTTTAGGCCTACTGTAACCGGTGCCTGTTTTTAAGAGTACTAGATCGATTCATTTGTTTGAAGAGCATGTTTACTGATCGGCTGTTGAGGTGGACATGGCCTGTCAGATGTTCTTGTGAGCAGTTGGAGTCAAGGAGCATATAAGAGTGCAGGTCAGAATGGTGACCTCAGCTCTTTCTGGATGAACTCTGCAACTCATGTTCCACACGGTCATATTTGGACACAGAGCATTAAATATCTGTAAAGTCATACCTGTTTGCATCATGAAGCAATTTTAAAATAGCTACAGGAATATGTCATCCAAAAATGACAATTCTATCATATTTACTTGAGTTTATGTTAAATCTGTGTGACTTCTGTAAAACATAAGGTGAATTTTGATGAGCATTCTAGCCATGCTTTTCTATATAATGAATATGAATGAGGTCTGGGCTTTCAGGCTTTAAAACGGCAATAAAAAGTACCATCAAATGTCATAAAACCAATCATTTGATGTGTATCAAATGATTGGTTTCAGTTCTTCTAAAGTCACACGATAGCATTGTGTGAGGAACAGACTTTAATTTAAGCCATTGTTTACTAGTGATCATTGCCTCTTTTGGGCTTTTAACCATTTTGACCGGATCATTGAGTCTGTGAACCAAGTCAATCTGATTTGTGAACTTGATCAGCTCATTCAATTAAAAGATCCAACTTAAAAGAATGATTAATTCATGAATAAGACATGACACTAAGGTAGATTTTACATGAATGATGAGTTCAACTATCAACTCTAAACAAAATCAAGACCAAAAAGAATCAACTCTGAACAGCCTAAACGAGTCGTCAGAATCCCACTTCCATGACGGCTACACCTCACGGGGTAACACATTTGCATAATACCCGGCTATGTTCTACATTGGCTGGCTGCGAACAACTTGACCCACCCTTAAACACTGTACTTTGTTTGTGTGGTTAATGTCATGCAGAGAAGACGCTGTGTCCTACACTGTGAAAATAAATTAGTTTTATTTTCACTTCCGAAAGATGAGGCTGCAAGGAATCAGTTGTTAAAATTACTTTTTTCCACTGTGCCAGAGCAGTACAACCCCAATCCTTTTTTGTGTTTGCATTTTACTGATGGCTGCTCCTCTTATCTTGGGGAGTTCAACACAGAATTCACAAAACACTTGCTTTTGAAAGATTGCACAGTACCCAGTTTATTTGGAGCAGTTGGACCAGCTGAATCACAACCTATAAGTATGATAAATAATGGATGATTATATTTTCTTTGAGCATTGAAAATATGGAATAATGGCAATGGGCGTATCTTTTCTGACACACGCTGTACACGGTAGACCAATCACAACAGACTGGGCCATCTGACCAATCAGAGCAGAGTAGGCTCACGGAAAGGAGGGGTTTAGAGAGACTGAATCTTCGAACAAATTGTTTGAGAATCCCTGGAAAATTAGGTTATATTAAATGCATATTTTGAGAAAACACAAGCATTTTTTGACCTTGCATTCATGTAAACCTGTTGTAGGAGACTACCAAAACAATATTAGGATCCTTAAAAATGGCTTAATAGGGACACTTTAAAATGGCTGCACTGCACGTAGTTTATTGTTTTAATAACATACATTTGCACAATATACATTGGGATTCAAAAATCAGTGACCACTAGTAATCAAATAGGTAAACACAATTTGAATGAGAATTTTAATTGAAATATTAATATTTTGCTTTAGAATATATTTTTAATGACAACAGCACTTGAGGTGACAGATTTTGAATTTGGGTTTTTATATTTTGAACCCCACAAGTTTGGTATAGGTTGCTGTTGTTTATACTGAGCTTTCTTTTCAAATTGCCAATTGCGTTTCTCTTTAAAGCATCCATGTTGTTTACATATGATATGGCACGTTTCCTGTTGCTGAAATATGTGAATGAAGCTCCTAAACTCACGTAGGGTGTGTAAAGTTCCTGGGAATCTTCAAATTCGATTCTTCTAATTCAGCTCATTGTGATGTCACAGCGCCTCTGCTTTTTGAGGATAAACCTTATCGATGACCACCAGACCTCAAGGGCAGGTCTAAGCTCTCTGTTTTGTAAGCTGGGCCTGCCCCTTTCTTAGAATCGAGACACTATCTGTGGCCTGCATTGGTGGAAGTGAGCTTGTGGTTTTGCTCTTGCTTGGTGGACCTCTACTCTTCTCATTTCTCATGAATTCTATCAGCGGCATCGCTCTTTCGTGGTAGACCTACGCTGTGAATTTCTCTATTCTGCTTTTTTATTAACTGTCAACCTCTTCTCATCAGCGTGTCCACTGGCTGCAGAGGGGTTGGAAATTGTCCTATTGCAGGGTGATCGTTGCGGTGGGCTAGTCATGTTTAAACTGCAGTTGAGTCACATGCTAAAGGTTGTCATCATTTACTCACGCTTATATCTGTCCAGACCTGTAGAAGATATTTTGAAAAGTGTTTCAGTGTTTTTTTTTTTTGTCCATAAAATAACTCATTGTGATCCAGTGGTGTTTGCAGCCCAACATTCTTAAAGATTTCATAGATCATGAAGTTCATCGATATTTTTGTCTGTTAGAAAGACTATCAACATAGAAACAAAATAATTCCTAGGTTCTGACAAATAAAGTGCATGATAAAATGTTATTAGTGCAGCTTGGATAAAATGGGTGTAAAATATCTTGCAGACTTGTAATGTAATTTTGAAAAAGACATTTTGAAAAGTGTCTCAGCGTTTGGAAACTCCAACATTCTTCAAAATTTCTTTTGTGTTACACAGAAGGTAAGTCATACAGGTTTGGGTGAGTAAATGATGACAAACATTTTGGTAGGACTATCCCTTTGTTGGGAGTTTTGAAAAACCCTTAACCCAAAACTATAAATGTTGAAGATGCATTTTAGGTCAACATAAGCTATACTTCAGGAAATATTTTTCCTTAGTACTCCTCATTGTTTGTACATGCAAAAGTTCCAACTGAGTGCAAGGCCCCACGTGGCAGCAACACTATAGTAAAGCTGTTTGTTATTCAAATCTGGGGTGAAATCAGGAAAAAGAACCAAGGCAGGTGTTTATTATCACACATGAGTCAGAATAATGCAAAGGAGCGAAGGGAAATCCCTGACTCTCCCCCGCGGCACCCACTGACAACGGGTCTGATTATCCACTGCACTGTGCTGTAATGAATGGAAATGGTAAGACAGATGGAAATACCAACAACAGGCCAAATGGGGAACCAAAAGCAGACCACATCTCCAGCTGCTGTTCTCCCCCCTGTGTTTGAGCTGCTCTTCCTACAGCTTCAAATGTCAGGGTCCTGATTTTACCAAATGAACCTGTGCCTTAAAGGCTCACTGGACCTATTTAGAAAACTAAAAGCAAAGGTTTTATTGTTCTAAATGCAGAGTTTTACTTGACAAAAAGAATAGAAGTGTAGTGTTGCGCCGACAGCATTCACCTTCAAATGAACGCGTGTGCAGGTGTAAGCATTCATAAATGGGCAAACCTAGGGAGTGATATCTATAGCTAGCTCATGAAAACAACATGGACCTGCCAGAAAATGGCAACTATTGTTCATGTTGGGAACAGAACGACAGGTTCTTTCAGATTAAATTAATATCCTAAGAAGCACAGAGCGTTCACTCATTGCCTGACTTGTGCCTATTGCAGAGCATTATAGCAATAATGAACTGTTCTTGTAAATCAAATAAAACTTAATAAGAGTGTTTGGTATAGGATATTCAACCAGACATTGAACTAAACCAAAGTTTTTTCACCAACGACGTCTTCTTTCTTAAACACCTGATACCACTGTATCAGATAACATTTAGGCAGGTTGACAGGGCCTCTTCGGGGAACTAAAAAAGTGCAAGTGTCTTTAAATAAAGCACCTGTATTGATGTGTTCGTTTGAACTTTCATTTAAAGCTTGTTTTTTTTTAGCGAGGCAAGTGCAACTTCCTTAGTTTGTTCAGAAGTGTCACAACAGAAGTAGGCCGATACTGCGAAAGAGGAAATTGACTAAGAGATTCTCAGAATCTTTGCGGCAAGTGGTCATGTGACTAGCCGGAATGCGCTTTGAGGCTGAGGCTCATTTGCATATTAAAGCTTTTGGAAGGAAAAGGTGTCGACCTCTGAGCAGAGCTCATACACTCGTTTGTTTACATCTGCACCATATTTGGGCCCCTAGTCTTGCTTTTAGTCACTGGCACATAAACGAATATGATAAAGCCCGCCAAATGTGGCTTGTGGAACAAACCATGTAGCCTTGCATGCATGCATGCATTACAGAAACCACTCAAGATTACTCAGTATTTACTTGCACACTGTTATTTTATGAGGTGTTAAAAAAGCAAATTTCATGCAGCTATAATAACTAACATGAACAATATTATGCATTTAAGTTGTGTTATTTTTATGTCCCTGTAACAAAAATGAACTAAAGTTCATTGAATACATTGTGTGGCATGGAATAAATGTATGCAATATGTACATTGTGTGCATTGTTACGTTACTAAATTACCTTTTATTTTGCAGAGACACTACAAGAAATTGATGAACGTGCAATAAAAATGTTATTAACTCTTGTAAAATGAATGCATGCAAAGATCATGTTGTGTTTATTTGCAAATAACCCTGCTGTCATTGTCTTTCTACAGCTGATCAGGTTTACGGAGACCAAGATATGCACGAAGTCGTCCGCAAACATTGCATGGATTACTTGGTATGTGATGTTCTTTCTTTGGGATCATCAGAGTGTACAAAACCTGATTGTGTTTTAATTAAATTCATGCTTTCTGTATGATTTTACTTGCAGATGAAAAATGCAGATTACTTCTCAAACTATGTGACAGAGGACTTCACTACATACATCAACAGAAAGAGGAAGAACAACTGTCATGGAAACCATATTGAGATGCAGGCTATGGCAGAGATGTACAATCGGCCAGTGGAAGTTTATCAGTATGGCACAGGTGAGTCGAATTTGCATTACAGTGTCCATACATTTGAATTATGGACATTTAACTATATTCCATCATGCAAGTACCTTAGTAAATAGCGATGACCAATTTAAAAATTGTTTCATGGATTTATTGGTGTTGCAAGGAATTATATTAACATGCAATTTTAACAGCGTTTGTGATGCATGTTGCTCTTGTATTGATGCACATGTAGATCTTGTTCCTTGTTCTCTCTGTTTCTGAATGTTGTTTTGATGGCCTCTTTTAGAACCAATCAACACGTTCCATGGCATCCATCAAAATAATGACGAGCCAATCAGAGTTAGTTACCATCGGAACATTCACTATAACTCTGTAGTGAATCCCAACAAAGCTACTATCGGAGTTGGGCTCGGACTTCCTGCCTTCAAACCAGGGGTGGGTATCTGCAATCAATCACTCATTTAATAAAGTATTTTTACTAATTATTTTTTAGGACCACATTACATTTCTTTTTAAATTGTACAACTCGCAAGACTTTTAGTTAGATAAAGTGATCCATTAATTAGGTCTTTTTTTAAGTGTTATATAAGGGAGAATACTAGCTGGTGATTGTTTGCGACTGTGCTGTATTTTCAGTGTGAACTATGCTAATTGCTCTTGCACTTCTGTGTGACTGTTGTCCATGTGTATTCTTTCACGTATACCTCCATCTGCCTATGCAAGAACAGCCCTTTTTGAACATGTTTGATTTTTTTAAATGCAGTAATGACCTGTATTTCCTCCTCAGAAGTCATTGTGGGTTTGTGAATTAGGAAGTCCATTGAAAATACTGTCTCTGGCAGTTCTGTCAGCTGATCCAGAGTCTGAATTTGGTGATATTCATCATCAAAGCCACAAAAAGACAACAAAGTGTGACCCACAGTGTCCTATTTCCCAGACTGCTCTGGGTGGAGAGGGGGGAAACATTCCACATGTCGGTGATTTTGGGGGGGCCCAATTAACAGCACACTGTCTTGTTTACGTGCCACATGCCTTGTGATAATTTAAGCTGGGCAGATCAAAGACAGATCATGGCTT
Source organism: Cyprinus carpio (assembly GCF_018340385.1). Lineage (NCBI taxonomy): Eukaryota > Metazoa > Chordata > Actinopteri > Cypriniformes > Cyprinidae > Cyprinus > Cyprinus carpio. The sequence goes on from NC_056579.1 coordinate 5,027,147, forward strand.
CCTATCAAAAACAGAGCCGCAGTGTGTGTGTATTTGTGTGTCCTGGAGTTCTCCGACTAATTTGTGGCTAAGAGGGAACACTGATGTGAACATTTCTATTATCACTCTCCTTAAGTATCAATCAATAGATTTTTTGTTTCATTGTCCAGAAAAGCTAGACAAAGTTCGCTGGAGGAAATGCATCATACAGTTAAAAACTGTGTTATCTTGGAAACTTGATGTGCATCAAGATCATATCCTCCTAGAGCTCCCCCATATCGTGGTCAGTTAGTTTAGTATAACCGTCTGTCCAGATGGGGAATGAGCCAGTACACTGTCCGAACATGTAGCACAGTGAGAACAGCAAGAGAAAAAAATAGATACATCTTGAAACCGTCAAATGCAGCTTGTCCAATCAGAAACCCTCTGTTGATGCGTTCTGTATTTCTGAGATATGATGTAGTCCATCAACCACTCTTAGAAAGTGTTTCTAAAAAAAGAGGTATTGCTCAATTAGTGGACAGTGTTTTTTCTGTTCCAACAAATCAGCTCCTCTTCAGGGCACTTGAGCAGAAGCAGTCTCACCTGTCACCTGAGGGGCAACGCTGTGGCCTTTAACCCCTTCTGTCTCTTATGATGAAAATGACAGACTGATGCGATAATAAGCGTACATACTATTTTTGTCATAACTGGGTTGACGGGAGTTCAGCACTCAATGTCACATTTCTAAAGGTACCATGTTTTTAAAATAGTTATTTTTAATAAAATTTTTTGCACTTTGTCTTGCACTTGCTTTAGTGTGAAAAAAAAATTGTCATCATTTGTTTGTTCATTGTATCTATCATTCTATCATTCTATCTATCTGTCATTCTACATTCTATCTATTATTTATTTGTCCATTCTGTCTGTCTATCATTTGTCCGTTCATTCCATCTGTTTGTTATTTGTTCTATCATCTATCTATCATCTATCCATCTTTGTTCATTCTGTCCATCGTTCCATCTATCAATCTATAAATCTATCCATCCAATTTTTAACTGTTTTCACTTGTAAGAAAAGAGGTGAAAGTGTGATATAAGAGACAAAAATGTTTAAATACTCAATGCTGTGATTGACCGAGCCGAATCAAGTATTGTGGAGATTTGTGAAGTTCATTAGCCTAAATGTTGGTTGTTTACAGATGCTGTCAAATGCAGCTCCTTCAATCAGAATGCAGAGTCAAAACCCTAATTTTTATGAGTTCTGTATTTCTGAGATGGGTGTCTTTTGTCAACTTTAAGAAAATGATTTATTGCTCAATTTGCATATAGGGGAAAATGTTTCTCCTGTTCCCACAAATCAATTCCTCTTCAGGGTGGTTGAGCAGAAGCATTCTCACCTGTCACCTGAGGACAAAACTCTGACCTTTAATTCCTCTTCTGTATATTTCTCTCTTTCTCTACGCAGTTTGCAGACCAGTCACTCATGAAGAATGCAATTAAAACGTCAGAGGAATCCTGGATTGAGCAACAGATGCTGGAGGACAAGAAGAGAGCTACGGATTGGGAAGCCACCAATGAGGCCATAGAAGAGCAAGTGGCTAGAGAATCGTACTTACAGTGGCTTCGAGACCAGGAGAAACAGGCACGGCAGGTGTGGAACCTCCCTGTTTTCATGCTAATCCTACTAACTACCTGACTTCACGTCTCATTCGATCAGAATCTGTATTTCTATTCTTAACAGCATGATTGTCAATAGGAGTCAGGTAGTTAACGTGTGACAAAAACCTTTGGCATCATAACATAATCACATGCTGATTGCACAGGAGTTATTTCCGAAAGTAACACGCAAGCTGTGATACCTGCTTCATTGGTTAAGATACACATAGCTAAGTCTATCGGCTACTCACGTACATGCAGACTGTGTGGTTTGCGTTTTCACACTTCAGCCAGCTATGAACAAGACCCTTCTTCACAGAAACAATAGGCTTTCTTATAAATCACATTTTGAACTCACTGACAGGCAGCAGTATATCAGAAAGAAATTAATTTAAAATTGAATAGTCATTTTATCTAAGCGAACAAACATAAAATGATTTAAATGAACTTTGAAGCTATGAAGTGCCTGTTTACTTATCATTTGTGAATGAACGTGTTTACTTTTGTCACTCCCTCAGCCTCGTAAGGCAAGCGCTACGTGCAGCTCCGCCACGGCTGCGGCCTCCAGTGGTTTGGAAGAATGGAATGCCCGATCGCCACGGCAACGCAGCTCCGCCCCCTCTCCGGAGATTCCTGATCCTTCGCACACGGACACAACCGCTAAGCCCCCCTCCCCGGCCGGAACGGCCCACGCACTTTCCAAACCCCCTTCACCCTGTGCACCAGGTCTGTTATCAGGGTTTTGCAATTAGGACAGAGTCATTAAAACTATCAGTTTAACTCTATGATACATTTCCTACAGCATTTCCAATTTATAGGATAAATGATGTTCACAGATAATTCAGCTGATAAACTGAAATTATATTTTGCTCAAAGAAAGCCTGTTCGTACAGTTCAAATTCTGTTATGTACACTACCGTTCAAATGTGTTTGGGGTCGGTAAGATTTTTTATGTTTTTTATAGAAATCTCCTCTGCTCACCAAGGCTGCATTTCTTTAATCAAAAATACATTAAAAACAGTAATATTGTGAAATACTATTACTAAATACTATTTAGGGGGAAGTCGTGGCCTAACGGTTAGAGTGTTGGACTTGCAATCCAAGGGTTGCGAGTTCGAGTCTTGGGCCAGCAGGAATTGTAGGTCGGGGGAGTGAATGTACTTATGTATACTTTTAATACTTATGTATTAAAAATATACAGCGCTCTCTCCACCTTCAATACCACGACTGAGGTGCCCTTGACCAAGGCACCGAACCCCCGACTGCTCCCCGGGCGCCGCAGCAAGTATGGCTGCACACTGCTCCGGGTGTGTGTTCACACTGTGTGTGTGTTTGTGTGTGTGTTCACTGCTGTGTGTGTGCACTTTGGATGGGTTAAATGCAGAGCACGAATTCTGAGTATGGGTCACCATACTTGGCTGTATGTCACGTCACTATTACAATTTAAAACAACTCTTTTCTATTTGAATATATTTTAAAATGTGATGCAAAGCTGAATGTTCAGCATCATTACAGCATTGTATTTAAACATAAAAATACATTAAATACCATTATTACAGCAATTATTATGGTACTGTGCAACAGTAATGCTTATATAATGAGAATTATTATTAAGAAGAACGATTATTAAAGTAATTAAAGTAATGAAGTAATTAAAAAAGCCTCAAAACTAAAGTCCAGATGCATTACAGTAATGAATATTTGTGGGTAATTTTGCTTAATTTAAATGCCACTATGCAAAAATCTTAAAGTTTCTTTTCTTTATGCAAAATATTTTGTGTGTGTGTGTGGTCTTTTTATGAAAATCAGCAAAAAAAAAAACACTGCAGTAGAAGCCTTATAGATAGAATCTCAATCTCTGAACTTTAGTCTAGATTTCCTGTGTTCTGTCTCGCCGTTCAGGTCCCAGTAACCAGGCTTGTGTTGGACCAGACAGACCCACCTCGTCTTCTCTGGTGTCTCTGTATCCAGCACTGGGCTATCGGGCCATTATGCAAGAGATGTCCCCTACTGCTTTTGGTGAGGAAGTGGAATCACGCTTGCCAATCCGTCTAGCTATCCTGCCTGATTCAGTATGAAAGAATCCAGCGCTCAAGAATGCCATGTTAATCACGCCGCTCACTTGCCTTCCTCATGCATCTCACACAGCTTGAATCTGTGATGTGATCCATGTGATTCGGCGTGGAAATGTGTGAAATGTACTCAGCACTCATGCAGAAAGCAGCATGTACGTACAGTCATTGTGTGCAGTTAAATACACTTGATTGCATCTGAGTAATGGCACCCCCCAGCTACTGTTGACATCAGCTAAGAACTTAAGAAGGTGCAAATAGGGAGTGAATGTTTTTCACAAATTTAACTCTTGTAATGGATATACATCACTCTTAAAAGATGAACACACCTACTTATTCTTTATTATTGCTATTATGCACATAGAGAATAGTAAAGGTATTAAAATAATAAAAGATATTAATTTTATGAAGCTATTATGCACATTTGAGAATAATAGTAAAGGTATTAAAATATGTTTGTGTGTACTATGTATGTTGCACACTTGTTACCTGGTTTGGTTTTACTATATCATCGGCCTTATGTATTAAAAATGTAAAAATTGTAGATTTATAAAGAAATTAATTTACAGACACTACTGGACAAAAGTTTGGAATAATTAAGTTTTTTTTAAATGTTTTTGAAAGTCTCTTCTGCTTATCAAGGCTGAATTAATTTGTAAAAAAAAAATACATAAAAAACAGTAATATTGTGAAATGTTATTACAAGTTAAAATGACTGTTTTCTATTTGAATATATTTTAAAATGTAATTTATTGCAGTGATGCAAAGCTGAATTTTCAGTGTCACATGATCCTTTGAAAATCAAAGAAATTAATATTTTTGTTCACTTAGGATGTGTTTAACTGATCTAATTTAATAATAAAGACATTTAATGTAATGTAAAAAAAATACTGTTCTTTTGAAGTTTATTCCTCATAGAATCCTTAAAAAATATATCACAAAAAAAAAAAACAACATTGATAATTTTCTACACTGGTAATAAGAACTATTATTAAAAAAAATGGATGATAACTGAGCAGAAAATCAGCATATCAGAATGATTTCTGACGGATCTTGTAACACTGAAGACTGGAGTAATGATGCTGAATGATGTGCCAGCTTTACCACACCAGGAACAAATTACATTTTAAAGTATATTTAATTAAAAATCATTACAAACATTTGACAGGTACTGTATATAGTTATCTATAAAACTAATGTCAAGCATTTGAGCAGAAGCCTTTAGATATTAATTCAGTCGTGTGTTTTGACTTGTAGTGTATATAATGTGCTTTTATCTATGTGAGCAAACCATGATGTGTTTTGGTGCTGTTGTTTTGCAATAGGCCTAACAGACTGGGAAGATGACGAGATACTGGCGTCCGTCTTGGCCGTGTCACAACAGGAATACCTCGATAGCATGAAGAAAAACGCCATGCATAGAGAACCTTCTCCAGACAGCAGTTGATAAAGGAGGGTTGAGGCACAATCTGCACCCAAAGCAGGAGGCAGAGACATGGGGATCAAACCAGTCACATTCTCTCCATCATCATGCAGTTCACACTGTCCTCCCTCTCCTTCCCCATCCATCAGTCCATCACTGGCCTCAGCCATTCAGCAGTTATGGCCCATTGTTGTGATACTCACCTAACCACTCCTTTTCTTTCGTATGCCATTCACACCATCATTGGACTTCTTTAGATGCATGTGAAAATAAACATGACTGATATCATTATAGAAAACATGGGGAAGCAAAATATTATTGAAAAAAAAAGTCATACTTTATCCTCTTAATTAATTGATTAATATAATCTTGTTTTATTTTCTTGTTTGGGATGAAAATGCTCTTTTTTCTTGGATAAAAAAAAGAACTTTCTGAAGAAATATACTTATTTGCTGGCATCCTTTTTATACAGTCTTGATTTCCTTAACATATTAGTAAGTTTTGTTTGTGATTTATGTGAATTTGCAATATTTTTGATGACTTCACTATTAATTTCAAATGTGGAAAACCGTTTTATTAAAGAATAAGGTGTGTCTGAATGATATTTATGAATGTAGAAATGCATGCAACTTTAATGCAATGCTGAAATCTACCAGTTAGGTGTCTCGAAGGATCATTAGGACATTTAAGTGTGGTAAGTCAGGTCTTGATATCTTCATAAAGCATTATCAGACACCATCGTTTAGCTATTAAGTTCCGTTTTTCTTGGTATATCATATGGAGACGAAACCACATTCGTCTTTGTAAATCGCTGATGTGGGACTGTCCCACATGCACAAACCATGCTGAAGTATTAGTCATTATGACCTTCGAACTGGCCTAAGATCATCCCTAATTATATGTGCAAATGTGCGCAAGATGTTTACTAAATGACTCTTGTTTCAACTACACTATTTAGTATCTACTTTTTGATTTTAATTTTTTAGTTACTAGTAAATAATCCAATGGTGACTAGTATGTTTTTCATTTACACTACTAGAAAAGCAGCATATTTTGCCATATAATTCTATATGACGATATGAGGTTTAGATTCACTTCCAAATTAAATGCATTTTAATTGCACCTGGTACTACTTCCAGTTTTTCTAGTTTTAGTTTTTTTTATTATTATTATTATTCTTTCTCTAGTCTATTCGTTTAGTAGTAGTAGTAAAATGTTTTAACTGCTAGTATCTATTTCAGTTTTATTTGCACTTAATTATGAGACGCTAGTATCTGTTTCAATTGTAACTAGTGGCATTTATCTCTGAGAACTGCTTTTTAAATTCTATACCTTCAGACTATTCAGAATAGTTATTATTTGATGCTTTTCAGTAAAATGCTATTAGAAACAGTGGATATCTTCTATTAGTGCATGGGTGAATTCAAAATGTACACGTTAAAAAAAAAAAAAACCAAGTCTAAGGTATTCCTGTCATCGCGCGCGCGCGCTCTTTTTGTGGTACGTTGAGTGTAAGCGCTGGAGAGATTCTTAGAACTTTAACCACCACTCATTAATATTCATTTGTTTCAATTTTTCAGCGATGTGATTGGCTGTCAGTTCAAAACACTCCAAGCGTGTTGGGCGGGTTCATTAGAGTGGGCGTGTTTACGCATGTGAACTTAAAACTTCAACAAACTGCGAGAGGACTCAGAAGTGTGTGTGTGATTGAAGGAGACGCTCACTGCAAAACGCGGAATTTAAATTGAAAACACAGTGACGAACCATAAGAGATTACCATGGATATGTCCTGCTGAGGCGGTTTACAATACTAGCTAAAGATATCACTTCTTTATTTTTTTTTTAGAGTTTTTTCTTTCCGTATAAAAACTGAAAATGTTGGATAATCGCACTGTTGACCTGCGTTTTGATCAGCTGGAAGACGTGAGAGCGAAAAATGGTAAGTTCGTTCAAATACCGAAAAACAACAAACATAATTTTTTTTGCATGTTTATGTTTGAATTCACTTTTAAATCATTTTAAACTTAATAAACAGTTAATATGCGCTTGTGCAAAATTTATATAAATCCAGAAGCATACTTAAGAATTACCCACATGAGTTCTTGGTTGTTGTGTTATATCTTTATTATATTTAATAGTGTTTTTTTTGTTTGTTTTTTTTTTAGCTAAAGAACACTTTGAGAAGCAATATAAGATGGGAGCACTTCTGGGAAGCGGCGGGTTCGGCTCTGTGTTCTCCGGACAGCGCATTTCAGACGGACAACAGGTAAGAATGATATGCAATAATATAAAATGCAAACATTTGGATATATGTCTTCATGAATTCCCTCTCTAAATTACCGTCATTATCATTTTAGGTCGCTATTAAACAAATATCCCGTGATAGAATTCAGCAGTGGGCCAAACTGGTGAGTAATCCTTCATATTAATGCAAAAGTTTTTTTGTATATATAAGTCCTCAAGGGTAAAATTACATTAGTTTCGTCAGGATCTTGAACCTGCAAACAAAAAAGTCATAGAAATAAGAATGATAGCGCCCTCTTCTGATTGTTTTGGTTGTGTAAGTACAGTAAGTGACGTAGGCATGTCGATATGGATTTTTCAAAACACCTACAAGGGAAACTTAAGTGGAATTTCCCTAATGTGTCAGAACCAGTTTAATAGTAGACTTGATCGACGAGATATTTTTGATTTCAAAATAAGAAGTATATTCATAGGTCCAAAATATGTGCCAGATAAAATTGTAGTTCCCCTTTTTAATAACCCAGGGAGAAACCCCTGCAATACCAGTGGAAAATAATCAGAATCCAAAGTTAACAATGACTTATTTTATTTTTTATTTGACCTTCATAGCCTGGTTCAGCAAACGCAGTCCCCATGGAGATCGCTCTCCTGCTGTGTCTGGATGGAGGGTCAGGGTCGGGTCACCGCAGCATCATCCGGATGCTCGACTGGTTTGAGATGCCAGGTCAAGAATACCTCATTGTGTTTGAGAAACCCCAACAGTGCCAGGACCTGTTTGACTTCATCACTGAACGTGGGGCCCTGGAGGAACCCATTGCACAGAGGTGCGAAAAAGCAACAGCAATGTCTTTTGGCATTCGATTCTAACCGTAAACCACAATACTGAAGAGAACTGTCTTTTTCAGGTTCCTCAAACAGGTCATTGAAGCCCTGCAGTTCTGCCACTCGGAGGGAATTGTGCACCGGGACATCAAAGATGAGAACATCCTCGTTGACACCCGCACCGGAGACATCAAAATCATTGACTTTGGATCTGGCGCTGTACTGAAAGACTCCATTTACACTGACTTTGAAGGTAAGGCAGCTTTAGGGTGGTTATTGCATATGCATGAATTTAACATGAATGTGGAGCAGTTTCTAATGAGCTTTCTGTCTTTTTAGGAACACGAGTCTACAGCCCTCCAGAGTGGATCCTCCACCAGCGTTACAGCGCTCGTCCGCTCACCGTGTGGTCACTGGGCGTACTTCTGTTTGACATGGTGTGTGGAGACATTCCCTTCGAGCGGGACGCTGACATTGTACAAGCCACTCCAAGTTTCACGAAACGCATCTCCAAAGGTGAGCCTGCAACCAAAATGAAATCTACTTACTTAGAGAGACTAAAAAAAAAAAGAATGTTGGTAACCAAACAGTTTTGGGTCCCTTTGACTTCTACTGTATTTTTGTCCATATCATAGACTGTTTGGTTATTTGAAATGACATTTTTAAGTGAACTATTCTTCAACAAAATGACATATAGACTTATTATATTGTTTTCCAATATAGAAAATTGATACAATTTTTAATGGGTTGTCATGTCCAACATTTTACTATTGTTTTGTGCATTTGTACTTGTAAAACTTGCAAATACATTGCATTATGGAAATCAAATGGGTTACAAATTATGCAAACGCTGTTTCAGTGTAATCAAGCTGATTTGTTACTTAAGGACATTTACATTTGTGCATTTACTTACAGCAGAAGCACATGAGCAGTTCATCATAGAGCCAATAATATTTGTAGTATACAATGGCAGGTTAATTCAACATTTATTCTTTTATTTCAGAATGCCAGTCTCTGATTCGCTGGTGCCTTTCATACAGGCCGGAGGATCGGCCTAGTTTGGAGCAGATTTTGCAGCATCCTTGGATGAAGGAGAGCTCTGAGGACATTAGATATTTGCAAGCGGAAAGCAATATTAAGCCAAGCCTTTAAATCCTGAAGGACTTTGGACTCGATTCAGAACTTTCAAACACACTGTTTTGCTTTTACACTGGACTTCCTGAACTCTAGTTGCTGGCTTCTGGATTCTTCCTTATTTATATTTTTGTGTGGCTGCCTTCAGTGTTCATGTTGTTTCATATGGACTTGGGATCTATACTTCTAGAAGCCCAGAATAGCCCTGGATTGCTGCAGGTTTACTTTATGAATGAATATTTCCCACAACTACAACCATCACATCTCAATGCAACTTTTTTTATTTATTGGTCATTATTTATTTTCTCTCAGCCACATACTAATTTATTTCTGCAAGAAGTTTCAGAAGCAGTAACCTGTGTTCGTCTTGTTTGTTGGTTGTTTTGAAGTTCTAACTGACTTAAATGACAACTTGCAGTTATTTACCAGACTGCCATGAAACCTGGTTTTACAGGTTTCTGTTGTACAGTGATATTCTCTCCCTGTTCTAAGGGGTTTCAAAAAGACTTTGGATCTGCTTTCCAGTCTTTTGACGGGAGGCCTGGCGGGACAATAATTCAGGCTCATGTGGATCTGTTCCCATTTATCAACACACACTCTCAAAGAAGGTGCGACAGGAGAGAAGAGGAACATTCCTGTGGATCCTGTTTACTCTAAATGAATCAATTCCCTAGATGGATTCCTCAGAGCCATTACTAAGCCGGCTTTTGTTTTATGTCTGTATTGTTTGAGAAATGCCTGTGCTGTAACTTAAAGATTGGTGTCAGGACACTTTGTATTGAACTAACTCAGATGTGGCATTTTGTTGGAAGTTCCCAAATGTCAGCTTGTAAAGTAATGTCATGAGGGTTTCAACCACTAACCCACTGTTGATGTTTACTAGAAGGGCCTATGGGCTTTTCCTAAATGTCTGATTTCATTATAACACACCAAAGAGGTCTGCCTTACTGTCTTATGTGATATAAACATACATGATGGCAAATTTATTTGATTTTGATTTGAAATCTGGAATTTGAAATGTGTGTTTGGATCCAAAACAGCATTGATATGTTCGAATTGTTTGATTTGAGATTTTAAAATTTAATGTATGCAAATTGGACCTTTCCCAACATAACATGTAACAGTCAGTTTTTTTCTTTCATTTTATGTTACGAAAAATAATCCTTGCGGTTTTCGCTTGGGTTGGCACAACAATTTAGCTGTAAATACTTGTGTATTCAACAATGTGCTGTGGCTGTTGTCACATCATGTTTAATTTAAGAGATTCTATGAATAAAAATATAGATGTGGAATATCTTTATTTAACAAAACACCTGTCTTGTCTTTTTTTTATCCATTTTCTTCTCATGCAAATAGGAAATACAAGGAGAAACTGCTGACAAATCAATGATTAAATCTAAATGGTGATCCTAGTTTTCTGTTCATTAAGTTAAAGGAATTTTTAAACAGGCCTCTCCAGTCAAACCATTCAGGTTAGTTATTCCCACCAAGTGAAGAAGGAATCTGTTGAACACACCTGTGTATGTTTAGAATAATGGAAACAACTTGAGCCTTAAAGCAAAGTATTTTGGGACCTTAGAGCCCCCTACAGTTAAGTGAGTGGAAACAACTGTCGTATATATGTCACCGTCATAATTACAGTAGGTAGCTGCCGTCAAGCAATCCGCCCATTTTGCTGAATTTCGTACCCGTTCACCAAACTTACATAGGTCCAGAACAGACATTTGGTAGAGTGACCATTCATCCTCTTTTCCCCGGACATGTCGGACATGCTGGGATTTATAAATGTACTAAAATTTTTGGGTTGACTTTGTTTTCTTATTGTTTTCATACTTGCTGAAGGTTATGAGTGAAAAGTAGCTTGACCAATACCATGCAGGCATTGTACATAATCGACCAATCGTAGGGTGCTAGAATGCCCTAATGAGACAGGACATGTCCCGGAAAAAGAGGATATATGGGCACCAAAAATTTAGGAAGAAATGTGGGAAAGAAACAGATGCCATTCGCCTTATTAGAAGTTGGTGTGACATCAAAATGATTTTGAAAATATTACCAAGTTAAAAAAATTACATGCATTTGCTTGTGATGTCTCAGAAAATTGCACCTGTTTGGAATCTCTTTGCTGCCCCCTAATGGTCCCTGTAGTGGGACCATTAATTCTTAGGTGCAATCTAAGGTTTGTATGTGCTTGTTTTTCCCAGCAGTATTAGTAGGATCATTCAGCTAAATACAAGTTAAGCAGAGGGTGGAAATCTAGTATCAGATTTAGTTAAATATAAAATGGAAAATGAAAGGAAGAAGAAGAAAATCCTCCCAGGGACACTTACAAGAAGTGATTCTGTGGGACTTTTCTCCCTTCTCTCGACAACATCTGATGTGTTTCATGGAGCAGCGGTGGGGAAATCATCATTAAGCTCTAAAGCATTACTGATCGAGCAGATCGTGTGAGTCTGTAGACAGACTGGGGTTCGTGTTTGTTGATGATGATGGCGGCAGCGGCTGCCAGTGAAAAAGTCCAAACAGAAGCACTGAAGATAAAACATCCATGTAGAACCAAAAAAAACAAGTGTGTTTCTACTGCATGATAGCGAGATTTTCTATTTAAAAAAAAAAAAAAAAAAAAAAAAAAAAAAAAAAAAATTGCCATCGGTGAATTACCTCTTTAAGCACTTGATGCTTTGGCATCATGATAGTAAACATATTTGTCACCCATGAACTTTTTTGTTTAGTGATTACATGGTACTCCAAGGTAGTTTACTTTAAAGAACACCATGGTGCTTTTTGGATTCAAACAGAAAGTACTAAAAGGTACCATTGTAAGGATTATCATACCATCTTTGCGAAAGTACCATATATTACCTTCTGATATGAACAGTGGAGATTTATAATGTGGGACTGGCATCATTTTACAAGAGAATGATATCATTGTAAAACACAGGAACCAGATAATCATATGTACAGTATGTCCACTGGTCAAACTTCATCAGTTTGGTGATTTTGGTGATCCAGAATGTATCGCTCATCCTCAGGACGTTGTCTGATTTCTTGTCCACTTCTGCTGTTGTGATGGCAGAGATTCTTAAAGTTCTTACTTGTCTGTTTATCATGTCGATGCAGAGGACTGGTGACTGCTTGGGTTGGCAGAATTGTTTCACCATAAATACTTGAACAATGTAATGTGACAATTGTCTTAAGATGTTCCATTATTTCCAGATGTTCCGTTTTGAAACAACTGTCTTGTCTGTTATATATCCGAATTTCTCAGTTTCTAAATAGTAGCAAATATAAAATCAATTATCTGAAAATTAATTATATGTATGGACTGTTTTTTTTTGTAAAAGAATAATATGCAAATAAAAGCTATGCAATTATGATAATATTTGTCTTTGCATTATTTGTTGTTGTTGTATTAAGTCACTTTAACAAATTAAAATCAGCTGTTAATAAATCTGATCGGTGTCAAATATTACTTAAATGTGTATTTAAGCAGTAAAGACACATTTTGCACGTTTTATGTTTTGTTTTTTACATGCCACTTTTCTCAGTCTTTATAAATGTTGTGTTAATTGTGTGAGGATGTGTGTTGAACAGCCTCGAATAATGCCAGTTAAATCTAGGTTTGTTCAATAAGACTCTACATTTCCTTGCTGTAAACTTTTATTAACTTTTATTAAAATGAACTGACATTATAACATTATATAATGCTTTACACATTAGTAATTGATAATTTCAGACTCTGTCGTGATGATTAGGCTATGCAGAAATTATTGCTTACTTCTGGAGAGCAACACATCATACTTCTTGAGAAAGCGTTTCAATGGATTTTTGTAATATTTCATTTTTGTTGAGCAACACTTTAGCAATATTTTAGTTAGTTTAGTCTATAAATTGGAGTCAACTAAACGTTAAAGATAGCACAGATTTAATTAAGAATTAAAACGAAATTTTTAAACATAACAGACCACTCGATTTTTTAAATATACAAATGTTTTTGCGAAAAGTGCACTAATAAAATGTTGTCATAAAAATGACAAATATTATATTATTACAAATATGTTTTTTTTTCTTCTTCAAAACAAAGCTAATCGAATCTTATCCTCAATCTTTCATGGGTTGCATAATAAAAATTATGCTAAATATTTAAATTATACTACATATTTAAATTAAAGTTACTTATGAAAATGTTAATAATTACAAAGGGGGTTACATCTGAATATTTCCACACGCACACATACACACACACACACACACACACACACACACACACACACACACACACACAGATTTAATTGATTTCTTTCATAAAAGTCACTGACTGCTCTGGGACACCAATGTTTCAGGAGTTTAGTACACAGCGTAGGACACATGTTTATTCGATAACTGGTTTATTTCCTATTTGGGTTTGTGTATATGCTTTTATTTTTATTTTATCCAAGGCATTGTAAGATGCCAGTGTTTCCTGTCATAGCTATGCGAAGCTTTGATTTCAAAAACAGTGTCACAGCTCTTGGTTTCCTGTCACAATTTTAAATCTGCATTAAACCTCAGAACAATCTCAAAGTAAAAAGAGGTGCTTAAGTCTGATTTTGTGGTGGCTGTGCTTTAAAACTAAAGCATTATAATCTTAATTCAAGTGAAGAAGGTTTTTTAAAGTCTGACAGGAAGCAGTGTTTAATGTTTAAATATTTCAAAATGATTATATCAGCTGAAAACATTCGTTAGAAATGTAGAAAAGTAATCAAAGAGTAATCAAATGTAATCAGTTACATTAATAAAGTAATTTAAATAGTTACACTACTTATTAGATTTTAAATAGTGTAACTTGTAATCTGTAACCGATTATGTTTTCAAAGTAACCTTCCCAACACTGGGTAATTTGTGGTACTTTTTTTTTTTTTTTAATTTTTAAAATGTATTATTATTATTTTTTACCATAACTTTTTTGGTAACGTTATTAGTTAGACCCGAGCCTGCACGTGGCGCTAAACCGTTTCCATAATTCAGAACACAAGGAAGTGAAGAAGACGAGGCGGACGTTAACAGGAAGCGCTTGTGTGTTTGGGGACGTCAACACTTTTCCTCGAGCACCTCTGGTCGTTTTTCCTCTTCGTTCGCTGCATCTGTGAGCGGTTTGATGGAGCAGCGGCGGGGAGATCATCACTGAGCATCGCTACAGACCGAGCGGATCGTGAGAGTTTGTGGACAGACCGGGCTTCATGTTCGAGGATGATAATGGCAGCAGCAGCAAGCAATGAGAGTCCTAACAGAAGCACCGAAGATAAAACATCCGCCCGAAGACAGAATGAAGGTGAGAAACAGCAATTATTATTATTTTATTTATACATCTGACTGCTTAAGGACTAGATGATTTCAACGAATGCCACGAAGTAGTCAACTCAAAAATAATAATAATAATAAAAAAATACCATGGTAGCCATAGTTACCACCTAAATTCCATAGTCACCTCTAATAAAGTCGTACTTTGATATTACCATGTTTTTTTGGACGTATAATACGGTGCTGTTTGACTGACAATGTAAATAACATGGTACATGAATTTAGTACTATGGTATTGCTATAAGAGACCATCACTTACAAAAAGTAGCATGGTATTCCTTGAAGTATCCTAGAAAAATACCATGGTTCAGGAGAATGACAATAAGTAAAATGCAAATATTCACATTTAAAATTGGTCTCACATTAATTTATTATGATTATACAGTAACAACAATAACATCTGTAGTAATTGTTTTTTTGTTTTTTTTGTTGGAAACTACTATATCATAGTGCCATAGATTTTATGCATATGTACGATAGAATTTTTTGAAGTACTGTGTAAATGGCATGAACTTGGCAGTTGTTCAAATATAGTACGTATAAAAGTACTGCTTGTGGTTTACCACTGGACATTTTTTGTAAGATTAGTTGTGGTGTAGAGCCCCAATAATGTACAAAAATACATTAATATTCAAAAATAGTTGAATACAGCTCACTCCGGATGCGTCACGTTCAATTCAAGTAGTGTCCAAAACAGTTTATTTAATCACCAAATGGGCAAAAGTTCACTTCAAGAATGAACAAAGTGACGTAGATGACTGAGTTTGAAGTTCGGCGTTTAAAAAAAGAGAGCAAAACGGAAAGAGAAGTGTGATCGCCTATTATTGTTCTCTATATGAAGCAGACTTTATTATAGCCGTAGAAATACAACCATTTCACTGAAAAATGTACGATACATGTCATTATGTACATGAACAATGATCTGGGAAAAATATAATGTGATTTAATGGAAAACCGTGTGAATGGCGCTCTGTGGATTGATCAGAATTTCTGTTGGCTGAACAAACATATCAGTGTGCTTTCTCACGTCACAGCTTTAAACCTGCAACTCCGCTGGATAACAAACGCATTAATGTGACCAGCTGGAAATAAAATAATGCATTTGCATTGCAGGTGGTAACAATCGTGACATTAAACATTTGCGTCGGACGTGCATGTGTTTTGGTCGTATTGTTTTAACCACTTGAGGCAATACTAATGTTCGCGTCCTCTCAGCCTTGAAAGCAAACTGCTGGTCTTTCTCTACTAATTCAACATCTAGTTAACAAATCAATTCCATAGTAATGATATGAAAACATGCATTATAGTATACTGTAAACACACCGTTCGTTGTGTTTTAATTCCCCATCCCCACTCTGTGCGGTGCATGAGAATATCACATTGTCGCATGTCGAAACAACCAGAGATGTCAGTGATTCCGCGTCTAGAGACCGCTCTCGTACTGTCTAATGACAACAGACCTTCTCATCCACTCCAGCAACAGACGAAACCAAGAAAAACTATTGGAATGGATTTTGCCGATAGTTTCGGCAATCAACTATCGGTCCCGATTAATCGGCAAAACCGATCAACCGGTCAACCTCCGTTAGTAAATACTCTAAAAATGTTAATTGTTAATTCATAACTAATGCATTAGCTAGTGTTAAAAGTTGTACCTGACTTAATTCAACTGTTTCACTGCCTTTGCAGTGCTTTGTATGTGTAAAAATGCTCCAGAACTGCTGTTGTAGTGGATGTTATGCACCACAGGGGTTAATCGTGGCAGTGATATTCTCATGTAAAGTGCTTTGTATTTCCTCAGTCGGTAAATAAACCGTGAAACATTTTGACCTGCCTATCTTGCAGACAGGAGCTCTTTTTACCTGTCAGATGGGTTTTGAGGGTGTGACACTTTCTTATGTCCGTCTGCATTTATGACATTCTTTACAGAAGAAAAGACATCAGCGCACTGAAAACCAGCAAAACAAGTTCTTAAGTTTCACAGATCCTGTTCATCATGTCTGTAGTGTCCACAGCCTATCTCTAATAACCTCAACTAACAACTTTTTAGTTATATGCATTCTCCCTAATAATAATTTGCTTTTATTTCTTTGACTTTGTATCTCGACTTTTAATATTGTGTTAGTTAGATAATGTTGCAGCTTTGGCTGATTGGTAACTACTTTGCCGGCAAACTGCTAAATGAACCGGTATTCAGTAATAAATGAACTAGGAAAGTGTTTGGTTGAATGAATGAATGAATGAATGAAAGTGTCTGTAAGCAGGGTGTTGCCACTGGTTTGAGCAAACATTCGCCCACTGTCGACATGTGTAGGTGTGTCCTAACTGAAGATACAAACTAAACATTGACTAGCCTCATTCAGAAAAGTGAACCCTAATTCAGTGTTAATTCAGCCATCCAGTTATTCCGGTTTCACATTGGCAGTGAAAAACCTAGTTTTGACTAAAGTTTGACTCAAAGACTATGTCTCTTGCAGTCAACAAGAAGTTGAAGTACATCAGTTTGGCGATTCTGGTGATCCAGAATGCATCGCTCATCCTCAGCATCCGGTACGTGCGGACGTTGCCAGGAGATCATTTCTACACCACGTCAGCCGTGGTGATGGCAGAAGTTCTTAAAGTCCTCACCTGTGTGCTCATCATCCTGATACAGAAGAGAGGTGCGTTCACTGGAAGCACATGGTGGCATGTTACATTGCAGCTAGTGACATAATGTGTATTAGGTTCAAAGATTAATATCTTATCTCACAATACTTTTTGTTATTTTTTTAAAAAAAGTATACATTTATTATGATTTAAAATGCATTTTAAAAGAAATGCCACCTTAATATTTTAATGGCATTCATATAATTTAAGTGTGGCTAAAGTGACCAAACACTAATCTACATAAGAAATTAATATTTTTATTAAATTGATCAAAAGTGACAAGTTATTTAAAATGTTACAAATGTTTTCTATTTTAAATAAATGCTGTGAATGCTTGAATTTTCTATTCAGCAGAAAATCCTGGATAATTTTTTTTAATCATGGTTTCACAAAAATATTAAGCAGCAGAACATTCATAATAATAAGAAATGTTTCTTGAGCATTAAATCATTTTATTAAAATAATTTCTGAAGGACAATGTGACACTGAAGTCTGGAGAAGTGATGCTGAAAATTCAGCTTTGCATCACAGGAATAAATTACATTTTAAAATATATTCAAATAAAAAAACATCTTATATTTAGAGGATTTTATTCTTGTTGAATTTTTGTAATATTTCACAATATTACTGTTTACTGAATTTTCGATCAAATAAATGCAGCCTTGATGAGATACAAAGATAATAAGATCCAAAAACTTAAAAAAAAATTAATAAAATCTATCGACCCTAAACTTTTGAAAGGTAGAGTATGTAATAACAATACTACTAGTACTAATAATAATAATTAATATATATTTTTAAATGATAACGCATATTAGTAGTAGTAGTATTGCAGCAGTGTGCCTGATGATAATGTATCCTTTCTCATTTCTTTCTGAATACAGGTAATGTGAAGTCCTTTGTGTCGTTGTTGTATGACTCTCTAGTCGTACAGTATTTGGACACACTGAAGTTAGCAGTCCCGTCACTCATCTACACTTTACAGAACAACCTGCAGTATGTGGCCATTTCCAATTTACCAGCAGCCACTTTCCAGGTAAGGCTGCTCCACTGTTTGTTTACGCCCTTCCTTCCTCCTCTCTGCTGATTCACTCCTTTTCACTTTGAGAGTCTGCTTATAATTGTATTTCAATGTAACGATGTAACAAATTTTCATATTTATCTAAATATATAATTTACAAAAACATTTTAATACACTAAAACATGTTAAACATTGAACAGTGAATCAGATTTTTGAATTATTTAACTGAAACAGGTTCAGAATCAGAACAGATTCATAGAAATGAATTGAACATAGTATCGAACACTGTTTTGGCAATAGAAGTTTAAATCATAGATACTATCAAATATGTTTTAAATTATAGTTTTAGTGGCCAATACTTATAGATAAATGAAAATACAGTTTAATGAGGTACACAGAATATTAATTAAGTGGACATGTGTTTTAAACAATATTTAACCAATTAGATATTTTTTTCTGTAGGTCACATATCAGCTGAAGATCTTGACCACAGCGTTGTTTTCAGTGCTCATGCTGCGCAAGAGTCTGTCTAAAATCCAGTGGATCTCTCTAGTGCTGCTGTTTGCCGGTGTGGCGATCGTC
Organism: Cyprinus carpio; assembly: GCF_018340385.1. NCBI lineage: Eukaryota > Metazoa > Chordata > Actinopteri > Cypriniformes > Cyprinidae > Cyprinus > Cyprinus carpio. The sequence continues at coordinate 5,046,047 of NC_056579.1, forward strand.
CAGGTGGAGCAGGAGGGCGGAAAACAGAAGGAGGCTGTGACCAGCACCAACCAAAGCTATTTCAAGGGCCTGGTGTCTGTGATCATTTCTTGCTTATCCTCCGGGTTTGCCGGCGTTTACTTTGAGAAGATCTTGAAGGGCAGCTCGGCCTCGGTGTGGATGAGAAACATCCAGCTCGGGATCTTCGGGACTCTTTTGGGTCTCCTCGGCATGTGGTGGAACGACGGCGCCGCCATCGCAGAGAAAGGCTTCCTGTTTGGCTACACGCCCATGGTGTGGGGCGTCATCTTCAACCAGGCGTTCGGTGGTCTCCTGGTAGCTGTTGTCGTAAAATACGCGGACAACATTCTCAAAGGCTTCGCCACCTCTTTTTCCATCATCGTGTCCACGATCACTTCGGTCTACCTCTTCGGCTTCCACGTGGACCTGATCTTCACACTGGGTGCGGGATTGGTCATCGGAGCCGTCTACATGTACAGTCTCCCCAAACCAAACACAAGCACTTCCAGCACCAGCACATCTTCATCTAGTCACAGCAAAGCAGGAGACCCGGAGCTGGATGCTTTCCTCCCAAAGTCAGTGCTGGTGAAATGAAATCTGTGTCCCCTTCCATTAATCACTCTTTACCTCTCTCGGTGGAAGTCCTAACTCTCTCCTCTTTCTCGTTTCTCTCTGCTGCTGTGGGTTTGGGTGCTTCTGTGAACACTTAACCGTCTGGTTTAGACTAGGTAGCTCATGAACGTGGCTGTTGGCACCTAATTCTTTTGGAAAGCACAAACCAGAGAGACGTAGATGTGGGTTTTGCTGTTTTCAGTGTTTCTTTTTTAATACCAAAAACAAGCAGTGGCATTTTTCACCTTCGTAGGCATATCTCTCTCAAACGTCTTCACCTCTCTTCCCTGTCTGCCTTAAACAGCCTTTTCCTGTTAGACAGCTCAATCTTGGGGTAAAAGACGAGAAAATATTTGCCAGGCTACTGCAGAGCAGAGGAAAATGGGGCTGGATTGACTTGAAAACTAATGAGGGAATCTCACAAAACCTCTAACTTCTACTTCAAAATCAAGAGAAAACAATCAAAGCCTGTTAAGTACCAGTACAAATGTTTGCATTGTGAAATTTAAGCACATTTAACTCACAAAATTTCTCAATGCAATACAAAAAAAGAAAAACTTGATCCTGTCTGGATACAAAGTGTTTTTTTTTGTTTTTTTTTTAAACAAAAATTAAATTCAGTACAACATCTACTACTATGATACATGAATAATTTTGAAATTTAAATAATATATATTTTTTACTTAAAAACAAGAATTAAATTCAATACAGCACCTACTACAAATAAGTACTCTTACATTTAAATAAAATATATATTTTTATATTTTATGGTAATAAGAATTTAGGAATAGAATGTGATTATTTGTGTTGAAAATAATGCAAAATGTTGCAATGCAAAAATCTTAATGGTCCACAAAACAGGGCTTAATTTTCTTTGCACAAAAATTTTATTTCTTATTTAGTATATATATATTTCTGGTTTGTTTTCTTTTGATTTTGGTGTGAAATTAATCCCAGACATTACTTTGACAGGTTTTGTGAGATTCACTCACAGCTACTTCTACATGCTGCAAGTTCTTTGCCAAAATCATTGTTAACTGTAAATAGAGACAAAGAAAAGCTGTGTGAATGTCTGCCGTGTTTACAGTTAAAACATGGCAATACCTATAAAGTTTGTGAAGTGGCAAAGAGCTTGATTTATGCATATCTGTAGCAGTAATGTGGCACTTTGTTGCCGGCGTGCTGAGTTTGGTCTCATTCTGAGTGATTTGGGGCTGACTTAGTAATAGTAGAGGTGTCAGATAAAGGATGCTTTTAAATCAGCTTGCAGGGACTTATAAGTTACATTCATCTCAAACATTTATCTCTGCCTATCCTCCTTACTCATAATGCAATGTGTTAAGAGATGCCATCCTCAAAAGTCTGAAAATGGCCATCTGATTGACACTGATCTCCATTAAAATATTGAAATCAACTACAGAACTAGTTAAATATTTGACTGGCAGTCACTTAACACATTGTTTCCATGTGGATTTTTGCTTGCACCCTCATCTTTGTAACTTGGTCATTTTCTAACCAAATGGCACCTTAATGAAGGCTGTTTTCATTGTGTGCGCATATGCGTGTGAGGGGGACTAGTTTTGCTTAACCACCAAATGGTTAATGCCGTGCCTTTCTCAATCAACTTGTTACTGAATGGTGACTATGTTAATATAGTTCTTACACTGTACATAATATCAAAATACTATATCATCTTTTTATGATACAAAAAATGAATCGAGATTTGTGGATTTATCTTATGTTATGTATTGTACAAACAATTTTGTGCACATATTTAATACAAATATGCCAAAACTGTTCATTAAATCCCCACACACCTGAAGAGTCCTGATACAAAATGAATGTTTTCTTTTATCTTTTTTTTTTTTTTTTTGCAGTAGTAAATATGCTTACCAGAGCACATGTTGTGTTTGGTGACCAGTTACAGGTGATGGATCACACGTTAGGGTTTGGGGAAGTATATGGTTGAAGTTTGGTGAAGAGGTTTTGTTGCTTGTAATGGGTTTTATATGCACGATTCATGTACTATTAAAAGAACTGGGTTAAGTGCTGCTTGATGAGTTTAGACAGTAGATTTGAATTCTTCATTGTTTTGGGTGAAGAAATGTGGCCCGCAGTGATTCAGTTTACTTTGGTTGTTTACTGATTTGCTTTTTATTTTTTTATTTTAAAGTCAACATGAAATGAAAAATAGGAAATGGCTTTATTTAATGTATTACAAGATGCTGTGCACATTGTTTTTTTTTTTATGTTTTTTTTTTTTAAATGTAACAATTTGCCCATCCGCAAAAGTATATTAAAATAAGTGATGCAGAAATTATTTGGCTATTAATGTACTGATGTTATGACTAAAATTGCCATTTACACTTGTGGAAAAAGTTTGGAATAATTATGTTTTTTTTTTTTTTTTTTTTAAAGACTGCATTTATTTGATTAAAATACAGTACATAGTACAGAAATTTTGTAAAATATTATTACAATTTAAAATAACTTTTTTCTGTTTTAATATATATTTTTTAAATTATTTACTGCTGTGTTGTAAAGCTAAATTTTCAGCATCATTACTCCAGTCTTCAGTGTCACATTCACTGTATTGGATAATTTATTTTGTATTTTTAATTTAGTTTTGATTTTTGTTATTTTTATGGAAACAGTGATGCACTACCATTCAAAATTTTGGTGCAAGTATGATAAAAAGAAAGAAATTATTTATTTTATTTATTATTGCAAGAATGCATTAAATTGGTCAAAAGTGACAGTTAATTTATAGTTTTACAAATAAAAAGAAAATCTTTTTCAAATAAATGCTGTTTAGTAAACTTTTTTCCCCATCAAACAATCCTGATATAAATGTATCTCAATTTCCACAAAAATATTAAACAGCAAAAACATTTCAACATTGATAAGAACCATCATTGAGCACCAAAAATAAATGAAAATTCAACTTTGCCATCACAGCAGTAAATTACATTCAAACATTATTAATAATTTCACATTATTACTGTTTTTACTGTATTTTTGATCAAATAAATCTTGGTGGGCTTTTGACCTCCACTACTGACTTTTAAAAATCAAATTAATACCTATGGTATACATGTTATTTAATATGCTACAAAAAAATTGTAATTAACATTTCATGTTGATTTTAGTTCATAAATACTAGTTCCCTGCAGCTCTAAAACTGAAAGTCTAGATCTTAAATCCCATCACTGAATTGTTTTCAGAGATTTTTTTTTTTTTCAGGAATGAATGAGCCGAGAGTGGCCTCAGGCAGCTAAAGTGATTGTGTTTGTGTGGTAATATACATGTTATCTAGAGTTATGAGTGTGTCTGTGTGTGTTTGGGTATGAGAGAATTTACCCACAAGCCATTTTCTGACACAAAACACTTGTGCGTGATGCTGACCAACATGCAAATTTTCATATTTGTTTATGAGAAATTATAATGATGGTTGTATGTCAGAACATAGCCCTGAAAGATATATTATCATGAATATCAGGATTACAAAAGATGGGAGCATTTTCAGTGAATCACAATGAAACAAGTATAATATGTGAACTGAAAATACTGTCTTTGTTTTCTTTTGGCTCATGATTGGTTAGATCTGATTTTAAATACTTGAGCTGAAAGTGATTGCTGGTACAAAGATACAAAACCTTGCACATGTCCAGTTGAGATTTCTGTTCAATTTTGTGTTCTGTGATAACTGTTAATAAAAACTGGTCAGATTTCATCATCACAGCTGATAAATCAAGGACGGCCTCTGTTAAGCCCTGTCTCTGGCACTATGATCTATATTGTAAATAGTCTGTGAAGAGTTGAAGTACAGCCCCTGGTGGCTGATTTCTTACAGTGGCCTCTTTCTTGAGGCTGACAATAAACATCAAATAGAGAATAGAGAGTTTCTGTTTCTTATATGGGCCTCAGAAGTGAATCTTTCTTGTGTGTGCATGTGTATGTATAACCCCAGTGAAGATTAAAACGTCACATTTCACACCAAAATCAAAGCATAAGAAATAAAGTTTTGTATGAAGACTATTTAGGGCAATTAATGCAATAATTTCATAATTTCTCCTCTATTTGCATTGCTGTAAATGTAATACATCTGGAGTTTTCACTGGGGTTTTTGAGTATATATTTTTTGTAATACCCATGTGTTCTTAGTGATTCTTATTTTATATATATATATATATATATATATATATATATATATATATATATATATATATAAATCCGCATAAATTAAAGTGATGCACAAATACTTACTACCATGATTAAGAAATGTTCAAAATACTTTTTTTTTTAATGTAACCATAATTTATTCACCTGTAAAAACACCTTAAATCATCTGTACATCATGAAAAGCTGGATTTTCAGGGCAAATGCTGGCATAAAAAATGCAACCAGATCAGGTTATCAGAGGTGAATTTGCTCAAAGCCTGAGGATACTAGCCACTAACTCAACTCTTGTACCTTTTATATTAATAAACTGCATGGCCTAAAGTATGACAGAATTTGAACACCACACCCACATGCTTGTTGAACTTTTAATTCCATAAACATTGTTAATAATTAGGGAATCGATCCTCCATAATAGCCGCCCTCCACCTTTCTGGGAAGACCTTCAACTAAAGATGGAGCAAATATCATCTCCAAGGACCTTGCATAAGTGACATTGTCATGCAGAAAAGAATAGTATTATATAAATGCTCGTTTAAAGGAATAGTATTTCACCCAAAAATGAAAATTTGCTGAAGATTTACTCGCCCTCAGGCCATCTGAGATGTAGATGAGTTTGTTTCTTGATCAGAACAGATTTGGAAAAAATTAGCACTGCATTACTTGCTCACTAATCAATCCTCTGCAGTGAATGGGTGCCGTCAAAAGTCCAAACAGCTGATAAAAACATCACAAGTAATCCACACGACTCCAGTCCATCAATTAATGTCTTGTGAAGTGAAAAGATGCATGTTTGTAAAAAATTACTTGTGTATTATTATGATGTTTTTATCAGCTGTTTGAACTCTCATTCTGACGGCACCCATTACTTATATTGAATTTTTTTGTACCTGTTAAGTTTAAATAGCTAATTCTGTTCATTACAAAGGTGTGTCCACATTCATTTATGTATTGTGTAATGGGTATATATATTTCTCACAGATTCCCAATGAGCAGTGTGAGATTGCTGGGTTCATGTTTTACATAATTACCTCTGTGTATAATATTCAAGAATGCATTGACTTGTGTGTGTAAAAACAAGCATTGTGAGAGACACATACACATAATGTGAGCTAGTCCACATATTTGGAGAGATATGTAACACTACATTGCATATTCTTGCTTTGTTTCTACGCAATTAATGTCATTTCTCTCTCTCTTTTGTTACTTTTAGTCCCAAGGCTCCAGGAAAGAAGAAAAGAAACTGAAGAAACATGATAAATGAGAAAAGATGATAAGAACACATTGTGCCTACAGGGCCTACACTCCTGCCCTATTTCCAAAGGAAAAGATGAGGGTTATATTTCAAGTGCCTTATTATGCTCACAATATTACACTCTGTTATGAAAGATGGAACTTCTAAACGAAACTGTGCTGACTTACTTTATGGTACCTCATATTTATTCTGTTGCCTTATTGTTTTGCATTTGATATTGTGATTGACTGAAGTTATAATACTAGTGTAAACAGATTTTGTGTTTTGAATGCTGGAACTGGAAAAATGAATTGAAAATCCTCATCATACTTGGATTTCAAAAGGTGCTGCCTTATAATTAAATCTTTGTTAGGCATTCTTAGTATAGTTTTTTATTAAAGTGTTGTCATATGTGTTAATTTGCCTTGTGTTTTTTGTAGTGCCTTATACATTTCATCTGTTTAATGTGTGAGAGTATATAAAAGTCAAGCAAACTTTATTTTCTCCAAAGTGCACTTTCAAATTTTAACTCATTTATGTTAAATAGCCTATGCTAATAAACCTTAGTGCACCTCTTTAGATGACAAAAATGCCATTTCTGACCTAAACACATTATGTAAGAGGGTAGTCACTGTGTTCTTTTTGCACGGGGTTTGATTTATTATATCCGAGCAGTGAAATGTGAAAAGCATTGGGCTCTTGAACATATAATTGCCTGATCATGTCATTATTCAAGAGAGCAGATCTAAAACTAAACTAAATGTTTGATCATGTCAGAAGATAAATAATTATTGTATTTATGTATGGAATAAACATTGTTTTGAATGTGATTTGCAATGTGATATGTCATCATAAATAATTATAAAAATCATAAAAATCTCTGGTGTCCAAATTTCCACGCAATTCACATGATATGGGCTTTGCATCTGACACGATTTTCTCAAATTAATGTAAAATTAAAGGAATTAATGATTTTTTTAAAACTTTTTTATAAAAATTGTATTATTTTACTTTAATTGTTAATATATATTTTATGTCATTTATTTTTATTAAACAGACTCTTACGCTAGCATTTCCCGGCTTCGACGCGGGAAGTCGTCACGTGTAGAATGAGTTGGCACACGTGCCGGAAGTAGATTAGTGTGGCGTGGGATCAGGGTGCAGCAAGAGTTTTGACACTTTCCTGCAGGCCTTTCTGTGCATATTTCCGCTTTAACTTCAAATTCTGTAAGTTCTAAATGCAATCATTTAATTATTTACACCTCAGTCATAACCAGCGCTCTTATGAATGCGGTTAATTGTATGTGTATGCGAATTTACACATATGTTGTGCTGCTCTGACAGACATGATGTTCATGTATGTGTTTGTTTACATTATGTCTTCTCATTATTCATATATATGAGATCTATCAACACGTTTATTCCTTCCCTTATTATCAAACATTTAAATGCTGAATCATGACTCCCTGGCCTGCCTTTACATTTTTAATCTGTTCTGAATTATTTGATAAATACACTTGCTTCTGCTTATTTTCTTGTCTTTAGTGACCGAAATTGTTCTCTGTGAGCTGCTTTTACTTTTTCAGTTATGTAACCAAAACCAAGTAGTTTCTCTTTGTATTTGACATGAATTGGTTATTGATCATGTCTCATAATTTGTAAAGGCCTCAGAGATGATTTCAGTTTGTGGCTGGGGCTTTTCTGTAGTAGACATGAGATGGTGCTGTTGTACTAGTTTTCTCCAGAGCACTTGCGTGTCTTCATTTCTTACATGGTGTAATAAAAAAAAGGAACCAGTGTGCTTTGCATCAGGGCTTTTGTTCAGACTTAGTACAATATATTGTCACAACTTTGTGCATTTCACATTCTTGATGCTAATTAATGTTCACAGGGTCTGGTTAGTAATGTGAATGTAGTCGGTTAGGCTGATCACTGCTGATGTGTTCTCACAGACTCACAGGTAGCCGTCATGAGTCTTCAGTGGACGGCTGTGGCAACGTTTCTGTATGCTGAGGTGTTTGCGGTACTGCTTCTGTGTGTCCCCTTCATCTCCCCGAAACGGTGAGTTTCAGATGTTGTTGAAACACGTTAAAGCAGTAGTTCACCCAAAAATGAAGATTTGCTGAAACTTAACTCACCTTCAGGCCATCCAAGTACAGTACAGTACAGTACAGGTCAAAAGTTTGGAAACATTACTATTTTTAATGTTTTTGAAAGAAGTCTCTTCTGCTCATCAAGCCTGCATTTATTTGGTCAAAAATACAGAAAAAACAGTAATATTGTGAAATATTATTACAACTTAAAATAATAGTTTTCTATTTGAATATACTTTAAAAAAATTATTTATTCCTGTGATGCAAAGCTGATTTTCAGCATCATTACTCCAGCCTTCAGTGTCACATGTAACATCCAGTCTATCACATGATCATTTAGAAATCATTCTAATATTCTGATTTATTATGAGTGTTGGAAACAGTTCTGCTGTCTAATATATTTGATGAATAAAAGGTTAAAAAGAACTGCATTTTTCAAAATAAAAAAAATTCTAATAATATATATTCTAATAATATATTTTCTTTACTATCACTTTTTATTAATTTTTACACATCCTTGCTGAATAAAAGTATTGATTTTATTTAAAAAAAGAAAGAAAAAAAAAATTACTGACCAGTAGTGTATATTATTACAAAATATTTATATTTTAAAAACAGCTTCTTTTTTTTTTTTTTTTTTTTTTTTTACTTTTTATTCATCAAAGTATCCTAAAAAAGTATCACTTGTTCTGAAAAAAATATTAAGCAGCAGAACTGTTTCCAACTTTGATAATGAATCATCATATTAGAATGATTTCTAAAGGATCATGTGATGATAATCCTAAAAATTCAGCTTTGCATCACAGAAATAAATGATAATTTAAAGTATAATAAATTTAAAAACAATTATTTTAAATTGTAATAATATATCACAATATTACATGTTTTTTCTGTATTTTTGATCAAATAAATGCAGGCTTGATGAGCAGAAGAAACTTCTTTCAAAAACATTAAAAATAGTAATGTTTCCAAACTTTTGACCTGTACTGTAGATGGATTTGTTTCTCCATGGAAACAGGTTTAGAGAAACTAAGTGAAAAATCCATAGTAATCTTAATGATGTCTGATAGTCGTGATGTTCTAAAAACGTTTAATTCTCTAACACCGGTTTTCTTCAACCTATTTCCAGGAAAGATCCCACAATGCTGTCAGTCCTGAAATCTGTCCATTTGTGGCTAAATATTGTTGCTGTGTTAAAGTCCTAAAACATGAGTTGAGCTGAGTTGGATATTTTGATTCCGGCATTACCGGGATAATTAAATTCTGTTCAGTGCTTTTATTACACAAAAAAGATTTTGAATAGGAGTCTTGTGAGAAAGTCATTTCTTAATTTGAGAGCATTCACCATGACCTTCAAGCCGATTTAAAGGTTGCAACGTTGGGTCACTTGGTAAACAACATTTTCTTAGAATCACAAGAAGCACTGAGAATTTTGCTCCTCACAAAACAAAACAAGAAATGCCTCTCAAAGACAGTATGATCTGTATGTGCTCCTTTTTTGGCGTGTAGGAGAAATGCAAACTGTATGATGATCTTTGGACTTGTTGAGAAAGATGTGTGTTATCTTATGTGTTCTCTTGCCCTCTGTTTATAACGATGTTATTTCTGTTGTTGCCTTTGTAGATGGAGCAGATTTTTCAAGTCTAGACTGGTCACTGTCATCACAACGTATGGAAACACTGCCTTCATCGTCATCATTTGTATTCTTGTCTTTCTGCTCATAGGTGAGCTTACTGCATTGTTCTCATTAAGCAGTCTCGTTCATTCTTAGGTTTCTGCATACATCTACATAAACCATCACATGGCAGTTAAGTCAGTATGATGTTAAAGAGGATGTATAATTATTAAAAGTTGCAGAAGCAGGTCTTTCAGAAGTGATTGCTGTATTGATGTCATAATGTGCTATATATTTTCATACCAGTGCTTTAGTATTCAGCAGCTTGGCAGGGTTAACATACACTACTGTTCAAAAATTTGGGCTCAGAAAATTCAGATTTACATCACAGGAATAAATTAAATTTTTTAATATATTAAAATAGAAAACAGTTATTATAAAGTGTAATAATGTTTCTTTTTTTTTTTACTGTATTTTTTGACCAGATAAATGTAGCCTTAGTGAGTATAAGAAGCTTATTTCAAAAACATTAATAAAATCTAACTGAACCCTATGTCCTACTGACAGTAGTGTATAAAGCTCTAAAGGTTTAAAACAGGTTTTTGGTGGAAGACAGTTTGAGTAACATTCTGTGTTTCTTCAGGGAAAAATAAAATGCTCCAAAAGTGTAGAATATGACATTTTTAAGGTCAAAAGAAAGATAAATTAAACCAAATATATTATGTGTTAAGTTTGGGAATTTGTGTGAATGACCATGCAATAATTAAATCTGCAATAATTAAAGTGAAAAAGATATTTAACTGTTAATGCATCATTTCAGCAGGCCTACAAACATTTAAGTTAAGCAGTTTCTCTCTGTGAGTTTTGCATTGATTGAACTAGATTTATGAATGAAAAATAAAGTTTTGTTTCTGCCTTTATAGATGCATTTAGAGAAGTAAGAAAATATAGTGTGACAGAGAAAGTGGATCTGAGCAACAACCCCGTGGCCGTTGAGCACATGCACATGAAGCTTTTCAGAGCGCAGAGGAACGAATACATCGCCGGCTTCGCTCTGCTCCTGTGTTTGTGAGTGTTATTTCCCCAAGTCTCTTTCATTTTCTATGCCACTCTCTCCCACAGGTGTCTCTCGTTTCTGTATTTTGCCCACCTCAACTAACTCTCTTTGGCACTGGATTTCAGAACACGATCAGTTACATGGTCTGAATTTTGTTTTGGTTGATGGCTCCCAGCAGATTTTCTGGACCAAGCTTGTAAACAGAACTTCACCCGGACTCTCAAAACAGGGTCTTTGGGTTCAGCACGTTCTATCCCTGAGGAGTGTATTTATAAAACAATGCACAAGTTGTTTCATTGTAACCCTGTGTTATTGCAGTACCCACTAAAATTACCAGCCAACTGGCAAATAACATATTTACTCACAAAGATTTTTTCGTACTCTCATTATGAGCTTGCCGCGTGTACATTTAGTCCCCTTGGTTAACTTCTGTAACACTTCTCAACTGTCACTGTAGCCTATTACAGCCCAGTGCTGCAGACCTCATCCGTCAATCAAATCAGACCGCCCGCCCACTCAAGGATATTCAGGACATATAGGTTGTTTGTGACATAAAAGATGTTCCGTTAGAATTTTGTTTAGTTAAAATATTATCAATCTTATTGATATGATATTACAGCGTGTACTGCTCATGTTATGATGAGGAAGATAAGTGGAACTACAAAAGATTAAATGCAGCAAAAATCATTATTTAAGGCTATAGTTCCTCTCCTTAACCCTGGGCCTCCTTTATTTATTTTTCCACATTGAAAGTGAAAATCCATTAATGTTCTGTTTGCATAAATTACTTGCCTGTCATGCCAGTTAGCTTCCTAATTTCTCTAGCACAGATTTATCTTGCATCCCCACCTCACTGGAGACAGTATCTTTATTTATAGCCATGAAAGGTGAATGAGTTTTGTGTGTGTGGGGCAGACAGAGAGCAGAATATGTTGCAATAATACAGTAGACATGGAAAGAATCTTATGTTGAGCCAGTTGGGGGGGTCCCCCACAATGTTTCCATTGACAAAACACATCCACGGTTACTTAACTTCTTGCATCCCGATTGGCCGGTTCGTTGTTGTGCTCTATACGTAACATTTGAGAATCTCCCAGCTCTGCATAGTTTTCCCATAAAGGGGTTTCACCATATTTTCTCTGAATGGCAGGTTATTTATATCCTGCTGCATAACTACTACATCCATTAGCGATACTACTTCCCTTGACTGCCAGGCTTGAGTGTCGTTTTTATAATCATGCGGACAGCTGCAGGACATGTGATCAAGCAACTGGTGATGGGCATTATATTTAGCCTGTGTTCTTGGTGTTCTCGCTGGCCAAAAGGCCATGACTTCTGTTACAAAATGGACCTCCTTCACACTGCCAGCACATGCACAGATGCCACGAAGGTGACTGAAGTGGCGCATGACAGCTTGACATGTGCCTCAGGCATGCTGGGATGTGTGGACGATTCCAGTGTATTGTGGAGAGGGCTGTTCAGTGGTTAATGCACGAGAATGTCAAACATTACAAAAATAACCTGTTTTTAGAGAAAATATATTGGATCTGTTGAATCTATTAAGTCTATTTGTCTTAGTCCGCTGACAAAATTTAGTTAGATTCATGCTTAAAATAAGACAAAAATTGTTAGTGGGGTAAGAGAAATAGATTAAATTAGGGATATATTCTCTGAGCTCTTCTAAAGTAAATGAATCTTTTATGGATGTTTGGAACTTTTGTTTTTTTCCGACATTTTATACGCATTCATCTGGTATTATAATTTTTCTTCCATTTTCTTCTCTGGCTTTACTGATTCTGATGTTATCTACATTTAACCAGTCATAATCATCTGAAAAACTGTAATAATCTAACCTTAAATATGATCAAGTATTCATGACACACTTTTTTTTAGTGCAAAATAATCTAATATTTTTTTTAAATCTCATAGAGTTTATCAAGAAGGGTCATATTTCACCACATTATAGTTGGCCTACACAGAAAATAAAGCCCATTTTTTAATGACCATTAAGCATTGTAGCGTTATATTCATGGCAAAAATTATTTTTTTTTGTTTCAAATACAAAGAGAATTGTTTTTAAATTGTGGAGTATTTATGCATGATTAATACATGCAGTATTTGTTGTGTTGTCTACAATTTATTATGATTCTAATGGGAATTATTATTTTTGAACAGGACATTTTTATTGCTGTGAAAATATTCAATTTATTATATACTGTAAAAGCACTTGCACCGACTAAAAATGACTTGTTTGTCATATTTGGCGAATTGAAAAATCAGGAGAGGTTAAAGTGAATCTACTGTAGGTCACTTCAGATCACCTTGTTGCGTCATACAGAGCGTGTGACCAAAGTGTGGGCTTCACTTGCATTTATGCAAGTTGTGGCTGTCCATGGATAAATCTGCATTTTGGTCACAACAGTCTTTTTCAAAACCTTGAACCCTTTTACACGTGGACACTGATATGAAGGTGATGCATGCTGCATTTAGCCTCTGCATTCGAGCACACGGTTCAGATGTCATCAGCCTGCACCTCTCTGCTCATCTTGCTCTATGAAACTGTAGAAGACTGACGGTGTTAAGTGAGGAGAATAGCCAAAAGCTATACACTGGCTGTAGGCTGGCAAAAGCCACTTGATATTTGCCTATGGTCGAGCAGTAGTTACTCATTTGTTTATGCTGATTTTGTTGTGGTTATTAATGCACATCTGTGTTTCCTAGAAGTGTTATGCATGCTTCTGAAAAAAAAAAAAAAAAAAACTAGTTTAAAAATACAGAAAATGTACTGTAATATTGTGAAATGTTGTTACAATTTAAAATTATCATTGATTTATTATCAGTGCAGGAAACAATACTTTTTTTAGGATTCTTTGATGAATAAAAAGTTAAAAAGAGCAGCATGTATTTCAAATAATTTTTTGTAACGATATACACAAAAGTTTGGGGTCAGTAATTTTTTTTTCTTTTTTTGAAAGAAATTAATACTTTTATTCAGCAAGGATGTGTTAAATAGATAAAACGAGATAGTAAAGACTTACATAGTTACAAAAGATTTGTATTTTTAATAAATGCTGTTCTTTTAAACTTTTTATCCCGAAAAAAGAATCACAAGTTAAATATTTTTTTTTTTACATAATCAGCACAACTGTTTCCAACATTGATAAATCAGAATATCTGAAGGGTCATGTGACACTGAAGACTAGAGTAATGCTGTTGAAAACTCGTCTTTGCGTCACAGAAATAAATTATATTTTAAAGTATATCAAAATATTAAAATGATTATTTTAAATTGTAACAATATTTCATATTTTTTTTTTTTTTTTTTTTTTTTTATAAATGCAGTCATGAGGTTTTAATTGTCTGGAAGGTGAAAAATGCAGAAAAGTAACAGCACGTCTCCTCATCAAGCTACAAGATTTGAGGAATCATTGATGTCTGGAACAGAAATGTGTAGGACGAGTTACGTAATAAAGTTCAGTGTTTAGATTTAGGGGTTTGTTCAAATAATAGTAATAGAGATTGTTGCCTTTTCAAGCACCAATAATTATGGCAAAATCTGTCTGTACAATGCAGAATCGCAACGTAGGCTGCTGCGGTGAGCTGTAATGATCAGATACACTCTGTCTGTTTAGTAAATCCACTCGTGTCTGAGTGCATGTTGTTTTTTTTCCTCCAGGCTGTTGAGACGTCTGGCAACTCTGCTGTCTCAGCAGGCTACACTGATGGCCTCTAATGAAGCCTTTAAAAAGCAGGCAGAGGGAGCAAATGATGCTGCAAAGAAGTACATGGAGGAAAATGAGAAACTGCAGGAGGTGAGAGAGTTTGCATGAAAAAGCCTTTTTATGACCCTAAAGGCTTTCAAGGAGCGGTTACCTTTACCTGGTACCTAGTTAATGAACAGTGTGGGTGGGACAGTTGCACAGGGGAGGGACTGTGATGAATATGCTGAATTAAGAAACTTTTCACCCAGAAATTATTATTCTGTCTTTGTTTGCTCACCCTCATGTGATTGTAAAGTCTATGACCAACACAATTAAGGAGCTGTGTTGGTCATAGTAGTGACCTATTTAAAAAAAAAAAAATTATGGTGTTGGAAAGACTTGAGAATGACTAAATGATGACAGAATTGTAATTTTGAGTTATTGCTAACATGTTTGAGATTTTAGTTGTGATCCCACATGCACTTCATTAGTAATGCTTTAACATCACATGTTCTCGTGAGTCATTCTGGTTTGTTCGGTGTTCTTCATCTCTCAGTCCTCAGAGAAACACTGCTCTTCAACATCACAGCGCAGCAGACTTTGCACTTTACCTCTAGAGGGCAGAGTTTCACATTATGTCTAGAAATGGGTTTAGAATTTATAGAGTATGTGGAAGTGTCCAAAAGTAACACTTGACACTCACGTACTGTCAGATGCCAGTAAAATTAGTTGAAATGTTGAGTTACTGGGTTAAAAGAATTTTGTATAATTTTTTTTTTATGTTTTTGAAAGAAGTCTCTTATGCCCACCAAGGCTGTATTTATTTGATCAAAAATACAGTAAAACCAGTAATAGTGTTGAAAATTTAGTGTGTCCATGATGAATAAAATTATTAAAAATAAATAAATAGAAAATACATAAAAAATGACCAAAAAATGCATATATATATATATATATATATATATATATATATATAATATATATATATATATATATGAGATAATAGTTTTTAGAAAAATATTATAAAATTAATACATTTCTATTTGGGCTGGATTTATTTGATGAAAAATAGTCAAAACAGTCATATTATGAAATATTACTATTTAAAATAATTGCTTTTAATACTCAAGATATATATATATATATATATATATATATATATATATATATATATATATATATAATATATATTATTTTTATATATATAATAAATAATAATAATAATAAATAATATTATTATTATTATTATTATTATTATTATTATTTTTTTTTTTTTTTTTTGCTATTAATGTTGAAAACAATGTTAAATTTAATGTGTCCAAGAGGAATAAAAGTATTTAAAGAAAAGAAAAAATACTGACCCCAAACATTTGAACGGTAGTACATATATACGTACATGTGAACAACATATTTATGATGAGAATACTTTTTATAAAAATATTTTAAATGAATACATTTATATACGTATTTATAAAAATGTGTAGGAATACATTTCGGTTAGAATTTTGGAATATAATCTGGAAAATATTTTGACTGTTCTAGTTGTTGTATTTCATATCAAGAACACATTGTTGATAGCATATTCAAGTAGGGCAAGTGACCCAAATATTGAGGTTTGGTTGAGTGGTTGATAACTGAATCTTTATAGGTGGTGATGAGCTTTCATCTTTGTGCTCTTGAGGCACTGAAGCGCATTTGCGTCCAGTGGACTTCCAGGGAAATTCAATGGAATTGGCAACCACTTTGTATAATTAACATCTGTTAAATAACTGACAGTTTAAACAATGTAGAGCGGAACTACAGTTCAATAGAACAGTTCCATGTTGACAGGCCTTTTCAAATGAAGTGAAAGGAGGAAGTGCCGAATGCTAGTTTGTACCCTTAGAGTAGAAAACATATGATGACACTCCGATGACACACATCTGCTTGTAATTCAGACTGAATTGGTTAACAAACAGACTAATTTCAAGCTTTATCTGATAAATAGTTTTAGTCTTGTGTGTTCTGTTGTTAGTTTGTAAGCATTACGATTATAAATAGATTTAAGTTTGAAAATTTCCTAGTGGCCTTCATGTAGGTATATGCCGGTATCAAATTTTCATGTTGCGTTTAATTGCTAATGCTTTTATCACAGTATACGGTAATATCACGATATTGAAATTTAGTTTAAAAAAAGTGGTCATAATACAGTATAACAGATTTAATAACTTTTTTCTTATAACAAAAATAACTGAATATTTAAATACAATAAAGCAACACAGAAAAATATTGAAATATACTGAAATTATACTGACTTAATTGGCTATTTATTTTCAAACACTTTTTACATTTTAATCTGGACTACAACATGCCCTAGATATTGTTTTAATTTTTTTTCATTCTTTATTGTTCGTTCACACTTTACATTAGGCCTTCATTAGTTAACATTAGTTAATTCATTAGTTAACATAAACTGCCAATGAAAAATTCTTCTGAACATTCATTAATCTTCGGTATTCTGATATTTAATAACACGTTGTTAAAATCAAAAGTTGCAGCTGTGTTATTTAATGAGCTAACATGAACTAAGACTTGTATTTTTTAACAAAGATTAATAACTTCTGTAGCAAATGTAGCTATTGCTCATTGTGAATGTTAATGCATTAACTAAGGTTAACTAATGAGGTCTTATTGTAAAGTGATACCTATTGGTCTTGTAGTTCTTTTGCACTTTAATCTGCGTAAAACTTGTATTGATTTACACATCTTGTATTGATTTACTGTATTTAAATGTTCAGTTATTTTTGTTATAAGAAAAAAGTTAATAAATCTGTTATACTGTATTATGACCACTTTTTTGAAACTAAATTTCAACATCGTGATATTACCGTATACCGTGATAAAAGCATTAGCAATAAATCGCAACATGAAAATTTGATACCGGCATATCCCTAATGGTATGACATTTGCAAACATTGTAATATCCTTGCATGTCTAATTAGTTAATAAAAGCCCTGCAAATGGCTATCACTTGCTGTGTTATCTTTAGCAGATGTAGTTTGTTAGTATGTAGATGCCTGAACGTGGGGAATGCTGGGATAGATCAGCACTGCGTGGCTCAATTACAGTGCTGACGTGCAGTAAGACACCACATTGATCTTTGCATGCTGTCACCGCATGCAGAAGCATGGCACACGTGGGTTATCACACACACACACTGCCATAATTCACGTCTGTCAAATGTTGTAACCACAGAGCGAGCCATAAACAACAGCACAAGCCGTGCTGAGTGACAGATGTTGGAATTTTTCAATTTCGTAAATGAAGTTTGACTCTGGCAGAATGAGGCCTGTAAATCTCCCACTCTGTTCTTCAAGTGTCCTTGAACTGGGTGAGATGACCTGATTATTTTGCTGATAGACTTGAGTGCATAAAATAGATGCTTATGGGGCCGTACTGTGAGGGGACGAGGTGAGAACAGCACACAAACCCCTTAAAGGGCCTGTATTGATCCCTCATCTCTGTTGATCATTCTCCATCATTGGTCCCCAAGCAGCTATTGGAGCGCTCTCACAATTAAGTGTGAATAAGATCATGAATTTTGCAAGGTCCTGCTTCATAAAATCTCATTCTATTGCAGCTATTAGTTATGAGAAATAGTTTTTTAATAATTCATAATGCAATTAGCCGAGACGGATCCTTTGGTTTTTTTTATTACTGATAGTTTTTTTTTTGTTTTGGTTTTTTGGTTGGTGTTTTTCATTTTTTTTTGTTTTTATTTGAGCATTATATTTTTAATCAAGGTTTTATTTTAGTTCATTTGTACCGTTTTCACCCTTTCTGTGGGAATTTAGCAGGCTGTTATTGCTACTTGTACCATTAAGGCTTTACAGTATAGGTAAATGATCTTTGTTATGACTGGCGAATCTCCACGTATCGTAATGTAGGCGGTCATGTGGGTGTGACGTCATAAATGTGGCAGTTTGCACAATGTTTTTACTGATTTATTCCCATAAATGATCTGGATGAACTCCAGAGGGAAATTTGCATTATGAATGTTACAGTAAGTCTGCATAATGCATGCATTTATTTATTTATGTATTGGTTTATTTCTTTATGACATGACAAAATGATGCAGTTTCCTAGATTAAAGGGTCGACTCAGCTTGCAACATCTTCTCTCATGTCCCACTTAAGAGTAGTCTTTTCAGCTTGGTGCTTCAGTTGTATTTGAACTTTCTTTTAATATATCTGCAGGAAACATCATCCAAAACATCTGAGCCAGATTTAGTTGTTCCCCGAGGCCAGAAAACATCTTTCCTTTGTTTGACAAGAACTAAAACACTCCCTTGTGTTTGTTCCCTTGTCTAGGTCACTTTGAATAGGCTCTTTGAAAAATGTCTGTGTGCCTTGGGCCACGTACCTTGAGCAGTTTAACATGAAAATATTCACTCGGTCAGGTTTTAACGATTTGTGGAACTCCTTTCATGTATGAGAAACTTTCATGACCCTTGAACGCTTTACCACATTGTTCCTCATGCCGTTATGTGTTAATTTGTAAGCAGAACAAGAGTACAGGATGTCTGTGAGCAGACTGTTGAGTTAGTGCTGACTGCTACTGAAGTTTCAGACACTTATTGTTCATTAATGACCCCATTAAATCCAAATGTCACTTTTGTTGTGTTTAGTAAAAGTACTAAACAGTAACATTTTAGCTGATATGTGCATTTAACATTTCTCTTCTGGGAAAAAACAAATATTCATGATATCTTGATCTCAGGACTTGCAGTACACATGTGCTGCTTTATCCCACAATGCATGACCTTTTTCAACGGATTTCCAGTGTAAACCGGAAGTATTATCGCTGTGATTTCCTTTTTTCCAATGTTTTTTATGATTAACATAAAGAGGTCATGTGACATATTTGCATATTACATACTTAAATATATTTAAATAAAAATAGTAGGCTACATTAAGTGTTCAGTATGCACAGTGTCATTCCATCATACTATTATAGTTTTTAATCATTTATTATTTTGATTCAGTTTTTTTAATATATATTAAAAATAATTCCATTTTCAATTTAATTTTAGTTAAAGATTTAGTATTTTTATTTTGCATTTATTGGGCATTGTAATTTTTAATAGTTTATATACACAAACATCTATAGTGTCTATCATTTTTATTTATTTTAGTTTTTTTTAGAACATCAAGTTAAACTTTTCTCATTTAAAATTAGAAATGTTGCCTTATCAGCTAGCTGAAATAAAATATATATTTTTTTATTTTAATTTCAGTTTGTTTATTTCTTGTAACAAAAATGTTTTAATGTTAAATAGTTTTAGTTAATTATAATAACTCTGCAGCGCACTAGTATTAGAGTCCAAACTTAACTACTAAATCCAAATAAACTAAGCAATAAAAAAAATTATAAATAAAATCTCTTGTAAAGATTGTTCACCATTTAGCATATATATATCCAAATAATATATATATATATATATATATATATATATATATATATAGATATAGATATAGATATATATAGATAGATATAGATATAGATATATATATATATATATATATATATATATATATATATATATATATATATAGATAGATAGATAGATAGATAGATACATAGCTTTTGAATGGCTGAATCACAAAATGATTTAGCTGTTAAAAGGTTTTGTATTTAACTGCATATGTTGTTAGAGTTGATCACACCATTTATTCTGTAGTGTTCTAGTATTTAGTGAGCCTACAGGCTAAAATCATCTTCCTGGAGAATGTTTTGTGTTTGTATGAGGAATCGGCCAGTTAGATGTGAATGGCTGCCGTTGATGGTTACTCACTAACTGGATCTTCTAAGCTGGTGACACAGATGAAGGACATTGATAAACCTAATTTTAACATCATTGCAATCCCTGGAAAATAGAGCACTTGTGTTTTTTTTCCCTGTGTAACTTATTATGTTAATGAATGGCCTGTGAAATTATAAAGAGAGTCCCTACAGCACAGTGGTTTAGGTTTTCAGAGAAATGTTTTACAAGTCTTCTAGCTCCATCCCTGTCCTTCTATTCAGCTAAAAACATCCTTCCAAGTAACTGTTTGCAACCCATTTCACCTCTGAAATATGATGAACTGGATATGTTTGGAAAGCAGAATGGATCTTGATTTTAGTGATTGGAAATGGATTGAGTCCAGAGTAAATTGTGCACAATAACATGCATAAAAAAATTAAACCAGTTTAAACATGACTCTGTGTTAACACATGAAGTGATTTATCAGATATTTTACACCCTCCCAATATCTTCAGGGAACTCAGAGCAACACTTTCTGAGAAATAGCTGATTATCCCATGATATGACTAACAAACAGACTTACTGTTTTTCATCAGAAACTGAGGGAAGCGGGCGTAGAAGTGCCTGAAGTGGGTGGGAAGGCCAAGGGTGGCGTGGAGGAGGAGAAGAAAAATCTGACAGAAGAGGTCAGGAAACTGAAGGATGAACTCGACGCAACAAAAAAAGGTACTTAATGACTCTGAATCACTCATACACCGAACCACTCCCTGTTTACACATTTAAAAATAAAAAGCTAATGTGTGCATGTCTATGGTTGCACAGTCTCCTGGTGAACATTAATGGCTGAAAGACCATTAAACAATTTTTTTTATTATGAACCCTAGTGGAAAGTCAATTGTATTATATAGTTAAATGTACTACAAATACATTTACATATTTCTGTACTTAATAAATATACCCTGCAATTGTGCTTTTGGTATACTAAACTGGTATACTTAAAGTCTGCTAAACTGGAACAACTAATTTTGTCCTCAACGCTCTTCAGTTGTGCAGAAGTCCAACTAAAGATATACTGAAGTATGTTTGATTGTGCTAAAGTGAAACTATTGCAAGTATACTTCAGGCACACTTTAAATAACTTGCATTTAAAGACTGATATTATTCAAAAATCATACTATCCTCATCAATAGTGACATTAAAACACATTTTAGGCTTAATATTAAGAAATGATAGTAGTACTCCAAATAAAGTTGAATTATTTTTATATCAGTATGTCTCAAATTATGAACTATACTTATTATGAAGTAAATGCAATGTTTTAAATATATGACTTTTTTACTTGGGAAGATTATTAGTATTAATGTAATGATTTGATTGGATCATGCAAAATGGAATGTGATATTATTGATTTAATGTTTTTCACTGCAATAAAAAAAGTCATTTCAGACGTGGTGAAAGTCATGTTTTGATTAAAGATTATTAAAACTAACACTTTTTCTTTAGAGTAATATTAACATGATACATTAATGAATTGGCCACACAAAAAAACCAGGAGCATTTATTGAGACATTTATTGGAACATTTACCGTTTAAATGTTTGGGGTCAGAACGTCTCTTCTGATCACCCGGGTTCTATTTATTTGCATATACAGTAAATGCAGTAATATTGTCAAATATCATTGTTTTCTATTTGAATATATTCAATATTTTAAAATGTATTTTGTTCCTGTGAAGCAAATCTGAATTTTCAGCATCATTCACTCCAGTTTTTTGTAACACCACACATGTATTTTTGTGGAAACTGTGACGCATTTTTTTCAGGATTCTTTGATGAATAGAAAGTTTAAAAGCATTTATTTGCATTCCGTTTAATGCATTCGTTATTTAATGTTGTCAGACATGGATTAAAGTTCATCAAAAAAAAAAAAAAAAAAACGTTGGTCCTTTTGATGACCTTACAGTGAGCAACACGAGATGACCTCAGCAAACCTACACTTCTTACGAAAGAACAAGTTTAGTAAGATCGATTCCCACGCCTCCTTTCACACGCTTACTGTATTTAGACAGAGCTAAAGGGTTCATGACCCTTTGATGACCCCCAAACTGAGGTCTCCATTGGGTCATCTTGTAGCAAAGCACATTTTAAGGGTAGTGCACAAAACAGTAAGTGAGCTTGCATGCAGTTATTGTTTTAGTAATAGTTTTCAGATCAACCTGCCGTTTAAATGTCAAAAATAGTGTTATATGCTTCTTTTCAGCAGTTTGGGTTCACTAATATTTTTGTTTTTTTAACAAATTAATACTTTTATTAATCAAGCATGCACTAAATTGAACAAAGTGACAGTAAAGCTTTTTTTACATTGTACAAATAATTCTATTTCAAATAAATGCTGTTTTCTCTTTTTATATATCAAAGAATCCTGAATTTTTCTTTTTTTTCCACAAAAATATTAAGCAGCACAACTGTTTTAACACTGATAATAATAATAAATGTTTTTGAGCACCAAATCAGTGTATTAGAATGATTTCTGAAGCGACACTGAAGACTGGAGTAATGATGCTCAAAATTCAGCTTTGCATCACAGGAATAAAGTACATTTTAAAATACATTGGAATAGAAAGCAGTTATTTTAAATTGTAATAAAATTTCGCAATATAACTGTTTTTTTCTGTATTGTAGATTCAATAAATAAGAGACTTCTTAAAAAACATGAAAACTTCTTAGCAACCCCACAAAAAACCATTTAAGTGGTATTATATGTCAATCACATGGTCTCTTCTGGTCTAAGGGAGCAGTATTTGGACAGAATAAGACACAAAGTGGACCAGAGATTCCACTGAAAGTCAAAAGGTCATGCTCTGTGATGGTACTCGAACCTGGAGAATGTGTAGACCTACTGAAAAGGTCATTTAGATCTCTGACTCCTGTATTTCTAGGACTTATTGTTTACACTGTTTGCTTGTGTGTGTAGCTCTTCAGAAGTCAGACAGCGACGTGAAGGCCATGAAGAAGCAGGCTGAGAACCTCACAGCAGAGTACGACCGTCTGCTGGAGGAACACGGCAGACTGCAGGTCAGAGCTCACGCATGTGTCGGACCGCTAACATCTTTCCAGTCCTAGCTCTGCTCTAGTCTCTAGTGAGCTGCCTCACTGTCTACAAAAACTGCTGCCTTTTAAGGCAGCATAATAACTGAAGTCAAACCTGAAGTGACCTGAAAAAAAGATGAATGATTTCAGTAGCATCTGAAGTATGTGAATTTGGATGTGGCGGTCTCTGGTTAAACATTTATTCTATTTCTTCTGCTAAGCCTCGTATGCATAAATACCAGTCAAGTTAAAGTCTTATTCACTACGTCTTCACTCAAAAGTTCTAGCATGCCGTTTTACTTTAAATTAAATGTTTTTGTGTAAGCATGTAGGATTTTTTTTAGTTTTTATTAATTTGATATGTTGGTAAATTTGATTATGTATTCTTCCATGAACTCATTTAGTGAAAGTTCATGGAAGAAGAATAAGAAGAAAGTGTTTAATTGTTTTTTTAAATATTTTTTATTTAATTTACTTTGCAACAGTTGCTGTTTGGTTCGAATTATGTTTACTCTTAAAAGAAATCAGCTCACAATATTGAAAATCACGTGGCTGATGATACTAGAAGAGATTGCCTCACTCTCTCTTTATTCACTTTTTTCTGTACTTTTATTACCCTGAAGTCTGTGCACCTGTCAGTCGTCGTCCTCTGGAAACATTAACGGTATGGCTGGTAGTCTTCTTAAGTGTGTGTAAGTGAAAGAGGGTGGGGGTCAGATACACAGGCGTCTCTTGTTTACATATAAATAAGCAGCTCTTAAGAGACCGTGACTCATGAACACGTGTTGCATTGTTACACGCTCAGCACACAGCAGCAAGGTCAACAAGGTGCTTTCATGCACAGCACAGCGCTGTGAAGCTCATTCTGTCATCCCATACAGTTTTATATATACAGTGTATAAAGCATGCAGGACACGGCTAAGACTTCCCGCGTCATGCCAGCCACCCAAAACCACTCACCAAATCTTACAGGATTGTGCAAATCTCTGTCAGTTGGTGAAGTTCTTTCTGCTCTGTCTCTGAACGCAGGCCAAATGTGACGCTCAACAGGACAAGAAGTCAGACTGAAAGAAAGCCATCATGCACCTGCTGTCTTTCCTGCATCCTCATTGGCTGATAGCGGCTCAGCTGGGCAGCGCGTCACTTCTCTGGCTGTGTAAGAACAGGGTTCCCTTCTTCATGCATGCGCTTTCACTTGATTCATTAAAGCCTCTGTAGGGTTTTCACACACTGTAACATGTTTTCTTTCCATTTTTGTTGTGAACATTTGGTGTTTAAAGTGTTTCGGTTATAAAATATCAGTTTAGAATTGAATGAGTTTTAACATTTCTTGACGTGTCAGAGTGTTATATCAGATACACTGAGCCTAATCCATGAAACACAAGCAGAGTGAATTTCTGTCATTCTTAATCATTCTTACTTAAAGGAATAGTTCACCCAAAAATGAAAATTGGATGAAACTGTACTCATTATTGGGCCATCCAAGACTAGTTTGTTTCTTCATCAGAACAAATCTGAAGTAACCTTGATATTAAAAATGTCACAAGATGTTAATTGCTGGACTGGAGCGGTGTGGATGTTTTGATCAGCTATTTGGACTCTCATTCTGACGGCACCCATTCACTGCAGAGGAGAGAGTTGAGCAAGTGAACGGCCTGAGGGAGAGTACATTTTCAGGAGATTTTTATTTTTGGGTGACCTATTCTTTTAAATAGCCACATTGAATTGAATGCATCAGTTTACGTAAGCGCGATTTAAAAAAACCAATTACAGAGATTCATTCAGCTTGTGATTCATAAATGAGTCCCTTTGTTTATATGAAGGATCAAGAAAAACTACAGGATATTCAATTTTTTTTTTAATAACCTGCTTTAATTTTCTTGCCATATGGGAGAAACCTTAAAACTTTCCTTATGAAAATGGAGATTTGTTCGCAGTACAGATGCATGTCTTGGTTAATTTTAGATCTTTGATTAACAGGGTGCATGACACTTTACACCCAGTAAGCACTTGAGAAAGAAAATCCCTCCAGTTTCCGATCGACAAGCCTCATTTGTCAGTTTGCCTGTCACACGTCATGCTACAGGAAGATGTTTTTCTTTTATTTTGTCTTGGGTGTGGCATAGCCTACTTTTTTTCAGGGCTATTGTAGAGCAGAGCGAGTAAACTGCTTCTTTCCAGTCCTGTCTGGTTTGAGGCCACCGAGTCGGTATAATCTGATATGAGCTCGGCAGGGCTGTTTAAGTGGGTAAGAATGCTGCTTTGGCAGGAACAGTAAAGCATCCACAGCTGATATTGTGTTTCAAAACACAGCGCACTGTATCTCTTGTTCTCTAGCTATTGAAATGATATTCATGTCGCATTTGAGGGCCACGTGTTAGTTTTGCATTTACCACGCAGATAACATTTAACATCACTAAAGGTCACCGGGTTGAACTCCGTTATATTCGCTGTTACTCTTGCTGTTTTACAGTTTAAGCGCTTCTTGTCTGGCATGTGTAAATAAATATCTTTGTGATCTCAGAGCAGTGCAACCTGAACAAGTATCAACTGGAATGATATCATAGTCGTGCTAACATAGGGATCTGAGGGAATAACGATACGATAGCGCCGTTTTGGGATCCTAGGGAAAAGGGCATGGGGATCACTGGCACATTGTCGGATAATTCAGTCAAGACCTCCTGGAGGGTTACCATTCATGAGAATGTGAGGAATGACATCTGCTGCCATGACTCTAGTTTACTATTTCATGCGCTCAACGATTGGTTAGATTAGTGAAATTTTAACCAGAGCACCAGTTCAATGAAAATGTCAGTGTGTATTGAAGATGGAGATGGCAGGAATTCAGTTTAATAGTTTGGCGGTCATGTCATATTGTGTAATTTTCAAACCCGTTAATAAACAAGTGAATTGTGTAGTACTGTTAAAGGGGCTCTTTTTTTATATGCGTTCCCAAATGTAGCTGCTGCTTTCTTGTATCAGGTTTTTACTTTTTGTTCTTGCAAAAAAAAAAAAATGCACTGAGATGTTGGCAGTGATGGAATAAACAATACTTGGGCGTCGTGGAACAAGTTGTGATTGCGTAGTTGTGTGAACGCACGGTTCTGATAGTGCTGTTATCTGCCTCAAATGTCTTCAGCAAGGTTTTGTCTGTATTAACGTCAGTCTGCATTACTTCACTTCAAAATCTGTGTGTAGTGTGTTCTGATGATGTGCTTTAGTTGGGATGTTGAAAAACCAAACCAATAAATTCTGCTTCATTTATCTTGATTTGTCTCCAGTGTATTATTTTTTTAATTAATAAAATATTTTACTACTATCAGTAATTAAGGGGACAATTCTCTCAGAATTATTGCCATGATTCACTTAAAAGTTACATAAAATTATCATAGAAGTTATCCATACAATTTGTGCGCCGTTTAAATTGTTAGGAAGTCATTAGAAAGTTTTTTTTTTTTTTTTTTTTTTTTTTTTTTTGGTAAAATTTTCCTTTCACAGGCTGTTAGTTGCCATGACCGGACCATTGATTCGGTGAGTTGAACTCGGGAACCGAATTAAATTCGATTTGTGATCGAATCAGTCTGACCAGGTACTTTCAGTCAAATCATCTTTATAGCACTTCATACAGTACCGACTGTTTCAAAGCAGCTTTGTGGAAATAAAACAGGAAAATAACAGAATAAAGCAGCTCACAGTAGTGTCATTATTCAGCTCAAGTCAGTTCCGTTCAATAATCAATTATGAAACAAGTGCGGTTTGGCTGTAACCATTTGTGAACAGAATCAAATGATTCATTCTGAAAATTTGACTTGAACGAACAATTCATTAATCGGACATCTTTACTCTCTGAATTCAAGGATTATAAGTGAATAGCAAATTATTTCGGTCACAGAAGTATACCATACATTTTAAGAAGATTTGGAATACTAGAAACATTTACAGTTTGTGTTGTTTTGTGTTAAACTTAAGACCTTATTCGTTGTAAAAGATGAAAAACGCGACCAGTCGCCATTTAAACCCCCAGAGGAAAGAGTCGTACGTGCATCAGGTGACTAAACAGCATTTTTTTTTTTTTTTCAAAATATTTTATGGAGTTGTTAAATGATTCATTTGTGATTTACAACTCTGAAATGAGGTCAGACTGAATGTTTGCAAGCACAGGATTTTTCCTCTGTACTGTCCTGAATAATTATGAACAGTATTTGTCATACTGTGATCCTGGGCCAACGTCTCAACAGAGTCGTGAACTACGTGCTGCACAGACCGAGTGAGGAGGAATTACCTACTTGATACCCCACCATATTACCAATAACACATAAAGAATCATTATGTTATTGCAAAATGACACACATATTGTGTTATCAGGCTGTGTTTTGGACGTGTTTACTGAATGAGCTTCAGTGGCGTGTCAGGAGTTTATATTTGGTGTGGTAAAGTGGGGCTAGAGCAGAATGAGGGGTGGCAGCTTTAGTTTTGCCACATAAAACCGCTAAT
This sequence comes from Cyprinus carpio, assembly GCF_018340385.1. Lineage (NCBI taxonomy): Eukaryota > Metazoa > Chordata > Actinopteri > Cypriniformes > Cyprinidae > Cyprinus > Cyprinus carpio. The sequence continues at coordinate 5,073,902 of NC_056579.1, forward strand.
AGATGTTATGAGGGATGATTTGTACAAAATTTTAAAAAGGGGAAAACAATGAAACATACTTGACAGCAACAGTTCCTATAATAATGTCCTAAATAGAAACGCCTTACATAATTATTAGTTACCTAAATGGCATTTTACACAGTATGCAGGCAGCTAACCTTTCTTGCGATCTCCTTTGTGTAAAAAATAATTTTCATATCTTTACCTCGGAATATCAAGGTTAAAATAAATTACCTCAGAACTTACCTCTGAATATGTCAGAATTGTGATCACCTTATGCTTTAAAGGGATAGTTCATCCAAAAATGTACGTTGCTCCTTCCGCTACGCCTACGTCATACGCTGGAACGCCTTGTCGTGCACGCGCCTGCTTGAACGACCAAAAGCTTGAAATTACAGTTTATACATTTTTAAAAATCAATATTTTTCTTGCACTAACGCATCGTTTCGCTTCAGAAGGCCTGTGTGGAGTAGTTTTATGATGGATGGATGCAGTTGTTTAGGCTTCAAAAACAGGAGCACCATTCACTGACACTATACAGCTTAGAAGGCAATTTGAAATATAACTGCGACTGTGTTCGTCTGAACGAGGAATGTCAGATACACCTAGGATGCCCTGAGGGTGAGTAAATAATGGGCTCATTTTAATTTTTGGGTGAACTATCCCTTTAATTCTGTGACAGAAACAGGCATCCATAGTTACTTGCAGATGTTTTTGTAATTATTTACCAACAATTTTTCTCTACACAATTTTTTTCTTTCTAGTGTTGAGTATTATAGGCCTACAGAGGAAATATTAAGTTAGTATTCAACCCAGTTCTACTGTGCAAACTGCTTCGAGCTGTAATCCGTCAATGTTTCTTACTTTTTAGTGTAAAACACGAACAGTTGGTCACCACTGTTTTCTTGCCCATGTAAACCAGAGTGGGAGCTGATTGCAGCTTTTGTGCTTCAGGACTGAACGCCTGAATCTGTTTCAGGCTCTGGGCAGAAATAGAGCACAGTAGCTGAGCTAAACATAGTCAACAAACTTCTGCCAGCCCAGCCTGGTTTAATATGGCAGCTGCGCTCTCCTGACAAACCAGTCTGAACAGCACGGGCATCATGACTGGCCCACCCCGGTGAACAGGTCTGAAACTGAAGTGAATAAGAACTACGCCACCAGGAAGAATGTGATTTGACTAAGATCTTCACTCAAACAACCCTTATAAATATGCACTGCAGTGCAATGCTTATTATAGTGTCCATCAAATAGCACTGCTATAAAGCCACTGTAAAATAATATGGACCTACTCTGGACTCTTTAACCCTGTAAAGGTTGACACATGACATAATCCATTTTTAATCTTAAAAAAAAAAAAATGTTTTTATGACTCTTATAGTACTAGATATGAATATGGAGCTCATAGTTGATGAGAAAAAATACCTGTTTCATTAAGAGGCCCAAACTGAGCAAAATATGCAATTTGGTGCAGATGCTGAGATTTATATGGAAAAAAGATGAAATTCTGATGAGACATAGGATTTTGCAAATAAAGACATCTGTAACTTTGAGAGAGCAACAAAAAAAAATGCGATGAGACATATTTCATGGAGTTAGTTTATTGCCATTTGTTGCTTTAACTTGGGCAGGTGGATCAGCACAAGATCACAGTGGTGGAGCATGAAGCCCTTCTTACACGAGAGGGATCCTGTTAGATAGATGAGACACTAACACACATGGTAGAGTTACCTTAGCTTTACTAATGTTAACGTTAAAAATGGACAGCCATGGTTACATCACAGTTTGTTACAAACCACAAGAATGAAAGACATCAGTGAGCTTATTACCAGGTCAACTGTGAGGTTTCAAGACAGTATCGTCACCCAAAGCTTTGGACTCTCTCATTAGATGGTCCTCTCGAGGGCTGCTTTATCGTTTGGTTCTACTGAATCTGTAACCAAGTCTTTGGAATCAATGAACAAAGGCTAACTGAGTTAATAAATAGACACTGCATTCTGAGTGTAGTCTGAGATTGATTCAGCTGTGATTCTACTGTGCTGTTCACCATTCCCTTTAAGGACTTTGTGTAATTTTTCCTCTAGATCTCGACAAACATTCAGCAAACCTTCAGTGCAATGATACTGTCGAGAACATTTGGCAGAGCACAAGAAATGACATAAAACATTTTTTTCTTCTTTTGTTAACTTTTTTTTTCTAGATGAACATTTCTACATGTAATCACTATTTAATCATTTATCTACTGACCAACCCAGGCTCTTATTCGGACGGATAGAAATGAATCTTTCTGATGTTAAAAATTAGTGTTTGATTTGACAGATTTTTTGTTTGAAGTTTGACTTGTTTAAAGGAATAGTTCACCAAAAAATAAAATTGAGCTGAAAATGTACTCGCCCTCAGGCCATCCAACATGTAGATGCTGTCAGAATAAGAGCTCAAAGAGCTGATAAAAGCATCACAATTGTAAAACCAAAGTTAAAACATCTTGATGGATTTGCTTCTGACCAATACAGCTTTTTGCTTAAAAGACATTGATGAACTGGAGTGGTGTGGATTACTTTGATGTTTTTATCAGCTGTTTGGACTCTCAGTCTGACGGCACCCATTCACTGCAGAGCATCCATTGGTGAGCAAGTGATGTAGTGCTACATTTCTCTAAATCTGTTCCCTGAAGAAACAAACTCGTCTATATTTTGGAAGGACAAAGAGTAAATTTTCAGCAAATTTTTGAGTAACTATTTAGTCCAATTTGAGTAATAGGTCAATGAGTAAGGCCTTTGGTAAACCAGTATCTCAAAATTGGAAGTGGTGAGGGGTTAACTTAGTCTCAGATGTCTGAGGGGCACTTAGATCATTTCATTCTCACTACAGACAGTCATAAAGGCATGTTCAACTCTATGGGAACGAATGGATGTGCCACTAAAATGGACATTTATGCTTAAAGTTTGGGCACCCCTGATAATTATCATAATAATAATTCACAATCTGCTGGGCTTTGGAAGCAGCAACTTAATTTAGATATATCTTGATACCTTATGAAGACAGTAACATTTCAGTTTTGAAATAAAAAAAATTGAATCAACAGAAACAATGCAATATGAATCAGAACAAAAACACACAGGTGCAAAAATGTGGGTACCCAATCAAACAATAGCATCAATTTTTAGTAGCGCCACCTTTTGCTGAAATAATCACCTATAGATGCTTCTTTTAGTCACTGGTAAGAGGTAACTGGTTTCTCCAATGATGTACAATGAAAACCAAATCGAGCTGGATTCTGGGTGGTCAGCAGAAAATACTGGAGTTTAACACACACAATCTAAAACATTTAACAACCGCAGCACTTGATATTCTAAATAAAACAATTTTGTGTGCTATCTCTCGAATGCTTTGCAGCATTTCACTAAGAATTCCCACTCCATGTTATCAACTTTATCAAAAGTACATACAGCATCAAATGTTAAAATATAGCACACAAATATCAATATGTATTTATATTTATATGCATATAAGCAAAATAATAGCCTTCACAAAATAAATCTCTGATTTATTTTACAGTATGTAAATCACAAGAAGAAAAAAAAATGCTTTCTAACATGATTAAAAAGTGCTAGCAGATTATTTTAGGACAATGTGCAAATATATTCTGAGGCCTTACATTATGTAGTCTAATTTGTACATTCTGATTACATCTATAATGTTACAATGATTTAGTGTTTGAGTTGATTCTCCTACAGGGCAGAACTCCCACAGGTCGGAATGAGGCCGGTTTTTTCTTGGTTTAATCTTGGCTATTTGTCTATGGGTTCTCAACTTAAGACAAATAAAGGCAAAGTTTGGCAACTACATGTCTATAGTTCACCTGCGGACACAGGCTTTACAGCAGAACAACAGAGATCAAGATCTCCGCTCAGATGTTCAGCATTCTGCACATTGGCAAAAAACAAAAACAAACACTTGCTGCATCTAGATGGAAAACATTTCAAATTGTGGTTTCAAAAATCTGTCTTTTGATTTATCTGTAATATTCCCACTATGGTCAACATGGTTTCAATCTGTAGAAAATTGATAAAGCTATAGCAATCTTTATGATAATATGCATTTCTGCGAAACTCTACAATGTTGTATTTGCACTTTGACTTTTTTAAATAACTTTTTTTTTTTTAAGTTTTCATTATATCAGGGAGCATACTAATACTGGCACTCAAAATGTAGAACTGAAACTAAAATTGTAAACAAATATGGCATGAAACGTTGCTTGCAGCCCATTTTAATTCACTAATGTGATGTTATTCATTGTGAAACTGGAAAAATTATTGATGGCATTGTGAAAAATGAATGCTTCATGTTGACTTTAACAATTCAGTCTTTAACAAAATGCAACTTTTGGCTCACAAGCACCACGTTTGAAATCTTGCCTGTCTTGATAGAAACTCTCTAGATGTTTCCAAACATGCATCTCTTGATGTGCAGGATAGATCGAGCACACAGTACATTTCAGCTGAACTAGGAAGTTATTGATTTTATTTATGGCAACTAAAACCATCTCCTGACAAGCCTGAGCAGAGATGGACATCACGCTCTGTTTGGCACTTACAGTAAACGCTGTGATATCATGCACTAGGAATTGAGGTCACCTGTCTCAGATGAAGACACATCAAACAAAAGCTATAGAAATGATTTCTCAATATTTGGCAACTACATGTGTCAAATCTACACATTTAGTTTGATTGTTAGATCTGTATCTGTTTTTGCTGATCAGTTAAACATATATTAGTGAATTTTAGTTTAAATATGCATGAGATTTTATGAATTTGAAAACGCTTATTGCTAATTATCGTCTGTACTAGGCCACTTTAAATCAAGGATGCATTTGCAACAAATTTTTTTTTTTTACATTTTATCCATGTGCTTCTTGCTCAGTTTTGATGCTCGTGTCAGTGCAAAGAGACCCATATCACGTTCAGGAAAGTGGCCTGTGGGAATTCTGCCGCTCTGTGAAATAATGTTATAGGCTACACTATACTGCCCCCTCCAAAGACATGCTGATTTCGCCCGGCAAGTCTTGATATCTGCAATAAACTTTGCACATCGTTTTTTAAAAATCATGTATATAGTTTGCAGTTTCAACAGGTGGAAGAGGAAGAGCATCTGGAAATGTGCATGCTAGAGGATCTGTTGTATGAAACAAAATGTAACTGTCAATTTCCATCAGCTGTTTTAAGACTGTAAGATGATGCAGAATTCCATAAAATGACAAAAAAAAGAAAGAAAAGAAAATACTGATGATTTCTTCAACCAGCTTGCCTTAGGAGGGTTGTCGTTGTATTTCCCTTTGATCTACATAACACTCTCAAAAATGATCACCTTGTTCTCCTCCGTTCCAGGAGACAGAGAGGCCAGGCTTTTAATGTCAGTGTCAGGGGCCATGTATTCGAGGTGATGGGCTCCCCACACTGGTTTGGTCAGAATTTCCCAACGCTGCGTGAAAAACAAAACACATAATTAATGAGCAACATGCTTATCTGAAGCATTCTGAATAAAACCAAGCTAGTTTAGAGAGGAAAACTACAATTTACTGTAACTGTGAGAATAGCAATTCATGACAATCAGACTAAACTTGTCAACAAATCTGTGCTGACATTTCCATTCAGAGCATCAGTAGGTGTTCCCACATTATTTTTTAGGACTGACAAAGTTAACATGTTAACACATGCAAATAATAGGTTACAGTTATTTATTTATAAACCAGATGCAGATTTATTCTTCGGACAGTTGTTCTTTTGCATTGTTTTTCATTTAAATAAAGCAGAATTAAAATCAACTATAATTATTAGATGAAAAAAATTTAACTTAAACTTTTGATAAATCTTGCTTTGGCAACTACCTGAAATAAAGTCTAAAATATTTTAAGTTGAAAAATTTAAATACACAGACCATTACATGACATGCAAAAATAAATAAATAAAGAATATCAATTATTTTCTTATGATTTATTAAATTATAAAATTGTATTTAATTTATTTTCTTCCCCACATCATATCTGGAACACTAAACTAAAATTATATATATATATATATATATATTATATATATATATATATATATATATATATATATATATATATATATATATATATATATATATATATATATAAACTATAGAATACTATAAAATAACAAAATATAAACAATAATAGTAGAAATAATATTAAAACAACACAACAGTGCTCAACAAATGAAATATCAGCAGTTTCATTGACTTCCATATTTTCATTTCTTGTTTGCTGCGATGCAGTTTGAGAAATAATAATCTGATTGTTTTAGTCCGAGTGAGGAAATTTCCCTCTTGCCAGTATCCTTCTATAGATAAGAGCATATTTTCCTAGTGTCATCCTCACAAATTGCTAAACCCCCAAATAGCATTATTTAGTTTTTTCCTAATGCCTTATTGCACTATAAAAACATGAGATTAATCCCAATGACTGTTTAATTAGTTTGACAGCTCTATTATTTTCCATTTCCTCCAGCATCCTGTGCTAGTTTTTCTACACATACATGCCACAACCCTCAGCTGTATGTCAGTATTCAGTGTGTGTTTGGAAGCAAACATTGAGTGGGTGAGGCATTGTGGTCTATCTGACAACTGTTAGCCTAGTTACTATAAATACACACATCGCTTTCTCACAAGTAATTCTGATGCTTTCCAGTGAGGTAACTGACCCATAGACAGCTACATTCATTTGCTGTTTTGTACTGTTTGCACTAACTGCTGTTTTTGCAGTTGATACTCAGAATTTGGATCTCAAAATAAACACACCTACTCATTTCAATGCTCTCCACACCTTTCATATATTAGTGGAAACAGAGCAGTGCTTTCAATAGGTTGAAATGGTGCAAACCTCTCTGAATGTTCCCTTGGCTCCAGACAGCTTGTAGACAAAGCTAACGGGGATACAGAGCATGGAGGAGAGAGCCATACACCATCCGATCACCTCGCCCCACCACGGGTACACATACACATTGTTGTAGGTCAGAGGCTTGTAGTTCAGCAGATGAAATAGGAAGATACCCTGAAGACATAAAGAGCAATGACATCCATATCAGAGTCAACAATCTGATTGAAAAATACAGCGTAACGTCTTTTTATATCGATTTTAACCTTGTTCAGGTCAGTTTGACCTACATAAACCCCGATTTTCAAATTGCATTTATTTCTTCTTGACATTTTGTAAAGTGTTCATATTTAGAGTCATGAATGAGCATGCAAAGTGTTGATACGTAGACATGTTTTGAAAAGGCTGTACAAATTTGTTACGACTTTTGTGTTGTGGGTCAAATTGACCTCCATTGGTTTCTGTGTAATTTTCCATCCGAAACTCAACTTTGAAAATCAGGTCAAAAGTATTGTAGCTTTCTAAACACTTAAATATGAAATACGTGACACACTTTATACACATTATGAAATTTAAGACTCACTGTTTATTTGAAACTGAAGACTTGTCCTCAGAATCATCCAAGGAAAATTCACTGTTTTTAGTTGTTAGATTTTTGGATTTTAATTATTACAAAAAAGCAGAAGTAGTACAAATAGAAAAAAAATGTTACTTACACTAAGTACAATTAATGTTAGATACCAGGGTTGTTATAGTTCACTAAAACTTGAAAAATAAAACCATTTTTGTTACTTGAAATAAAATATAAGAAACTTATTTTGTCATTTTTCTAATTTTTAGTTAATCTTGATGCACTAAAATAAAGTAAAAATGAAATGAAAATTATAAAAGTTATATTTACAAGTTTAAAAAAAGAAAACTAATGCAAAAATGGCAAAAACACACCATTACTAAAACTTTAATGAGATTTAAAATGAAAACAGAAAATATGTTTCAAATTCTTTTTCAAAATATATATAAAAAAGAAGCTATAATAGTATCTAAATGATATATACTCAGATGGTCATGACAAAAAACTTTTTTTTTGTGTGTCTTTTTAGTGCAGCTTATTTTGAACAAAAATATATGGGTCAAATTGACCCTTCACACAATAGAAATAGACAAGCTACAACAGGTTTTCTGTGTTCACCAAGAATCTTCACAACACAAAAGTTATATCCAGTTTTTGAACAAAAAAGGAGGGGTTAAATGGCATAAATATTGACAGACATAACCACTTTTGAAACAGGTGGGAGTATTTTCCAGCACTCACCATGCAAACACATGGAGTTATAAAGGACCAGCACCACTTCATCCATGGGAATGGCCGGTAACCGATCATACGGGCAATATCATCCATGAACCTGTCAGCACCTGCACACAGCGGCATGAAGTCAGCGCTCTTTTGGGTGTGTGGAGCATTAGAATATTAGAACAGAGTTACTGCCAGCACAGGGTCCTACATGCTAGTCTAACGAAAGTACTCATGATATACTGATGAGACAAGAAATTGGAAAAACAGCTGCATGAAGAGATTCTCACCATAAACCCACGCGACAACCACGCATTCCCAGAATGCTTGCCACAGTAGGGTCATTCCACTGGCTGAGTAGTAGTCAAACAGCTGGAAGACGTACATCCCTCCCTGTAAACGCAAATTGATATGAAATGACGATAGACCCTTTTTACTTCATAAATGCCTCACAATCAGTGCATGTTGTTCTCTAGAGAAAAAAAAACACAAAAAGTAGAATAATATAGTGGTGTAATAAATATATACAAGCATAGAAAAGATTGGGGTTGGTACGATTTTATTTTTTTGAAAGAAATTCTATTATGCCAGTCGAGGCTTTGCAGTAAAAATATTGCGAAATATTATAACAATTTATTTGAATATATTTTAAAATGTAATTTATTCAGGTGATGTCAAAGCTAAAATTTCAGCAGCATTACTCCGGTCTTCACAGTGTCACATGATCCTTCAGAAATCATTACATTATGCTGATTTGTGCTCAAGAAACATCTCTTATTATTATCAATGGTAAAAACTGTGATACATTTTTTGATACGTAAATAGAAAGTTCAAAGAAACAACATTTATTTAGAAAAGTAAAACTAAATATTATATGAGACTTGCTATTTCAAAATTTAGGACAAAAAAAATATTTTATAAAACAAAAAAAAACTAAGTAAAAAAAAAAAAAAAAAAAAAAAAAATATATATATATATATATATATATATATATATATATATATATATATATATATATATATATATATTATATAATAAAAACATTTATAAAACAAAAATAAGCCACAATAGATGAGGGTAAATAGGTTGCAAGTACCAAATGTTGCACACACACACACACACACACACACACATCCTATTATTTTCCCATATTCAAAAACTAATATGAACCAATAATATCACAGGTCACTGATCAAATCCCTAGTTCCCCCCTACATTATTAATATTTGGTTTCACCCTGAAATAAGTGTCATATGCATCATGAATGTTGTTTTATGTCGTCTTTACACAACAATTTGTACACTTCATCTGTGAAAAACAAATGAATCAATATCACTAATGCTACTTGTCAGGTTGTTATTTTCATTGTGATTCTCTGAAGTTTTCTTGTGTAAACCCTCACTGTGAGCTTTATGAGTCACATCACTCCCACATACAGCAAGAAGAAAGATCAGCCTCTGGATGAGAGCGTGACCATCTATCACCCAGAGAAAGGTAATTAGATAAACCATTATATTCTTATCTGACTAATGGAGAGCCACGCGACTGATGCTGATATTCTCACAGCTGATGAAGCGGTGTTTTATTAAGAGGACTCACCTGTGTAACCATGGAGATATCTATAATGAAGCATAATAAACAGCAGATCGCCACAGCGATTTCGCGCTGATAGCGCATGTAATACTTTCCAGGGAAAAGATCAAGAATGCCAGTTACGAAACCCTCCACACCAACAAACTGAAAAAAAAAACAAAAAAACAGTCAGATCTGTTATTAATGGGCTCACTTCAAATCAAACTCAGAATATTTCCAGTTGCATGGTGATGTTTTAATCAAAAACACACAAGGGTAATCCTCTGCCAAATGAAAAGAAAATGTCCTCTGACAACTGAAATAAAAAGTTAGATTTAATCATTTCCACATTTGGAACTTCAGATTCATGGCAGTGTTATTTAAGTATCATTGAGATACTATTATAGTTTTTATTAATATTTTGAATGTTTAATTCTGTTTTTAATTTTTTCTGTTTATTTTTCTATTCATTTTTATTTTAATGATTTAATTGTTTTAGAATTTCTTTTATTTCAGGTAATGTTTCCTACTAACAAAAACTTTATTTCAACTATATATATATATATATATATATATATATATATATATATATATAGTATTAAAATATTATTTTTTAATTTATGGTAATATTATAGTGTTAGTTTATGAAAATATATTTTCTATATGTAAGATATAAATAAAAATAATAAAAAGACAGTTGTTACATTTTTCTCGATCTGATGGCATTAAAAAAAAAAATTCATTGTCATAATCGTAAAAGCAGTAGTCAAATACATTTTCATTAATGTTCTGAAACTATGTTTAGATTTTATTATTAATAGATTTTTTCCCCCCAGATTTTACTGAATAATTTAACAGATTTCTGTGGGTGGCATTTCAAACTTCGGCCATCAATATCATATAAAAACCACACACACGATCCTTAAAATGTCTGCATGTGAGCTGACCTGACTGTCCAGTCCTAGCAGTAGCAGCATGATGAAGAATAGGGCAGCCCACACCGGAGCCACGGGCATCATAGAAACGGCTTTAGGGTATGCTATGAACGCCAAACCGGGGCCTGCGGGGAGAAGAGGAACATGAGAGACGTGTCACCATGGGCTACAGGCCGCCCACAACTCAGACACACAAACACACATACAGCACCAACGGAACAGAGAGAGGCAGAACTCAATCAGAGAGAAAGAGAGAGAATGAGAGATAGAAGCACCTGGATGAGGTGAAACGAAGTGATAGCTCGTGGAAAACAGGGGTGCGGGGTGTTCATTTTTCCTACTGTTTACTGTTTTATATTGCTCCTCTATATAGAAGGCAGGTTTGGATTAGCCATTTAGTTGTTAGAAATCTTTGTTCACTCCATTCTAATGCTTCTCACTGGAGATGAACTGTAATGTTGTGTAGGCAGCGTGTCATTAGAGGCGTGTAAGTGCATGCTAACATCGAGGGTGTCTTAATCTATTAGCGTCATTAGTCATCTGCCATAACACTGGTTTCACAGCACACAAGTCCACAAATTTACAATACTGTTAGTTTATGGCAGACAAATTTAACAAGCCGGTTAAGCACAAATTTAAGTCTAGAGTTTGTTATCTGAAGCATTTTGTAAGTTGATTTGTGTCCTAAAATATAAAGGGACAAATAAAGCTTCTGCTAAATGAAGAAATGTAAACTGAACTGAGTCGGCTGATAATTGTTTAAGCTGCTTAACTATTTGAATCATACTGAACTAAACACTTAAAGGGGTCATATCACATCATTTAATTTATTCCACTGATGCGGTTTGTAAAGTTATTCACAGCAAATTAGTCATTGTTTAGTTCATTTCCATGATAAATGGGTTGTTTGTGCCTTTAAGAATTCTATGTATGTATCCTCTGCATGTGAAATGAGAAGCGATTTCAGCTTTGTTTCCATTATGGTGTTTAGGGGCTCCATCCATTAAAAACAGCCTGAATTACACTGAGAGATTGGAAAGAGCCGCTCAGACTGTTCTGAAATGATCAGGGAAGTTGAGATTCTTCTGTTTCACACAACAGGCTCAACACATGCTTTAAAATATGTTACCCTGGACCACAAAAAAACAGTCTTAAGTCGCTGGGGTATATTTGTAGCAATAGCCAAAAAAACATTGTATGGGTCAAAATTATATATTTTTTTTTTATGCCAAAAATCATTAGTGTATTGGTTAAAGTTAATGTTCCATGAAGACATTTTGTAAATTTCCTACTGTAAATATATTAAAACTTAATTTTTGATTAGTAATATGCATTACTAAGAACTTCATTTGGACAACTTTAAAGGCGATTTTCTCAGCATTTTGATTTTTTTGCACCCTCAGATTCCAGATTTTCAAATAGTTGTATCTCAGACAAATATTGTCCTATCATAACAAACAATACATCAATGGGAAGCTTATTTATTCAGCTTTCAGATGCTGTATAAATCTAATTTTCAAAAAACTGACCCTTATGACTGGTTTTGTGGTCAAGGGTCACATATTATCTATAGATTTTACTCTAGTTAGCTCTTCAAGTGTTTAAGAATAAAAATATATATAATTCCTTGTCAATATTACATTACTGTGACCAGACGGTCATGTTATGGGTGTCAACTGATGTGTTGAAATATTATTAACATAATATAATTATTATGGTAATATTATAGCAATAGTTTATAATTTTTTTTACTCTAAATAACATTAGAATTAAAAAAATAAAAAATCAGTGGATATATATTCTTGATCCGCATTGAAATTTTTTTTTTTATACATTTTTTTATAAATATTTTTCGGAATCTTAAAATCAGTAATCAAAGACATTTCCATCAATGTTCTGATAATAATTTCAGATTTTATTTTAGATTTTACTGAATAATTTTAACACATTTTTATGTGTGGCATTTTGAACTATGGCAATTAATATCAAAATGTTTTCATGTGAGGACTATTAAAAATACACTTCAGTCGCTGATTTCTTATGTTGAGATTCTTCTGATACAGAAGATTCTGCTACAGAGAACATATTTTACTCTAGTCAGCTCTTCAGGTCTTTAGGAATAATAATATATCATACTTCATCAATATTGCATTACCATGACCAGATAGTCAACTGATGCTTCAGTCAGCGTTGATGTCATGAGTTGAAATATTATTGTTATTAATTTATGTTACTATTACAATATTAGTTTATAGATAAACCTTTTCTTCTTGCTCCGATAGCATTGCAGATAGATAGATATATAGATAGATATTCATGTTGCAATCTTGAAAGCAGTTATCAAATACATATCCATTAATAATTTTAAACCTAACAAATTTCTATGGGTGGCATTTAAAACGCTGGCAATTAAAATAATATAATAATCAAACATATTATTCTTGGAAAGTTTTCATGTGAAGACAAACTTCTGATTTCTAGCACTGAGATTCTTCTGATTCAAACAATAGGCTCTGCACATTTTAACATATTTTCTACACATTTGACACTAGTTAGCTCTCTGGAGTTTAGGATTCCTAAACTTGGTGTTTAGGAATAATAGTATATATCATAGTTTGACATTCCCTGTGACAGGAGAGACCAAGTTACATACTCGTGTTTATATTCAGAAAGAGCCATTTGTGAAAACGTCATATAAAATGAAATTTCTCATTATATGACCCCTTTAAGGAACTGCAGAGTGGGATATTTTTGTGCTACCTGTGGATACTATCCACGACACTGACTTTTAAGACACTACTAGGCCTATTACTTTTTTTTTTTTTTCTGACAAATGTAGCAAGAAACAGGCAAATGTAATGGAAATACACAGAAATACACTCATACAAGAAAGATGTGCCTTATATTAATGTCAAGCGTCTGTTTGGAGAAGGTTAGTGCTAGACGTTAGTGCTTTTTATGGTGTTGGGGTTAAAACAGACTGAGTGCTGGCAGTGTACAGCTTTTCCACACTTTGGCTTTGTCTCTCAAGATGAATGACCCTAATTGTGGAATGAGGCTAGGCTACGCTGTGCATGTCGGGCCTGCCCTGCCTGTGCGGCAGACGGTCGTAGGTGCTGACTTTAGGGCTGGGCTGTAGTAGAGGTGTAAATGCTAACATTAGATATCAGAGGATTACCTGCTTTGGCAGACTGCTCCAGGACCCCTCTTGAAATCGAGATGTGCACATCTCAAGAGGCAAAGTTCCTGGTTAAATAATCCTTAAATTAATACTTAAATAAAGCCAAAATATAGATATAGAGATATAAATAAATATATATGAATCACAAGATATATATAGAACGGGACTGAAGACAATCAAGGAAAACTAGTCAAAGCATCAAATTTATGATGGGGACTCGCTTTTTAACTGTAACTGTCATCTGATTGTGTGCTGCAGGAAAATGAAAAATAAGAAAAAGCCACAAACAATGTGTCAATGGTTTCCTTCTCAAAGTCGTCTGGAAGTACAGCACATCACAGCCCACTCAAGACATCACGACACAAGCACACGGACACAGAGAGCCTTATTTAGACCTTGAGATGTGTTTCTAAACCTCATACTGGCACAGACAACACACTAAAAGACAAGGACCAACACACACACACACACACACACTCACACTCATTCCTATACACATACATTCAAAACATGTTTGTGTGTTAGGGGTTGAGATACTTGAGATACTATTACAGTTTTTATTAACATTTTGAATTAGTTTTTTTTCTTATATTTTATGTTTTCCTTAATTTTAAAGTTTTAGTATTTTTACTATTAATATGTATTACATATCCATATTTTTTAGTTAATTTTTTAAATATCATTTTATGTATTTTAGTTCAAGTGTAACTGAATAAAAATGAGAAATTTTGCATTTTCAACTAGCTGAAATAAACTAATTATTATTATTATTTATTTTTTTAGTATGTATTTTCTTCTATGGTTTTAGTTTTAGTTCAAACCTGCTGTGACAGTAAAAAAGTACTAAAATTTGTACAGACTAGAAATTAATTTTGTTACCCGTGGTCGGATCTGTCAGATCCATTAGTGTAAATTTGCTGCTGTGTATTATGTTGAAATTATAACAACATTATGAATATGAAAATGAGACTTAAATACAGTAATTACTTCTGAAACCAGAAGAAGCGGCTATTTCATTAAGAAATTATTTCAACCTACATTCAGTTTAATTTGTTAATATCTACATTAATATTAAACTTAAACTAAATCATGAAAAGCCTACTGAAAAGAGCAAGGACATGTGATTCCTCATGATTTGACCTCTTTAAAGCATGCAGTACACTGGTGTGTTAACACCAACATGTACATGCAGCGATCCGATTAAAATTCATTCATTTCAAGGACGTGAGGGTCACTCTGTATGAAGTCTGTGGCATCTTGCCAGGTCATTTAAAAATATTATCACTTCATACTCATTTAGTCTTGCTGTACAGTCTCTCCTTCAGGCCAAGAACATGCTGTCCTTTACTGAGCCTCACAAACCAGTGCACTGCGTCTGCACCGCGAGCTGAACAGATTCTGAAATGACAGTACTAATTTACCATGCAGGCATAAAAAAATAAAAAATTGTCTACCCAAGGTTTTTCAGACCTAATTCATAGGCTTATGAGGTTAAACTATATTTAATTTCCATTTCTGGGGCCAACTTTGGTGTGAATTAAAATTTCAGGCTCAAAGATGAACAATGATATAGTATATTTTAATGATTTACAAAAATTATTTTAAACGCACATGCATGCAGATGATGGGTCGATGTGTCAGTAAATATGTAAGTTTCAATAAAATGTTGAATTTACTACACTGATTGGTCCAATAACAGGCAATAATGAATCTGACTATAGAAGGGAGGTGTCTACATTGTTTCAATGGAGTTGTACTCATAATCTGAAGTTGAATGTCCTAAAAAACAAAGGAAATGGTGTTTGATTTCTAACGTAGGTCAAAAGCTGTTTTGCAATTAATTATTAACGGTCAGGACATTGAAAATGGAGAAAGCTTGAAGTTTCTTGGGACTACAATCTGTGCATCGTTGAAGTGGGACGACAACCTAAGAGGCATTATTCAAAAATCCCATCAAAGGCTTTTTTCTTAAGACAGCTTAAAACGTTTGCCGTATCTACATCTATATGTAAAATTTTTATAGAGCTGTGATTGAAAGCATGCTAAATTCTTTAAAAACTGTGGTTTTGTAGTTCCACTGCTCAGCAGGGAAGTCAGATTAGTAACATAAAACAGGCTGCTTCGAAAATGATTGGTTGTGATCTTCCCACTATTGATGAGATTTATGTCTGATGTTCAAAGAAAAAAAAGTCTTAACAATCCTGAAAGATCACTTACATCCAGCCAGACACCTTTTCACGCCTCTACCTTCAGGCAGACAGAAATTAAAACTGTCTACACGTTTTCTGAACAGCACTTATTGTATTAATTCCTCTGGTATTTCTGCGTCTGCTTTGCACTTCCTGTAATTCATAGGACATACAGTAGTCAACATTTGAAGTGGATCGAAAATGTTTGACAAAGTTGTCCTAAGAACGAAGTTATCCTAAAAAGAATGTTTTAGGACAACTTTGATGAAAGGTTTTGATCCACTTCAAATGTTGACTACTGTATATGTAGATGTATTTATGTATATGTGTTGTTTTTTTCTGAATGTGTGTTATCATTGTTGATGAGCTCTTCCAAACAACTAGGTTGTTATGGCAATAAATAAATAAATAAAAAGACAATAATTTGGGAGAAATAATATAATTGCAGATAGATAGATAGATAGATCTATAATATAATAATTTAGCAGGCTAATGTCCATGTGTCTATAGACAAGTTATATAATGTGATATATATATATATATATATATATATATATATATATATATATATTACTAGAATAATTTTTCTTTTAAAATGTACTCTAGAAATTTAGTAATTTTATCTGTTAGTTTTAGTAATGTACTTTATTTACAACTCATATATATATATATATATATATATATATATATATATATATATATATATATATTTACAGTGCATGAAGAAGCTGGCTATAAAACATAAACATTAATAAAACATTTTACTAACCATCTAGATTTATGCTCACTATTCTTGATGAAATCAGTACAGAAAATTTGGGGATTTGGTTTCCTAACATTTATATTGTGTGCTCGTATGCATTTCTTTCTTATTACAACAGCCTTTAGCAAAATATTTATGCAAAAAGGCGTGATTTTTTTGTAAATCTTGTAGGATGGTCATGTTGTGTACAGATTATTAGTGATAGCTTCACAAAAATCTGAGCAACAGCAAGCCTGAGTCTAGTGTTCACACTTTAAATGTGACACATGTAGGCCTATGTGTTATGAACGAACACGTCTGCATGCATGAGCGTCACATAAGAACATGTGGGGCGTTAAATTCATGCCGCATACTATTAGTCTATTAGTCTAGTCTGATGCTTATCCATGGATGATCAGTAGTATTACTAACTTAAACAAAATTATAAGTACATTGTAATTAATGTCTTTGGATTTGTGTATATAAAAACAAGGCATTGCATTCTGGGAATTATATCATCTTCAGTGTTTAAGGACAGCATGTAGGAAGAAGAATGTACTGATTGTGATAGCTGAAACTCACAAACATACACACATACCTGCATTCACATTATAAACTCACACACATAAACAAGTATGCACACACAATCACATAAAAAACACACACAAGTATGCACACACACACACACAAAAAAACAAACTGATAATAATCTGGTCTATTTATCTGTTATATTTCTAAGGTCAAATAGCATTGTGTATAAACATGATCATTTATATTCTGCTTTCAAATGTATTGTCAAACCAACAATAAACATTTACAGTAATAAACAATACAAGCCACGTATCACACTGCACTGAAATTAATTTACTGTATAACATCATCATCATCATCATATTACATATGTTCATGACTCACACAATGCATGTTTCATTCATTTTCAGCAGATCATTCGTGCATTAAATATTGATTTCATAAATGATTTACTAGAACCAGCCCCAGGTCAGAAATGCATTCACTTATGTGCATAAAAACAAGTTAAAGTAAATTATTAAACACCTGCATTAAAATGCACATAGTTTCAGGGCTGGCAGACACATAAATATGTTTTTAAAATATACATTTACCATCCAGTACAGTACACAGTCTGTCACCTGTAACGAAGTTAATGACTGTAGGCTCTTACCTGATTCAGCCACTTTAGAGATGTCCACACCTTGTTCAGATGCCATGAAACCTAAGATGGAGAAGACCACGAAACCAGAAAAGAAACTGGTGCCGCTATTAATAAAAGCCAGAACAAAAGCATCCCTGAGAAGAGAAGAAAACACAGACATTAACTGCAGCTCAGTTTTGGCATGTGTTTGGCTTTATTTTAATGCAGTCAGATGGTTGTGTAACACATTAGATGAAGCCTAAATAGTGTATACTGAATTAAAAATGTCATCATCTTATTTCAGTTAAAAGGCATAAAATAATTCCACCTTATTGTCAGTATTATATTCTTGTGAATAATTAAAAATACTGCTACAATACAATTATTTCAATCTTTTATCTACTCAAGGTTATAGACTAAAGAATATAATGCATTAAATAACATAATTTTTATGAGATATCGTGTGTTGTAATGCTTTGCACTCTTAAAATGTATAACCTTGAATTTGTACATACTAAATGTACCATAACTGTGGGTACAATTATTTATTAAATGTTAATTTATTAATAATAAATAATAATAAGAAATAATAAAATACAATTATAATAATACTTTATTTAAAAAAAAATATTAACACTAGTGCTGTCAATCGATTAAAAAATGAACTAATTAATGCCACATTTTTTTCTGAAATTAATCACAATTAATTAATTTACATAACTGTAAAAATAAATATAAATAATTAATAAAATAATCAAAATATTATGGCATTAATCATATTAATTATATTATGGCATTTTTGTAGTAATTTAGTAATAATATTCACTTCTAATTTAATACACATTTTTAACATGATAAAGTAAAAAAAATAATTTTTAAAATGTGTATGTATTTTAAAATTTCACAGTAGCTATTCAGTTATGTCTCCTTTTGCTTATTTGATTAATAACCTTAAAAAAGTGCAAATCTCCAGCAATCAAAACTCTTAATTTTGTGACAATTATTATTATTTTATTTTTTTTCGAAATCCTAAAATATTTTATTTCCCATTTTAAATGAAATCATCCCAGACTGTCAATGTATATATAACCAGCCAAAGTGCTTTGTACATTTAAGTCAAAGCAAAGAACTTCTGATCTGGTTACTAACGTAATCCAGGACATTTGAGATCTACTATTAAAGTGAGAGACCGTTTGCCTTTTGCTAGCCACATCATTCAAATCCAGCTTCATGTAAGACAAGGTCAGGACTCTCTGATGGGGTGAACGCACTAGACACAACGTCTTTCAAAAAGAAAACACACTGGTTCAGAAAGTGCAAAACACGTCATAAAAAAAATGTGTCCTTGTCTCTTCAAGGCTGTGACGGATGCTTACTTATAGCAGTCATTGTTGAATCGGTTATAGCTGCCGAGGGCCGTGAGGGCTCCGAGCCCGATAGCGTAGGAGAAAAAGATTTGAGTACCAGCATCAATCCAGACCTGAGAGAGACAGAAAGAGTCATGACAATCAGACAAACAGATCCACATCTGAAATGATTATTGAGGTCAAAGTGGCTCCAGGTACTTAGAAACACTAAAATGAAACCGTATTGTTTTCCTTTTACACTTATTCATTTGGATAAAATCAAATGATTTCATCCAAAAGCAGTAGAGAGGTTTGAAGCTCTACAGAAAGCTGGAAGACAGAACTAAAGGTCTCACCTGTGCCTCTCCCAGTTTAGACCAGTTAGGTTTGACATAGTACATGATCCCATCATAAGCACCAGGAAGAGTGACGCCCCTCACCAGGAGAATAATCAGGACCACATACGGGAACGTGGCAGTGAAATACACAATCTGTCAAAAACAAAAATTATGACAGACGGTCAAGTCGACGGTTTTCATTACATACAACTCACTGCTGAAAGAAACACCCAAAAATCTGCTAGAAATTTCCATGATGTAGATGAGTTTTTTTCTTCAGATTTTGAGAAATTTAGCATTAAATTGTTTACTCAGCAATGAATGCTCTCTGTAGTGAATGAATGCCGTCAGAATCCAAACAGCTGATGAAAACATCACAATAACCCACATGACTCAACTGACGTCTTGCAAAATGAAAAGCTATGTTTTTGTAAGAATCAAATCCATCATTAAGGTTGTTTTAGCTTTAAACTGTTAGTTCTGGCCAAATTTTCAGTCCATAATCCATAATAACACTTTCTCCATCTCCTGGAGTGGTGTGGATTACTTGTGGATTATTGTGATGTTTTTATCAGCTGTTTGGACTCTCATTCTGACGGCACCCATTCACTGCAGAGGATCCATTAAGTGATGCAGTGCTACATTTCTCCAAATCTGTTGCAATAAAGAAAGAAATTCATCTACATCTTGTATGGCCTGATGTGAGTAAATGTCATTTTTGGATGAACTATTCCTTTAAGGTGTTTATTATTACTATTTATATTGCTCATACTGTAGTTCAACTTTGGCACAAAGCTCATAATCCACTGCATGTGCAGCAGCCACAATCTTGTTTGTTGAACAGAGATGTGATGTTATTTCTCAAAAAGATCAGACTTCGTAAAACACCCTAGCAACGACTACACAACCTTGCACTATCCACAACGTGTGTTTTGCATGAGAAAGTACCACTAAATATCACATATTTTACAATAATGATATTTTCTGTGATTAATAAATGTCCTAAAATAATTTTGGCAGTCATTTATGTGTATTTAAGAGGATTTGCTAAAATGATCATAGAAAGCCACATGTAATACAGATAACATAATCTAGTCCAAGCCAATAATATCAGTAGATTTATATCAGAGAATCTGCTGCGTTGCATCTCTAAAATACACTTTATCTCTTTCGGTTCTCTGCAAGGACGGTGTTAGTCACATGCTGAGCAATGTGTCATGTGAATGAAGTTGAGAAGCATGTACTGCACGTCTCACTGCCTTCTATTATCAGATCATCACTGATTTTTGAAGGAGAGGTTTACTGATTCAGCAGCTGGGTCCAAACGGTCTGAACTTTGATCTCTGATGAGACTATGTTATCAGGGAGCATTTACATGAAACTTGTTCATTCCAAGCCTGGCTGGTTTATGAACTTAACGCTCATGACATGTATTGTCTTACGAGCCTAGCAGCCTTCTGTAATTGCTCCACATAAACACAAAATTGTAGGACAGCCATTCTAGATCAAGCCCATCACATTAAAAGCATGCCGCTTAGACCTTCACAGACTGTTCCTGCAAACCCTGTCTCCTGAATTCCCTCGGGAAGATGAGCTCAACTCAAAAAATACAATGCTGCCCAGTTACAACAAAAAAACAGTCACCGTTTAGGACGTGCAGTGCATAGTGAAAGCTCTCTGAATTCTCCACCTCATTCTGTGACATCTTAGTCTGTTCACAGTTCAGAGCCATGTCATCTCTAGTAGTCCTGACCTCAAGAATAATCATAAATCCTGACACAACAATGAAAAATGGTCCAGCTATCTCTCTTCCACACTAGATACTAGTCAATGATGGGTGAATTGAGAAAATTATATATATATATAATTTTATTAAGCATAGATGCATTAAATCTATCGAAAGTGCCAGCGCCAAATAATCTTATAATATATATATATATATATAATATATATATATATATATATATATATATATATATATATATATATATATATATATCTCTCACAGTTTCCAAAAAAATATATAAAACTGTCTTCAACATTGATAATAACAAGAAATGTTTCTTTAGCAGAAAAACATCATATTAGAATGAATTCTGAAGGATCATGTGACACTGAAGCCTGGAGTAATGATTTAATAATAGACTTCATAGCATTAGCTGACTGATGCATGGCAGTTGAAATCAAATACTCCTACTGCACCATAAGCTCTGTTATCAGCTCAGACTCTAAGATTCAATCCATCCCGCTTTTTCAAGTGACTATAAAGATGCAGATATAGACCTGAACTAAAAATACTGTCAGTTAACAAACACTCACTGTATTAGCTCACTGTAACACTGGCTTATTGTGTGCATGTGTGTGTGCGTCAGTTGTCTGAATGAGCTTGACTCAACGCAGTGTCCTTTCCATCAACGAAAAACTATGAAGGAAAATAACGAGCTGCCAACTATGAGTTCAAATAACCTACTTTCCACTATTTACCTTCTTTAACTGTTTACTAGAAACATTAAGCCCTGCTTTGAGTTCACAGGAGTAACTCGTTCGTTATACAGGGATGACCTTCTATACAGTAAAGGCAGCAGAAATGAAATGAAGTTATTATATTATTAAGGGTTCACATGATCCCGCCTCTCTAAAAGAGAATACGCCTGTTGGCCATTAGTACGAGCACCTTATCACGTCCCACTGCAGAAACCTGCTCGTGACCAACCAGTCTCACAGTGCCTTCCTGATAGGGCACTTTACAACATTTCCCGCCACACCCCCATTGCAAATAATGTTGCTATGGTTACCGTTCTACCTCACTCCTGTACTACTGTGACAAAGCAGCAGAGGGTGGAGCTATGCAAAGCTTACACAAGAAAGTCACATTGCACTTGCTAGCACAAGCTAAACAAGGGAAATGCAATAACACACTGTCTTTGACAAGCATATTTTTATGAATTTACGTTCAGCATAATAGCATGATTACATAAATACATATGTAGTGTCCTACAAACTGATCTGTTAAATTCTCATTAAAGTTTCAGATGAGATAAAGTTGGATTCAATTGGCTATTTGCATAAAAAAACACTGAAATGACTGGGAATATACTGTATGCTCTGTTCCCAGATATACCCTGACGTGAAACTTGGTACATAAGTTCTGAAAATGATCAAAAATTGTCTCTCATCAGTGTCTCATGATACTTCAGAAATCATTCTAATATGCTTATTTGCTTCTCCAGAAACATTTCTGATTATTATCAATGTTGAAAACAGTTCATACTTTTGTGGAAACCATGATATTTATTTTTTCAAGATACTAAGATGAATAGAAAGTTCCTAAGAAGAGCATATATTTGAATTCTTCTGTAAAAAACATATTTACTGCCACTTTTGATCAATTTCATGCATTCTTTCTGAATAAAAAAAAAAAAATTCTTTCAAAAAAAAAAATTATATATATATATATATATATATATATTACTGACCCCAAATGTTTGAAAGGCAGTGCATATTTAAAAAATATATTAAAAACAGTACTTTTTGTAAGTTGTAATTTAGGTCACAGGAGTAGCTTGACTGTAGTTTAACTAGTGGTTAGTAGCTTCCCTAATACTAGTTACCACTGTTACATAACCAAGCTTATGTCGTAGTGCAGGTATTTGATTCTCTGCTGTCCATGTGACTGAGTGCTGCTTTTACCTGTCTCCACCCCACACAGGGTTCACACATGTTATGAGAAGCACTAAAGAAAGCGGGTCTCACCTTTCCTGTTGACTTCACCCCCTTCCACACACAGAAGTAAACCATCACCCACACAGCCATAAGACACAGCAACATTTCCCAGTTCATGGCTCCCGGCTCATCCAGCCCATCAGAGATGTTCAAAACCTTGTTCCTGAGATGGAGAAAGACATTCATGAATGAAAGCACTGTATAACGCTCACAAAGCAGTTTTCATTTTAATCTATAAACTCATATGTAGCTTGAAAGTGATGACTTTCCAGAGCTGTATAGTCTACTGTCACTCATGACTTTAAAATGAACTATGAGCAACATATGTCAACAGATGATCTTCAAATCAGAGGTTTCACTTTGAATAACCAATAATATGAAATGCTTACTGAAGATTCAAAAATCTTGTACACAGATTCAAGCTTGCACTGAGAGCACAACATGAGCGAATATAATGCCACAGGCTCATAACTGACAGCAAATATTGTATCTATTGATGTGGGATTAATAACCGTCAACTGTAATATAACATCAACAAAAGCAACACATATTTTAACCACGAAAACACATTAATCTTGTCAAGAGTTGTTATATGATGCCATGGGTGGTGAAAGGCATTTCAAATATTGTGTAATGAATAAAAAAAAAAAACATTCACTCACTCCCAGAATTCAATAATAGGGGAACGCCCATTAGCAAGTTCTTCACATGTCAGGTTCCCGAATGTGGAGTTGCCAATGGTGCCGTTTAGGCAGTCGCCGTGGCGGAAGATCTCGATGCAGTTTTCGGTGTTCCACGGATTGTCGCATGTGGACCAAGGCAGCGTGGAACTGAAGGACTTTATGAAGTAGTAGAAACCCCAGGCAAGTACCATGATGTAGTACGTGTTACAGAAAAACACAATCACCATGGAGGCAAAGCCGAGTCCTAAAACAAATCGGTAAAAAATAATTGAAAATCAACCACTTCAGGTGTAAAGCATCTCTTATATAAAGTGCTGATGAATCATGCATTAGTTGAGGCAGTAAATAGCCAAATTTTGATTTAATGTTGTCTTTGATTAAAATAAAGCAAGGATATACTGAACGGCATTCATTGAAGTTATATACTGTCCTTATAATGTATTTGTACTCTTTTTTGTGATAAAATATGTATATAACTTTGAGATATATCAGAATATAAAGTCAAGATATTATGTGATATGGATATTGTGTATAGATGATATTAGGTGACATCAACACATTATATGGCTCAATTCTGATTTTAATTAGTTTGTGTGGGGGTGTGTGTGTGTGTGTATATGTATATACGTATATAATTTATTAATAATATAATTTTATATAATATAACATCTGTAATAGGTAATAAGTGATAAGACAGCAATACATCATGTAGCTTAATTCTATACAAATCATTTATTAAAAATAATATATATATAATATATATATATATATATATATATATATATATATATATATATATATATATATATATATATATATATATATATATATACACACACACACATACACATACACACACACACACACACACACATATATATATAAAATTTGTAATAGGTAATAGGTGATAAGACATCAACACATTATGCGGCTTAATTCTGATTTTAAGAAGTGTTTGTGTGTGTGTATAATATAATTTAATATAAAATTTTGTAATAGGTAATTGTGTGTGTGTATGTGTGTGTGTATATATATATATATATATATATATATATATATATATATATAATATTTAAGTGGTTAAATTACAATAAAAATAATATAATATAATATAATATAATATAATATAATATAATATAATATAATATAATATAATATAATATTATTTTTTCAGAATGTTAATAAAGTTTTAAAGGGCAACCTAAAATAGTGTCACAGCTTAAAAAGTAAGGTAATGCATAAACATGAAGAGCAAACCTTTAAAAAGAGGTGCAATGTTCCACACATTGATGCTTCCAGCTTTCATAAACTGACCCAGCGCAATCTCCAGGAAGAATATCGGAATGCCTCCCAGAAATATGAACAACACATAGGGAATGAGGAACACTCCTGTGAAACACAGCAATAGAGAAAGACAGAGAGCAATGTTAAAGACAACATGGAACGGCATTCACAACCCATGCTAGGTGTGATGAATTTTTTAGCAAAATGAGATACTTGACAAGAGTTGCATTTTGATGAAAGATTAGGGATAATTGTTGGAATGAGATGTATTGACGAATCGATCAGGAACATGTTTTAAAGTGAATGCTCAATTTTGAAGGTTCAACACTTGATATGTTTTGCAAAGAATTGCATTTTGCATTCATTCTACTCACAAGGTCTCATAAAGTACCAATGTCCAATAAAATAATAACTAGAAACATAAACTGAGGTCTCATGATGCATATAATGCCAATTAACCCCAAAAGACATTCCATAATGCATTTAACACATCTTCAAAGTTTATTTTAACTGAGGGAATTATCTGCTATTTGTGCACGACACCTTCACATGTTGGTATGTCACTTAGGAATTGAGTGCCATTGGCTGCATTAGCATTCATCATGTGGTCTGTGCGGCAGCACACTGATGCGTCGGCAGCAATAAACCTTCGCTCTACTGATCTGAGATTGACAGCCACGGTAATGGCTTAAAGAGGGGGTTGGTCGCTGGTGTGATGCAGATTATACACTGAATATGTGCTGGTGTGCCCAATAAAAGTCTTGATGATGTCACCTGCCACTCAGGGGCGAGGTGGACTGCGGGGGAGGATGGCCACGTGAGACAGCCCGCAGAAAAAGAAAGATGCAATGGAAAAAAAAGGCAGAGTGGAAAACCGGCACGCCGTTATTCAAAGTGACACGCTTACGTAATGCTAGCTCTGCAGGCTAGCGGCTACACAGCTGATTTAGAATGTATGCAAGTGAGATAATCTAAAAAATAAAACCCCTGCTGCTAATTTAAAAACACTGATATGAATGAACTGGCTTAATTGGGAGCACTGCCCAGTCTCCATTCAGAAACTCGTCACTCAGAAAGAAGCCTTTTGATGAACTGCCTACAGAAGGAAGCACCGAACACAATGTGCTGCACTGACCGTCCAGCGAAGCCATTACAGACAGCCACTAAAGCGTGAGGCTATTCCTCTGCAAAAAAAGGAAAATATGCATATGTGGGTTTGTGTTGGGCTGATTTGCAAACTAAAAAGGATGCCACAGCAATGCCCCGTGAGCGGATGATTCATGAGAATGTGACTGCGGGTCAATGTGAGAACACGTACACACGCTAGAGTGGAATGAGAACAAGCATGACTCACACACACACACACACACACACACACACACAGAGTCTTGCACGTACTGCAGTGGCTGACGTCGTGAGCATTGAGCACTTGACTCTGTATCCGCTGGTGCTCATTAAAGGACTTTCAGAAAAGTGAGGAATCTTTTCAGCTATTTCTCTTCCAGTGCATAAGAGATGGTGTTTCATTGCTAATAGAGTCTACTGATAGAATTCAAAAAGGAAGTAAGTACAGCAGAGGTACACAGTGGTTTATCTTCCCAGATGTTGTGATTCACATCTTCCTGAAATTTAACAAACAAGTTGCCATTTTGATGTAGCATTTTCATCTTTCATCTGGAAGATGTCATTTTTTACTAATATGTAGATGGTAGAATTGTTTTTGCTATGATTTAGAACAGCGATTACTATCTGGGTTTTGAAAGAGTCTCTTCTACTCACCAAGTCTGCATTTCTTTAATTAAAAATACGGTAAAAACAGCAATATTGTTAAATATTATTACAAGAGAAAATATTTGTAAAATGCAATTTATTCCTGTGATGCAAAGCTTAATTTTATTTATTATTTATAATATTTATTTATAATTCTTATTATTATCAATGTTAAAAACAGTGCTGCATAATATCAAAGACTATAGAATACCCAAAACGTGTCACACGTGTATAGTTTTGAATGGGGAAAAATGCAATGCTCAATATGGCCGCTCTATTGAACAAAGCCCCGCCTTCTGAGTAAAAGAGCCAATCGCTAATCGGTAAAGTCCGCACCTCACTGCAGTTGCTGTTAGAAGTGCCAGTTGCTATAGAAACAGTCAGCATTCTTAGACGTGCGCTTAGGACTGCGCTTGCGCATTGGCTGGTCTAGCCTGAAAAACAAGCTTTTTTAACACTATTTGAGAAAAAAAACATTTATGAGACAGTTGTTTTCAGATTTCATTGATTTCAAATATGAAGTTTAACCGCTTGGCAAAGAGTTTTGGAGAATTTGATGTTTCCCCATTTAAAGAGACAGGAGCTGCACTTGCACGTCCGAGAGGTGTTTCAAAGATGGCCGCCGAGTGACATACAGAGTGAGAGAGCTGTGAGTGAAGCAGCGGGCGCCGCCGTGTTGCCAGATATAGTTATTATAATTGTCTTTGGATTTGTCTTTTCTACTTAATTTGACACTTTAGAAAGTTAATAGAATGGGAAATTGCAGTTTAGGGTTAGCGATATCTTTATCTTTATCTTATTTACGAAAGATTTTATCTAATTTCGGTTTATTTATTATTTCTTTTTCAGTTTTATTTATATTTGTTTTAATAGCAATATTTGGCAACACTGCAATGATCGCCAGAATTGAAATTGACGGTAATCAAAAGAGCCCAAGGACATGTTATTGCTGACAGGATCACATTCGGTAATGCAAACACACACACAAAAAAACATCATGATATTAGGGGTAGGCGATATGAGCTAAATTCCAATTGCGATCTAATGTGTGTTTTGGCCATATAATGTTGCTAAAATAAGTAATTTGTAGCTTATATTAGGCTAATCGCTACACCTGCTTAGCTTTTTTCATGTAAACACCCTGTATTATGAAAATATGCAGAATCTCATGAAAATTACATAAATCATATTAATCATTTTGTAACCGTGTGTTTATTAGGTTCATGTTTCATCCTTAGAAATGTTTTTCTGGGTTTCTTATTTACAGAACCAAATGCGGAAGTGTAATGGATGGACTATTTGAACTTAATTAAAAATATTTGCACAGATTTATTGTGTTGGTTACAATTTGTTCCTTTGTACAGTGGTTCAGGAGTCTTTGAGTCTGTAAAAACGTCAACAAGCTTTTTTTTTTTTTTTTGAGTAATCGTGTAATGTTATCTTGTTAAAACAGATTTTCTAAAATTGTATCGTTCAGGAACCAGTATCGAAGTCAAGGTATCGGTATCTAAAAATTTTAACGATACCCAGCTCTACATGTATTAGACCATTTTTGTGCCGTTTGTAATAGGAGGATTTTCCAACCACCTACCACCACAAGTATATTTCAAACCTGTTCGAAGCAATACAATCAGGCTTGTTCTAGCATGTTACATATAATAAAAACTTGCAAGGTGTGGCTCACGTTAAGAAAAACAAGAAGTGTTTTGCACAATTGTGGTTTATATGTTTTGATCTATTAATCATGTCCATACCAAATTGTGCAAGAGGAAGTAGGTTATGCATATTTCATTCATAATACTTTCAGATTTTCTACTTTTAAAATTTCATGTTTAATTCAATGTGTTATTTGCATTTTCTTTGTAATTATTAATGAAATTTAATAGCAATCCCTGAGAGAACATTTCTCTTTTTTTTTCAATGTACTAGACTATTAAAATTCTAAATCAACAACTACTGTACATTTCCAGCATACTGATATAACTCAAAGATAAATTTATAGAGAATATGAATATACAATAGATGAACCCTAAAGAACCCATGGATAGGCCCCAGCCAGAAAAAAGGGATTAAAAGATTAACAGACACTATTCTTAATCGTCTGTCCACGTGGAAGGAGGAACTGATGTCAGTCAGGCAAGAAGCCAACATTTCCTGCAGTGCTGGCATCACTGGCCCATTCAGAACCAGATACATTAAACAGTGCTCAATTTAAAATATAATTTGTAATTTGTAATTTTGTATGGTTATTAATGTTGGAAACTAAATTTAGTCAAAGACTGACTAAATATAAATATTTATTTATATTTATCAAGTCGAGTCACCTGTGTTTATATGTAGTGGTTGACCGATATATCACCAAGGCCGATATATCGGACAATATTTGACATTTTTCAAATATCGGCATCGCCTGATAAGTTTTTGGCCGATGTGTTCGAAGTGGGACTTTTATTTTGAGCGCACAGTGCTTACATTCTCCCTCTTGTTCTCTGTCGTTAACAGTTTTGTCTAATATGGATAGAAGTCTGTCTAATAATCAGATAGAACGGTTAAACAAAGGAATTAGTGAGTGAGACACCTTATCCAATGTCCATCAGATAGCCAGGGTGAAAGATGCCTTTTGTTGAGGTGATGTTGCCAATGACCTTTTTATGGTGTTTTCACCAATCCAACACATCATCAGTTATGTGTGTGTACATATATATATATATATATATATATACATATATATATATATATATATATATATATATATATATATATATATATATATATATATATATATATCTCCTTAAAACATGACATTTTCTCTACAAAAAAAAATAAAAAATTAATACCAGGATGATAAAACAATCTGCTTTGTTCATGTGATGAAGCACAATAACAAAAGCAGATTGTTATTAAAAAGTGTCACAGTGCTAATACTTGAGTACGGGGAGATTTCAGCACAGCTGTGATACTGTACTGCAGATCCAGCACTCAAGGACAGGTGGAGGGCTTTACTGCAGAGATCATAAATCTACCGACTATGTGGCCACCATTCTGTTCAGCTTGGCCTCTCTTAACTCTGATGCACCGCTACACAATGCGGCAAAAACAGCCAGTAACCTGGCAACAGAAAGTCTGGACCATTACTGCGTCACACAGTATTGTATATGTGTTAGTGATGGCACAGCGTCAATCCCAACAGCTCAGTGAAAGATCTGTGACCTCAGATAGCACAGACAGAAGAGTGAGCAGCTCACTGAATTGAACGAAGAGCTGTATAAAGATAAAGCAGCTAATGTGACTTCTGACCTCTACCATAAAGTCTTATAGTAGAGGCTGAGTGTTATCAAGTTACATGCTCTAAATTAATGTACAGTAACAAACGGTACATGCAGAAGTTTAATACCTAGTGTTAGGGGTTAGTTCAAATATCTAGCCTTATGTATTGTACAGTTTTAGTGATTCTTACCTAAGTGAGTGCTACAGATTAACACAACAGGAGTCTCTTAACTTTAATTGGTTCACATTAAGAACTTTAGACTGTTTTAATAGAATCTAAGTTCTCTAAAGGGAATTAGAGAAATGAACGTATCTTCAGTACAGGTGTGGAGAAACCTCCTGTGAGGTCTATAGGAAATTAATAAGCTCACGAGTGATTTGGATAGGAACAAATTAATAGCATTGCATCAAAATTGCAAAGTCTCCAGATACAAACACCTTGAGTTAAAGAGGGATATGGAGAAACATTTTCCTTTAGCAATTACTGCGATATATTAAATGAACCAGTGACACAACAATGGAAATGTACTATTTAATGACCTGTATGACTTACTTTCTTGCATATAAAAAGTAATAAAAATGACAAAAGCTCATTTTAAAATTACTAATATGTAAAAAAATTAATTAAAGTGAAAACTGAAATATAAAAATGAAAGCTAACACTGAAAAAAGCATCATTAGTAGTACATACAACTAATTCACTCTATTTTAATGTTATGAAATTATATTTTTGTGTGAGGATGGACTAAAATGTAACTCATTTTTCATTCAAATCTTACCTGACAGTCGTGGCCACCTTTCTCTTTCACTGTACGAGCAACTTAGATCTTTGGCTATAAATATATATGAGCATAGGTAAATAACATGATTTTTATATTTGGGTGAACTGTTCCTTTTAAGGAAGACAAAACCAACCTATGCATAAAAAATTCCACAAGTTTAAATTTGACCTGGCTAAATTTGTCTTCTGAGAGTGCGGAAAGTAAATATCACAAGTATCTCACAGACTCAACCTGTGAACAAAGTAAAAGTCAAGAATGTGTCACATGATCTGTATTTACTCACCTCCTGCCAGGAGGACCTTTCTAGTGTTTGACAGGCCTGATCTGATTTGGCAAAACAATTCAGGAGCCAGTATTGCACACAAAGGCGGCACGTTGAGTTTGGCAACCTGCACCGGGACACTGTGACTCTGTTACCTTAGAGCTCCTTGTTGGGGGTAAAGAAACTATTTGAGCAAGAAGAGCTCCAAGTGTCAGCCAATTCTCACTAGACGCTCATGCGTCTTACATTTCTCGAGCTGGCATGTCTTATTTGAATCACTTTTTGTTTTCGGGGGAATTGATGGTCGTCATGAAATGTTCCCAGCGGTCGGTTTCCATGACCTTTCCCCTCTACCACAGGTGGTTGAGACTTTAGATCCAAAACACACTGACATCTTCTCTATCTAAATAACCAGATGAGAATGAAATCAAGTTATCTGTCAAGACAGAAGGGAACTGCAACCCAAGTGCTAACACAACATTGCTCAAGTCTTGACATTTCTCTCACAGCAGGCATCCAGGGTAGTTCCAAAGACAAACACTGCTTTTGGAAGAGATATCGTGATCACTGTTACAATTCACACATTCAGTGTAATGTTATACATCTTGACGAAATGTATTTCAGTCTATAATTGAATTAGAAAGGAAAACAATATTGGAATTTTCCCAAGGATAGTGGAAGACGGCCAAAACATTGGGATAATTAAGATCTTCTAATGTTTTTTAAAGAAGTCTATTGTGCTCACCAAGGCTCCATTTATTTTAATCAAAAATACAGTAAAAATAGAATATTGCGAAATATTATTACAATTGATACGTTTTTATTTGAGCCTATTCTAAAATGTAATTAATTCCTGTGATATAAAGCTGAATTTTCAGCATCAATACTCCAGTCTTCAGTGTCACATGATTCTTCAGAAATCATTCTAATATACTGATTTGCTGTTTAAGAAAATTTTCCAATTATTATACATTTTGAAAATAGTTTTTGCTGCTTAATATTTTGTGAAATCTGTGATACACTACCATTTAAAAGTTTGGGGTAAGTGAAGAAATCACATTGAGCGGCGGCGGGGATGGAAGGGTGCAATCTCTGACGCACACAAAAGCATGCAATCGCTTTCATATGCATACAGGCTTTACGCATTTAACTTTCGCTTTAGAATTCAGTCATGTTCAGTTGGGCGAGGAGGGGATGGGGAAGTGGAGGCATGGCCCAGGAATGCCACCCTGCCTTGGTGCTGACCCTGAATTAAACTGATAAAAATTGACTGTAAAGACAGTTATAATGTTACAAAAAAAATAATATTTTAAATAAATTATGTTCATTGAACTTTATATTCATCAAAGAATCCTAAAAAAATGTATCATGGTTTTTACAAAAACATTACACTTATAATAATAAGAGCATAATTAATAATTGAGCACCAGTAATAACTGAACAGCAAATCCGCATATTAGAATGATTTCTGAAGGTGAAAATTTTCAAGATGAAAATTCAGCTTTGCATAGCAATTACATTTTAAAACCTTAAGATAATCATATTTTACAATATAACTGTTTTTACTGTATTTGTAATCAAATAAAAGCAACCTTGGTGAGCATAAGAGACTTTAAAATAAATCTTAATTATTCTAAATTTTTGGCTAGCAGTGTAAAATCTATAAGGGATTTCGCTTTTACATAAATTATTATTTAAATTTCAACAATCCCATTGGTGTACTGTACTCTAACACATTTAATCTAACATTGTCTGGATAATAATTAATTATTTCATGTTTTATAGAATGTACATTCTATCATATACCCCTAGAGTGCATCAGGACAAAACCTCTAACATACTGCTTGACTGCTTACGTATGGCCATTCATTCAGCAAACGCTGGACGGCCTCCAGGACGCTGGGGCCACGGGGAGACAGCTTCGTCATTCAGGCAAACACAATGGATCTCTTAATAATGAGGTCCTAAAGTGTTACGCAGACTTGGCCTTCTCATTTTATAGCCATCAGAAGATGACTCATAGAGCAAAAGAGAGAGAAGTTGATGATGAAAGACGCACTATGACTACTTATGCCACTTGTATCCATCATTGGACAACAGCTATGTCCCAAAACCTAACGAGACAACTACTTAGACAGAATTTTCAGGCTTTGCCAAATTAAAATATTTGCACTAAAGCCAAATCAAATTTTATATATATATATATATATATTAGGGGTTGCACAGACTAATCGACTAGTCGACGTCAATGCTCTGATACGACGCTTTAAGCTTGACGTCGACTAGTCGCTGGTCCTACAGAGGACTTCCACATTTACACTCTGTTTCTGAACAGTTAAAATTACAAATAAATGCATGCTCTGGAAGCGCTCCACAAGACATGTGTTATTATATTACTGGATGCTCGATATTGAATGGGAGAATGCACGTCTTAAACAGCCTATCATACAATAAATTACTCGCCGTTCTAATATAATGCACTGCCGCACTGTAACACACACACATAGGCTACAGACAGTAGCTCGTACATCACGCGCTGATCTCGCGCACACAGAATCATTCAGCGCGGAAATGTATTGTTCTGTCATTTCTCAATAAAATAGCTTAGAAACTGAAAAGTTCAAACATATATTTCTTGATAAGTAAATCCCACAGCTTCACTACTAGTAGAGAGACGCTGCCAGGTAGAATTAATTCACACACGCAATCGCTCTCACTAATGCATTCATATGAATGTAATCTTTACTGTGCTACTTTATCTGTATCTGATTTAGAACGAGCAGAAATCTGTGAGAAATATAACAACCCAGAGACAAAAGAACTGATAAAAATTAGC
Organism: Cyprinus carpio; assembly: GCF_018340385.1. Classification (NCBI taxonomy): domain Eukaryota; kingdom Metazoa; phylum Chordata; class Actinopteri; order Cypriniformes; family Cyprinidae; genus Cyprinus; species Cyprinus carpio. The sequence continues at coordinate 5,108,151 of NC_056579.1, forward strand.
TGTTATAGGAGCAATAGCCACGTGGGCAGTGCTGCGTCATATGTTTGTCATACAGCTGTGCACAAGATGTTTGAGTCTCAGCTCCAGAATTATTTGTTCATTAATGACGTCATCAGCGATTAGTCGACTTCGAAAAATAATAAGTCGTTCAACCCCTAATATATATTTTTTTCCAAGACAAATTTCCAAGAATTTTCCATTAAAGCTATTTTTGTAAGGCTATGTGTGAACACTAATGGCTGCGTAGAAATGCGTGCCCTTGTGTGTTTTCATGCACTGCATTTAGTGCAATAAGGCTCAAACTAGGCTTTCATATATTCTATATTTTCTCCTTCAATATCCATTCATAGCTGAATTTGTTGCTTTGAAACAGAAGTGTGCAAAGGATGATGCACAATGTCAGTGTGCAGCAGAAGATGAGTGCTCATTTAAGACCCCCCTCCCCCACACACAGCTTAAAGGAAAAAACCCAAAGAACTGGATCATCTTACAAAACTGTACTTCCATTGTCTATACCAGTATCATGGGACACTGGTGTAATGACACATTTGAAGAACACAAAAGCTTAATAATTATTATTAACAAATGTATACAGTGTTTAACAGATCACTGAAGCAAATCAGTGGCATCAGATTAAAACAATGCTAATAATGCTAAAACTTTTCTCAGAACAAAGTGTCCTTTACTGAGCCATTTTGTCTTCATTTTGAATTTTAGTATTAAAAACATTAATTATTATTATTTAGTTATAGAGTCAAAAAGCAGAAATAAAACAGATATATACAGATAAATGCATATTTTGAATATATATATATACAAATAATATATATGTGTGTGTGTTTGTGTGTCTATACTGCGTGTGTATATATATATATATATATATATATATATATATATATATATATATATATATATATATATATATACATACATACGCAGTATAGACACACAAACACACACACACACACACATATTATTTGAATGAATGAATTTTCATTCATTCACTATACACATATAATAAAACATTAGTGCATTCTAAACTTGTTAATGATTTAAAGATTAACTTCCCCCGTTAATAAGACGATACGCATGGTAAAGGCAATGAATGAATGAATGAACGCACTTATGAATGAGTCAGTTGAGGTGTCCTCCACCGTGCAGTGACGTCACGGGAAGCGGAGCACGTCATCTGAAGGGATCTGAATGTGAATGTGCTGCAGAGAGTCAAGACGTCTTACCTCCACCATTTTTGTAGCACAGGTACGGGAAGCGCCAGACGTTCCCCAGACCCACGGCGAACCCAACACAGGACATCATGAAGTCCATCTGTCTGGTCCACGTCTCTCGCTCGGGGTAGCCCTTCTTCTTCTCCGCCGCCGCAGATGATATGGCCCCAGTGGCGGCAGATATGGGCCCGCAGATGAGGGTCCCATTGACGCCTTGATGCGCGTTTCCATTGGGAATGAGATGGCCCCTCTTCTCCTCCACCAAGACCGTGTTCAGGGCGCAGCAGTCTGCGTCCAGAGAGGATTTCTCCATCTCTCGTGTAAACAAAGCAAACGAACCTCCTCACGAGACTCGAGAAGGGCTTAAATCAGCAGTCAAAAATAAATATTTGATCTCTTATTGTTTTTGGATTAAGTCAATTTTTTTTTTTTTTAATTCACACCAAGATGTCCCTTTTGTTCCTCTTCAGGTGCACGGGATCCGGTCCCTTATCCTTTTATTAAACCAAACCTGCAGTGTTATTCTTTACGGATGTAACGTTAGTTTCCGTTTCTCTTCAATGTCAAACGGTCACAAGGGATGGCAGTTTGAATCTCTCGGCGAAATTGGCAACGGCTATTATTGGTTTGTTTTGTCAAAAAACGCGTTTGGAAAATAAATAACGGATCATAAAAGAAAAAAGACACCGATTTGAAACAGCACCTTCAAAAACAATCCACGAAACACTTAAAGGTGAGTCTGAAGAATCGCATGGGCACGTGAATCTCTCAGAGAGAAGGCGACTGAGGAGACGGCGAAACCAAAGCGGCCCTTTGCGCGCTGATCAGATGAATGTAATGGAATTACATTCACGAATTGATCGCCTAAATCGCTTCAGACCATCGTTCTCGTCGGTATTTAACACCTAGAATGTACAAACGAGTCGCGATTCGGTGTCTCCGGGAGGTGCGGCTGCTGCTGCTGTCGCTCTGTGCGCGCGGACGGTCGGACTGTCTAGATGCGTCCGCGCGAAGCAGCTTGGTGTTTTATCGGGCTCGGTAACGTCATTTGGAGCTCAACCCTCCCCCTCTGTCCCGCTTAAGGAAAACAGGGAATGGAAAGCTCACGTACGCTGCACACTACACACTGTATACTACACACTAGACAGCAAGTGCGATTCTAGCTCACTGGAGCTCTGCGCGAGATCAGATCTGAAAGCTTTTCATCGCAGTTCGAATGTGTTATGCAATTCATTGCAGTTTGCTTGTATTATGAAAACAATAATAGAAAAATAAAATTAAACCGATTGTGATGTACTTGTTTCTAACATATAAAATGCACTTGTATTTATAGTATCTATTTATTTTACATACAAGTATAAAAATATACGTATATAATTATAGAAATGCATACATGTACATAAATGTACACACACACACACACATATATATATATATACACACACACACACACATACATATGTGTGTATGTATTATATTAGTAAATAAATAACTAATTAGATTTAGAATTAAGTTAATTAGATAACAGATAAATTAATAATAAAATAACATTATAACTTGTTTTCAAAAACTTAAGTGAAAAGATCTTTGGGGATGGGGCTAAAGACCGTAACCATTGACGTCAGAAACGTCAATTAATTATTGAATACAAATTTTCTTTTACCATTACTTTTTTTTAATCCATAATCATTTAATATAATACAATTTTTAAAAAGAAATAATAATATAAATAATGTAAATATCATTTTATTTTTTAAATAAAAATATATATTTTTAAATTGAATATAATTTTTTGATTGCCAATTATTTTGAGGCTAGAAAGATGTACAACACACGCATGTATGGTATCTAGCAAACACACCCACAGGATACGTAGTGCCATGATGACTATTAGTCATCAACCACATGGGTCACGTTTTTTTGCATTACAAAATACATTAACCTCAGAAGAGGCCATTGTCCCAGTATGGAAAATTACAAGCTTACATGAAGCACTGCTGAAGATTTTCCATTGATTTGACATGTTCTGTAACTAGAAATAAAAATAAACAGATTTATATACAGAATTAGAATTATTTTATACACACACATACACAGACTCATAGAAATCAATCAATGAGTTTTATCTCTTTTACCATGGTACTGTAATTATAGTTTACATCAATTTACCAATTACTATTTATTATTGCTTCAGGAAAACTATGGTACCTTGTTATTTGCAATTAGTGATTAAAACACTGTTTTAAAGATCTACATTAATTTATGATGGATAAACTGTAGTAACAATACCTGCAGCAAATTACTATGTTGTTTTGGTAGAAATTGACTACCAGGGAAATTTGTGTAAAGGCTACTGAGTGCAGTGGTAGTTTTGTTTGTGATGTTTGTCCTGAGGCTGTAAAAGGTGGGAACGGTTTGTCCTTGTGGGACCACAAAATTATACTGAGGTCAGATTTGTCCAATTATAACCCTAAAACCCTAAAAAAAAAACTTTTTTTTTTTTTTTGGAAAGATTTTAAGATTCTTGAAAACCACCCATGTATATTTGAAAAGCACTCCTAGCTTCAGTGAGTCATACTATAAACATCTCTGGATCGTATTGACTGTTGCAAATTACAGCGGGACATTCTGTGAACTGTATGTGGCAGTTTGAGGAACCCTGCTACGATTCAAGGAAACCCCACATCTTATCTCCATGACGAGTGAATTGCGGTCATAGGGGACCACAATTCACTATCCTATTTTATTTTCTTCATAACTAAGCCAACAGTTTGGTTCCAGGGCAAATGGGTGAATGGGAAACATGCCACTTTCTTTTCACGATGCAAAACAACATGTTTATACATGTTCATGTTTAATATTTATATTCAATCTGTGTCTTTGTTAAAGACTTAACCATGCATGAAACAATCTTTAATCTGGGAATTAAAGAAATGGAGAAGTGAAATAAAGAAGCCCTGGTCATAAGTATAATTTACAGTTTTCATGTTGACTCACAGGTCAGGAGAAACACAAGCCCCATATACGTTAAAATTAGGCGGCTTTGATCTCAGTAACCTTTAAAATAGCTTTTCCCTGTCAAGTTATTATATACATCATTGTATGTTCAAATATGTTTTACCATACTAGGCCGTTCATTTATTTGACCACAATATTTAAGTATGTTAACAAATTATTGGCTGTACAGTTTATTCCTTAAACAGATTCTGCTTTGATTAAGTGCTTTAATGTACTGTCTGTCCATTTAACAATTTTAGAATCCTTTTCCTTCTCAATAAAACTGCAAAAAAAGTCCATTTAGGGATGCAACAAATCATCACTGGGACAGTACTGTTAAAGGGACAGTTTTATACTTAATTTGTACCTAAATAGTACCTTACCATAGTACATATTACTACTCTAAGATACTAATCGCACCTTATATGGGTAAAAAAAAAAAAAACTAAATTGTCCCATTAAGGGAACTGCCCCAGTAACAAGCTATTGTACCATAAAAGTAAAATTTTTGCACAGTTTTTCTATTTTAATATACTTATAATATACTTTATAAAATATTTAATATACTTTAAAATATTATTTATTTCTGTGATACAAACTCAATTTTCATCAAATCTTTCTAATATGCTGATTTATTATCAGTGTTGCTGCTTAATATTGTTTGGAACCTGTGATATTTTTTCAGGATTCTTTGATGAATAAAAAGTTAAGAACAGCAGAATTTATTCAAAATAGAACTCTAGTCTAACAATGCAAGTCTTTACTATCATTGTTTATCAGTTTAACACATCCTTGCTGAATATTTAAAAAGAAAAAAGAAAAAAAAAAGAAAAAAAAAGTAGTGACCCCAAACCTTTGAACGGTAGTGTATATTGTTACAAAAATTTATATTTTTATTATAAGTTATACATTTCCACGCTTGCTCATGCAGTGCATTAAAAAAAAATTGTTAGTAAATTTTACAATTACAAAGAAAACACAAGTAAAACATTGAATTAAACATGAAAGTTTGAAGTAGAAAAACTAAACTGGTATTTTGTTGTAAAACAGATTCCAATAATCTTTGTTATATTTGCAACTTCCAAAAGTATTTTTTTTTACAGTGTAGATGTAAATGATATGTCATTGCTAGTGGTTCACTTCCACAATTTAGGAGCGACTGCATTTATACCTGCTGCAAATAAATGATTTGTTCACCAGGCCACTTTTCAACCAGATTCAACTTTTGATGCTGCAAAAGAGATCAGATAGAACTGGGCTTAACATTCATGCAAAAGCACTCAGCTCTAATTGAGAAAATGTCCTGCGTGGCAAAACATATGGCCTGCACATTGGAACCCTCTTCAGAAAAAAGAAATGATTGCGTAGAAATCTTTCTTAAAGCCAAATGGTCTGAGCTAACCTGGTTCAGGGCCTCCAGGCACGGGCGAACACTACTACGATTGCACTTTCACGTTTCTATCGATCTAAGTTTAGTTTAGAATAGACCCCGTGACTTCAAGAGCAGCTGCCTTGCAAAGGTTATGGCCCTTTTTTATAGCGCCTTAGAAATAGCAGCTGCGTGGAGTCATAACCCGAGCATAACTATGACCCCCACACCCTTCTACCAGCTCAGACTTTGAAACACTTGCTGATTAAACAGTGTAGAGTATGATGATACTGCTGGAATAATGATCAAACAATTCAACTGTGACAGATGTTTTACCTTATACACTAACATTCAAAAGTTTAGGGTCAGTAAGATTTCTTTTTTTTTTTTTTTAAAGACATTAATGCTTTTATTTAAATTGACACAATACGATTAAAAGTGACAGTAAATACATTTATATTCTTACAAACGATTTCAATTTTTTTATGCTGATCTTTCAAACTTCTGCAGCTCAGGGCACACTTTATTGGCTGCAGTTCACTGTAATACTTCATAAAAGTAAACAGGTGGGGGTACTTACTCCGATTAAGGTCACAAGTTTATTATGCCACAGATAAGAAATGGCACAAAAATCAATACGACCATTCACAGCTGTACAGTCACGCCCTGAACAGCACACAGAGGCTCATTTATCCTAGTGTAAGATGCTGTTTACTAGCAGACTTTCACAGAAACAACTTTCCACTTCTCTTATAAGTTTCGATCTGAACATTCCAGACATTTCTAAATGCATTTCCTGTAAATATTATCTCCTGCCTTGAACTGGACTCATAATATTAGTTTCACTTGTGGCACTAAGCATTTTCTGTATCAATGATCAGCGCCAAACAATATTACATACTAACTGGATTCTCTAAAATGTAATCTGAGGTGTATATCGATTTCCTGTCCAACTAGAAAAGCAAAAAATGACCTTTCAAACAGGTTTCCTGAACACTTCCCCCTTTCTGCCATTGGTCACACAAAAAGATAGTTCCTAAAATTCTAAAAAGATCCTATTTAAAACAACCTGCTGTCTAATATATCTGTTGCATGCTGCATGGTGGCAATATTAGAGCTCTGTTTGGTCATATAGGATTATTACATTGTGATTAATAATTTTCTAGACTTTAGACTGTATATGTGTGTGTTTGCACATAATGAGAGGGTGACTGCGATGACAGTTGGCTGAGGAAACCACCAGCAGATGCAGAAAGGATTTGGATAACATGAGATCCTGTAACAGAGGAGTTATTCTTTATTGTTAGCATTATTTTTTTTTCCAGTTCTAAGAAAGCAGAAGAGTTCAAAGAATATGAAGTCTTATGAGAACTCAGTTAAAATGCTGAAAAAAAGAAAAAGAACAAAATCTGGAAGATGTACATGAAAAGAGGGACCAAAGCCAAATCTGAACACCAAAATATAATAGAGACCTGAGGGTGAACTCTTTAGATCCAGAACATCCTATTTTCACAAAATATTAAACAGTACAACTGTTTTCTCTTCATCGTCAAATTAATCAGATAAAGGTTTCTTGAGCAGAAAATCAGCATATTAGAATGATTTCTGAAGGATCATGTGACACTGAAGACTGAGTACCGATGCTGAAAATTCAGCTTTGCATCATAGAAATAAATTGTTTAAAAAAATTACAAACAGAAAACAGTTATTTTAAATTGTAATAATATTTCACAATATTACAGATTTATTGTATTTTTGATTAAAAAAAAAATGCAGCCTTGGTGAGCATAAGACATATGCTCTTATTGATAAAGTCAGTGTGAAACTGAAAAAAAAAAATGCAATTATTAAAAAAAATTAATTGAAGTTATTTTATGTTATTTATTTAGGTAAATCTGGCGATGTTTTTTTTGTCGCTAAATCTGAGAAAACTAATAGGATCCTGAGAACACATTTTATTACACTCATACACAGCTGCCAATTATAGCATCACTGTGTAAATATTCAAAAACATATTTGTACAATGACTGGTGGGAAGCACAAACATCTTGTTCAGTATCTCGCAAGACTAAAAAAAGTATGCCAGAGCTGCTGCCTTCTGTGGACTCTGGACGTAACGTTCAGTTCTAAGGTTAAGTCGCGTCAACACGGTGAGATTTGCAAGAATGATGACACAACAAGCATTACCAACTAAAAGATTAAAGCGTGTGTGACATTACAGCGGGACATATAATATGAAACAGGGTTTTCTAGCCACGCTGGAGAATAACACTATGTACTATGATGCCATGCAGCAAAACAGAGATCAATCACATCCTTAAAGGAACAGCAGCAAAACAGCCGTTCAATTTTAATGATCAGTAGGAGGGTAGAAAACTAAATTGATTTGTTGCAAGAAACCTGGACTAACATTGTAAGAGGATTTCAGTTAAGAGGTTTTATGGTAGCAGTGGCACTGGAATGGTGGCAGAGTTCTGTGTGTTCAAAAGTATAGAAAAATAAACTAATCATGAACCCTGGCATTTTGTCTATAGAATAAACAATTTGTTTATATTAAAAATATATACATACACCTTGGAGTTGAGAGGATGTGTATGGTTCAATATGTTGAGTTATATTCATGTGACAGATGTGGTTTTGAGTCTAGGCTGTCATGTTCCTACCTGTTCATGTTTTACACCAAAGAAAAAATAAATAAATACAATTAAAATAATAATAAATGTTTACAAAACACTTTACAGAAAACATATACGCAAATGCAATATGTAGTAAAAATGAACAAAATATTAATTATAAATCTTTTTTTCAATAAAATTGATAAAAAAAAACTATATACAAAAAAATAAATATATGAATATAAAATGAATTAATATCACACACATATAATTTATATATGAAATGCATATACAAGTGGTATATATTTAATAAAATATTACTAGACAATGTTTATAAAATGCTTGTTCTATCTATCTATCTATCTATCTATCTATCTATCTATCATCTAGAGTATATATGTATATTGCTATTAAAATGTTATGCATTTATGTATTTTTTGTATATTTTATAAAATGTTTCTAATAAATATATAATGCATAAGAATTGCACAAAATAATGTTTACAAAGTTTACAAAACAATTGACAGAAAACGTATATCAAAATGGCACATATATATAAACTCAAATATATTATATAGCAATTTATATAGTAACATAAAACACCATATTGAAAAACTAAATTCTCTAATAGTTGTTGGGCTCAATACTTTGGAATTAAAGTTAATCAAGGCTTCCCTCTAGTGGCCATTCTTTATTACAACACATATGGTAGTGGAGGAAAATAAATACAAACTATTCTCCTGCAACATTTTAAGATATTGCATAGGTACTATACTTGTAACAGATTTATTAACAAGTTTAGAAGAGATGTCTCACCAAAATGTTCTTTTTGTAATTTAGAAAATGAAACACTTACACATTTATTTTGTAACTTTAAATATTCTGAAGACTTTTGGAAGCAGGTATCTATGCTGGTTTTTGATCTATTTTATAAAATAATTAAAATATATGAATTATGATCCTTTTTTTTAATTGTAATATTGGATCAGATGTAGTTGATAACACTTTGAAGGTGATAATTCTTCTTGGGAAGTTCCATGTACATAAAGCAAAAATAATGTCCATTACTCCCTCTTTTAAGTTTTTCTGTCAAGAACTTAAAATATTTTATGACTCAATGATTTCAATCACTAGGAAAAAGAATTGTATAAAAACATCTTTCATATTAAAAAATGTTATTTGTCAAATTTATTTTTTTACCCTCCATGATGTATATTTGTTATATGTATCCCCCATATTTGTTTATGTTCTGTTTGACTTTAAGTATCTATGTATGTTTGTTTAAAAAAAGAGAAAAAAAAAACTATTTCCTGCCGTGTTAATCAACAAGAGCAGCAGTTTACAATGGTTTGTAGCTTATAAAAACTTAAAAGGTAATGTTTTACAGTTCATTGCTGTAATTATTCATCACATCAATTTGCAACAGATTAGTTCAAAATGGTCTAATAATGCATAGAATATTGTGTTTGCACACAGTTTGTGGTTTTGTAAAGGCATGATGTCTCAGTATGTATGACTATTGTCAAGACACAATCCTACCTGTTTACCTTTAATACTTTGTTAGACAGCAGATATAAAGGCCACGATGCACAGCAGGTGAGATAGTCAGTGTCATGTAAGGTTTATGAGTGTGTGTGTGTACAGTGTTCACAAGATTAGACGAGTAGACAGGTGGAATGCTAATACTTGAGAGGAAAACCCCTGTGCCCGTACAAGGAGAGCTGCGAGAGCTCAGGATCTGTGGGAGCGCTACCGAAAACAGTCTCAATTATGTAAACAGTGACAGTGGCTTCTGGCGATCTCAAGGCATTTGAAAACAAATGGTAGCGCTTTCAGTTCAGCAAAGCCTGAACGTTATGATGAAGAATGCCTTTTTAATGTGCAATGAGCAGATGGTATTAGATATGTCCTGGAGACAATGTTCATCTGTCCTTATCATGCATTCAAGCATTACATTTGAGAAAGTCTGAACCAGTCTTAAGAGACCTGTTGTTGTTTGGCCAACCCTCTTTCTCTCTTTCCATCTCTGTATTTTTTTTAATTTCTTTATCAATTGCTTTCTGTGTTCTGTGCCTGCTCTCCTGTTGTCCTTCATCTCTTTCAAAAGTCACTTTCCCTCTATAAAGCATGTGGGCGTTCAAGGTCCTCAGTGTAAAATGAATGTGATTTTCGATTAAAGAGAGAGCAGAGAGGCTGTTGGGAGTTTGGTGACGTGAACAGAAACTGTTGCCTTCGAGATTTTCACAGCAGCAATCAGCAGGTAATTGAGCTTTTTCTTAGATCTCTTTTCTAAAGGGTATTTTGGGGAGACTATCACTGATTATTGATCTCATTTCAATGATAAATAAATATTCCTTCATGTGTAGATATGTCAAGCACAACTGAACTGAATTGCACTAGTCATCTGCATGTCAAAAGTGAGGCATTTTGGTAAAAAAATATGAAGTTGTTCTAATGGTGCCTTTTTATTTCAAGGAAATCAAACATCAGGGGATGCATTCAAAACTGTTTTCCCATCAGAGCTTGTGCGGTGGTGTCAAAACTCATTGCTAGTCATTGAAATCTGCAAAAGGAATCAGAATTTGGCATTTGCATGTATTGAAAAGCATTTTCTTGACTGCCTGTTGCTGTAGAGGGTATGCAAAACGTGTTGCTTCAGGCTTAAAATGAATGTGCTGATGATTTTCTGTACTTATTTGCATGCACATATTAGTGTTGTGTGTGTTTGTGTATATAATACGCAGCTCACACTTACCCTGCGTTACGATGCCTCTATTGAGAGATCGGAAAAAAGATGACATCAATGCTGTTTATGAGCTGAAAGAGAAACTGGGAGAGTGAGTTTTCCTTCCTTTCGGACTAATATATTCAATATTTAAGAGTATTCTGAACACGTAATGACTTCAGAGTAGATTTTGACATTTTGGTTTACCAAACACATTTAAAGATTTGTCGACTAGAAGTAGAAAATATTATTAAGAAGGCTCTGGAGACTCCTATTATTCACAATGTGCCCACAGCACTCAAAATGATCATTAACCATTAACTGAGAACAGAACTCATTACAGCTGAATTATAAATAATATAAATGTATAATGTCTCAGGGGCTCGTTCTCTGAGGTTCGAATGGCTCAGCACAGATGCACTCAGAAGGTAGTGGCTGTCAAGTGCATCCGCAAGAGAGCGCTAAAAGGAAAAGAATCAATGCTGGAGAATGAGATTGCAGTATTACGCAGGTCAGTGAAAAAAAATAAAATAAATAAATAAATAAAAAAAACCCTCTGGATTGACTGACTGATTCAATTTCTTGACTTTACCATTAAATTAAATTGAACTCTTTCCTGATTTCATGATGCAACATTCAACTTTGTTTTTATTTGTCCCTGTGATTTCTTCACAGAATAAATCATGAAAATATTGTGTCTTTGGAGGAAACCTTTGAGACTCCTACTAAACTGTATTTGGTAATGACACTGTGAGTAGACCCGAGTGAGAAAAATGAGAAAATTATACTTAAAAATTTATTTAGTTCAAAGTTTCATTGTGTTTCATAGGATTAGACAGAATGAAAGAACGATTAAAAGATAGAAAGAAAGAGATGGATGGATGGATAGATGTAATGAGGTCAGTGCTGATGACAGTGTGTTGTTCAGGTTGTCGGGAGGGGAACTACTGGACAGGATTCTGGAGAGAGGCAGTTACACAGAGAAAGATGCCAGTCGTGTGATATATCAGGTGCTGCAGGCGGTGAAGTATCTGCACCAGCTGGGTGTTGTGCATCGAGATCTAAAGGTACCCAAGAACAAAATCTAACTCTGTTTTTTAAACATTTTTAGTTTCAGAGCACACATGTTGAGGGGTTTTCAGGTGATGTTTTGAGAGCGCCTTGGTACATTTGATTAAAAAGTTTGAATTCCAGCTTTTCACTTTGGGTGCTTTGCATGCGGCTAAGTGGATATTACAATCATAAGTTCTCTCTCCATTAGCCAGAGAATTTATTGTTTGAGACTCCATTAGAAGACTCCAAAATTGTCATCAGTGACTTCGGTCTGTCTAAAATGGAAGAGCAGGGTGCTCTTTCCACGGCCTGTGGGACACCTGCCTATGTTGGTAAGAGAAAGATTATAATCATGATTGTGTGACTTAATATCATGTGCAGTAACAGCGCAGAAAATGATATGTACTAGTGCTTAAAAAACCCAGAAACCAAATGTGCAGATTTGAACCTATTATGTGATACCAAGAACTTTAATCTAAAAAAACATGTAGAAACTTTAAGGGACAGTTCACCCAAAAATGAACATTCTGTAATCATTCACTCACTGTCAAGTTGTTTCGGACCTGAACATCAAAGAAGATATTTTAAGGGATGTGTGGGTAACCAAAAACAACTATGGAAGTCAATGGAGACCATCAACTGTTTAGTTGCCCACATTCTGCAAAATATCTTCTTTCATGTTCATCAGAAGAAACTGATATAGGTTTGGAACAATTTGAGGGTGAGTAAATGGTTTTATTTTTGGGTGAACTATCCCTTTAGGAGCTCTATATAACCAATAAATGGTGTTTTTCTGAACCTAAAGTGCAGCAAAGAACCACTGAAGAACCTTTAGTTTTAAGAGCGCAGTCTTCTCCACTGACTGTAACTCGTGAGTACTGGTGTTCACTATGTGTTTGTAGCTCCTGAACTTCTACAGCAGAAAACATATGGTAAAGAGGTGGATCTCTGGGCCATTGGGGTGATTGCATTCATTCTGTGAGTGCTGGATTAATATTATTCACCCTACATGAATAAACTCAGTTTTATAAAAGCACTGTATCAAACTGAAAGTCTGTATCAGCAGTTCTTGATTTTCTGGCAGACTCTGTGGCTACCCTCCGTTCTATGATGACAACGATACACAACTCTACAAGCTGATCATAAAGGCTGAATATGAATTTGATTCGCCATACTGGGACGACATCTCTGACTCCGGTATGACCACAACAATATCTCTCCTAGACCGGGTCAGAAGTATTTGTTTTTTAATAATATATAGTAACATATTTGTATTTGAAATATGTATTTATATTTTTCATTATTTAATGCTACTGTAATGAAATGCCTAAAATGTACAAAAATGTAGTGAGGAATATGGGTTATGAATGTAAAAGTCAGATACAAAATCAAATTTCCATATAACTTTGATTATTTATTTTTTTTACATTTGCAAATAAAAAAATTGCACATACAACCCCTTTAAGTGTCTAAATACTTTTGGGGGATTTAAAACCTATTTTTTGTGCTTTTTTTATTTATTTTATTTTTATTTTTATATAATGCATCATGCATATATTATGCAGTTACATAAAGCACACTCAAAGGTACATTTCACCCAAAAATAAAAAGCTGTCATCATCATTTATTCACCCTCATGTTGTTTCAAACCTTTATGACTTTGTTTCATTCCATGGAACAAAATGAGATATTTTGAAGAATGTTTCAACCATTTTTGTCTATGCAATGAAAGTCCAATGGGGTCTAAAACAACACTGGATCCAGCTGACTTTATACATTTACATTGATGCATTGTGATGCTTTTCAATAATAACCAATGTTTTTGCTTCGTGGAACTGCTTAGGAAATAATTGCATGAGATATAGAATTAAGCCATTAATGCTTTCATGAGTGGTTTAAAAAACTTCTCCCTTTGTATTAATGCAGAATGTTTTATAATGCAGCCTAAACATGCCAAATGCTGGCCACATTAAGTGGTATTGATCTTCTTGTGTTCTCTGCCTCTTCCTGCCCACTAATGCGTCAGGGAAAGACTTCATAGTTCACTTACTGCAGAAGGATCCAGCGAAGAGGTTCAATTGTGACCAGGCCTTGCAGCATCCTTGGTGAGTCCATAAATAGCAGGAAAGAGGTGGACGGGGAGCTGAAGGGTTGATCAGCAGTGAAAAGAGAGGCTGACCTTGAAGAACAGATGAAGAGTTGGGTCACATCTGTGCGGCGGCGTGGGAGGGCTTGTGGAGACAGGAAGAGGATTATGAAATACAGAATAAACAGATGTCTCTTCACCTGCAGCATCTGAGATCTTTAAGAAGCACTAAACAATTATGATTTTCATAGCAGAAATGAAATAGTGCTCAAAGTAGTAATGCATTTAAAGAAATTCATATAATTGAGGCATTGGATTTTTTTGGTACTTGAATAACATATATTATACAGTAGTCTCCCAGAAGAAAGTTTTAATTGCTCCGATGTTGCTCAAAAGAGTCTTTTGAGTTTCCAATTATGCTTCATTTTCTTACCGTCATCTTTGTCTGAGATGTTTTTCTCTAAAAGTTCCTTAGGAGACAAAGAAATGGTTGCCATACAGTAAGACTATAGAGCTATTACAGCAATGTGGATAGCGGTCCAGATCAAATTGGCCCGGAAGCCCCTTTCTGCCAAGAAAAAACAAAAACAAACAAAAAAAATGTGACCCCCCCCCCCCCCCCCATATAATTGGGACTTCTCTTGAAATTCTAGGGTTACATCTGACTTTTTTTTTTTTTCGCCAAGGTATTATAATAATAATAATAAAAAAAATTGCAAATCTGAGTTTATCTCGCAATACTGTTTTTTTCTTTTTTTTCTTAGAATAGTAAGAATTGTGAGATATACACTCAGATTTTCAAGAAAAAAGTTGCAATGACCTTTTTCATTTTTTTTTTTACCCTGGTGAAAACAGGTTTCCAAAATATAGAGTTGGAAGTATTCTGTGAGAAAAGTTCATATTGATATCTCTAACTTTGTTTCTTGACTTTCATATCTTGTGAATTTGAGCACAGTTTGGGATCACTGTTGAGATCTCATCTGAGCTCAAAAGCAGATGTGTGCGATTCACTGAGAGTCTTTTTTCACAAAAGAAATATCTGAGAAGCTGTAGGAGACCTAACAGCCTCTATTTTCTCTCCTTTTGATCTTAATTTTGCAGTATAGGAGAAACAATTGAGATATAAATGTAATGACATTTTAGATTTCGTCTCCCATGGTTTGGTTATCAAGGATCATTGCAAGATCATTGCAAAAACATTTTTTCAAGATTCAAAAGAAGATCATTTATTTAAAATTGATATCTTTTTCTATCATTATAAATGTTTTTACAGTCACTTTTGGTCAATTTGTTGTGTCCTAGCAGAAAATTTGTATTACTTTTACTGACCTACTAACAGTTGTGTATGTTTAAATTTGAATGAATATTATTGTTTTGTAATGGCAGGATTTCAGGAGGTGCGGCTCTAGACAAGAACATCCACGGTTCTGTGTCAACACAGATTCAGAAAAACTTTGCCAAGAGTCACTGGAAGGTAAGAGTTATGAAAACAAACCTGAGCCAATTTTAATCTGACAACATCACAGTCTCAGCCTCGTATGGCCACGGAAATCACCAGTTGTTGTCTGATTGGTGCATGGGTTAAGTTTAAATCAGGGTCCTGAAACAAACCAGTTGAGAAGCACTGCATTAGGTGTCTAAGTGCTGTTTCTGAGTAAGAACAAAAACTGACTAAAGCACAAGACTCCCACCCTGCATGTGTAATGTGTAAAATAGCTCTATTTCACCCATGTCTGTGACCTCTGAGGCTGATACAGCACATTGCATTTGTAAATGTATGGCTAGAGTAACTTTAGCAGCATATGGAGGCTTTGTTATTATTTGCCGCCAGTTGTTTGTTGCTCTACTCCTGATCGTCTGCCCTGCCATACAATTACGGCATGTACCTTTAAAAGGGCAACTGCTGTAATTGCTGTAACTCAGGCTTTTAGATCTGTGCAGTAAATGCCTCCAAACATTAAACTGACTCTTCTGCTCTTATATGCAGTGTAGGTTCAGTGTACTGTTAGCCATTTAAAGATATTTGCTGAAGTTCACTAAATTCTGCAGCATTATCTCTGGCATCTTGTGTTGCAGAGAGCCTTTAATGCCACCATCATCGTGCGTCATTTAACAAAGAAAACCCACTCTGGGGAAGACGATGAAGGGAATCACTCCACAAGTATAGGTGAGGAGACATCACATGACTGTGATTACCTGTAGATGATATTCAGGGCAACAGCACCAAAATTATATTGCTTTTATACAATGGTTCACAAGAAAATAATATAGAGTACCAACATTTTAGATTAAATATGAACTTTTTTTTCTCCACTGTTTGACCAATCAGATTAGATGACTGGAACAAACTGTTGCAGAATCATTAGACAGCTTTACACATTAACATTTTAATAGATGAAAATAGTTTGAGTCAGTGGTTTGCATACCATTTTGATGAATAAAATTGCTAAAATTTTAAAATGTTGTCATGAATTTCACTCGATTGCCATGTTTAATCCATGTAGATTTCTTATAATTTCCGTTCAGATTTATTATTTTAATATATTTATTTCCACAGGGAGCATCTGACAATCTACTTGCAGTAAACCTGAGGGTCTGTTCAAGAAATAGTTCGCCAGACATGAAAACTATGTCATTTGCTCACCCTCTTGTTGTTCCAAACCCCTATGACTTTATTTCTTTTTTCTCATTGTGTGAACAATAAAAGAAGCAGTGAATATGTTCTGTGAAGAGCCAAAAAGGAATCAAAAACATCATAAAAGCAATTCTTACAACTGTATTTGAATATTCAAATTTGGCGTGTCAATTGGTTATGAGACTTCTGAGAACCAATAGCGTTCAGCATCACTGACAGTAAACTTGGCGTCTTCATGCACATATTTGACTATATGCAAATGAGAATTAATGTTTGAGAACTGCAGTGGAGTTAAAGTTGGCATGAAATGGATATTCATCTACTTTCTAAATGCATTTCAAAGCCTTTTTTGGGAGATTGACAGCAGGATTATTACTGTAGGGCCCTATGATTTCAGCGATGTGGAAACACGGATGGAATCGTGGAATAATACTAATACTGCAAAATACTATTTAAATATGAATCCTGCATATTCTGCATGTCTCTGTGTAAATGAATGCCATAGACGCAGGGTGTTCTGCGTGTCTCTGTTATGTTCTCGCGCGCTATGCTAGCGGTATTTTTATCCTCTTAAACACAATCTCCAGAGCTGCTCTGAGAGTCACTTCATGAGTATTACCGTTTCTTGTGAGAAAAACTACTGTTTTATCATATACAAAGAGAAACTTAAAGGTCTTCACAGCAACCCACCAAAATAAAAGTTCGGTTGAAGAAACTGTGACATGGACAAATTACTTAAAGGTATACTCCACCCCATGTCGTTCCAAACCCATAAAAGCTTTGTTTGTCTTCGGAACACAATTTAAGATACTTTGGATGAAAACTGGGAGGCCTGTGACTGTCCCGTACTTTTTGTACATCACCGCTCACAGCTCATATGCTCCAAAATGGCGCTACGGTGATATGGAGAGACACAGAGGAGACAAATGGTGGAATAAAGTCGTTATTTTTGTTTTATTCGCGTACAAAAAATATTCTCGCCACTTCATAATGTTATGGTTGAACTACTGATGGCAGATGGACTATTTTGATGTCATTTTCATACTTTTCAGGACCTTGACAGTTATTTTACTTGGCAGTCTATGGGACAATCACAAGCCTCCCGGTTTTCATCCAAAATATCTTAAATTGTGTTCCGATGATGAATGAAGCTTTTACGGGTTTGGAACGACATGGGGGTGAGTGATTAATGACAAAATTTTCATTTTGGGGTAGAGTATCCCTTTAATATAATGATAGTAGTACTGCTACTAACAAAATTATTATTAAAACAATATTTTTAATGAATATTTGCCAGAAAAATTATTTACCAGAAAAAAAGGAAATACAAAACAGCATTTCTGAGGAAGAAAAAAAAGAGAAAGAAAATAATATTTTTTATATATAAAATCAATTATATAGAGATGCTTTTGATTAATAAAATTTAATGAAACCATTAAAAATGGAATCCAGAAAATGAATGGAAAACACAGAATTTGGTTAAAATAAAACTGAGGAAAAAAATAAAACGTTTTTAATAGGGCCTTAAAAACTTTTAATAAACTGCTGTTAAATTGTGTACGTTTCATGATTCCAATTAATTAGACATGCTTTTTGATTAATAAAATTTAATTTAACCATTAAAATGGAATCCAGAACAATTAAAACGGAAAAAAAAATGGAATTTGGGAAAAAAATAAAACAAAATTTAAGGAAAAAAAATTAATAACATGGATTTCATAGGGCCCTATTATTGTTAACTAAAAGGAAAAATAAAACCATAAGAAAAAACTTTTATTACCTGAAATAAAATAAATGTTAACTGAAATAAAATTACATTTACATTAAATAAATAAACAAACAAAACCTTAAACTTATTTCAGTTCAGCTACATTTCTCACTTTTTGTTTCATTTAAGTTGAAGTACTAAAATGACAAAGTAAATGAAGTAAAATGAATAAAAAGACATTAAAAAATAATAAAAATGACAAAAACACAAAGTAAAAAAAATTACAAAAATTACAAAAACTATAATAGTTTATCAATGATACTAAAAGAACATTGATTGACGGTCCCTATTATTGTTTGCTTGCTTCATTTGAGAAAAGAACATTTTATAACCTGTTCTTTTGTGTGAGAAAACAAGACATAACCTTTATTTTGGGGTTTGACCGCAGTGGTCACTGTGTTTGGCAGACTGACACACACTCACTTGACTGTCACTTGAAACTGTATCAGTGATGTTACAAGAACAAATATGGCATAGGATAGGATATTACAACGGATAAATGAAGTAAATAGTAACTGTTGTATTGTATCTGTGCTCTCATTACACTGTGGAATAAATAAACTGATCTGCATGTTGTGTTGTGAATCTGTCAAAGGGATGATATACAAAGAAAAGGACACAGCCAAAAGAGAGATTTAGATTTTGAATGCTCGCTATCAATTGTCTTCCCCTTTTTTATAAGCAATCTCACAAAAGCACACAGCCCATAAATTAAGAAGAACAACAGAGATTCTCCAGCGCTGACTGTAATGATAGGCTGATAAGACAGATACGCTGCCCCCTCTAATTCATGGAAAGAGCTCTACATGCACAGATCAGATGTCAACTTAATGAAATAACCCAAACTGATAATTCAATCAATTCTGTTTAAAAATAGACATGAATGGGCAGTTATTCACTAATATCTACACAAAATACATTCCTGTAGCTCAAACCATAGAGCAAGGTGCAAGCAACACCAAAGTCATGGATTCTATTCCAAAGGAAAGCAAGGAAAAAAGTCACTTTTAAATGAAAGTTGTACAGATAAAAGCATATGTCAAATGTAAAATTTAATCTGTACACACACACTCAACACATTGATTTATTATATTTGTAATATCAAATTCATCTATCACCAACGGTATGTGTGTGTGTTTTTTTTTTAAATATGAACAAGCAGTTATAATTTAGTTCAGTAGGGGGCACTTTAGGTCTCTTTTTAGCAGTTACACAAGCCATATTTCCAAACATCAGTAATTGCACCTTATCATTATTTATGTATCATCATTATTATTATTATGATATACAAACTAGTTACTTGATTTCTTGATAAACTTTTGTTGCCAAACATTTTTAAAAGAAAATGAGCTATGGCTATTTCTTTTTCTATAAAAATAACAATGTGTGTAACATTTTGTTTAAATCTAGATTCATTTCTACATCTTTATGCACAACAGATAAATGCATACAGTAATCGCAGTCACAACATTATTGGCTGGTGTCTATTTGATGATATTACCATTTGGCAAAGAAGCTTAAGCCTGGTCTAATTATAAGATGAATCGAGAGTGATTAATTATTAATGTTTTATTGATGTTAAATAAGATCATCCACTCAGCATGATTTGCGACACGCCTCAGAAAACAGACACCAAAACAACCAGATCACACAGTAAGAATATGAAACGATCAACCTCGGCACTCCAAAGCTGTGTAGGGGAGGAAACAGAAGGCCATTTGCGCTGAGAGTTATCCATCCTTATCCTAAACTAATGAGACAGATTCCTGAAAGCTTTTCACTGTACATAAAAACCCAGAAAAAAATGTCCCAGTGACCTGGAGACTTTTAGCAGCTGTAGTCTGAGTCATTAGATCACACTCTTTTTACGTAGTGCAAATGACATTTATGAAATGAAAGCATTTAAAACAACAACAGCAACATTCTGCTGTGATCAGAAGAAGGCAGCTTTAATAAAACAGCTGTTGGTAGAACATTAAATATCCTGAAGTATTGCGGTTTTGAAGTGACCATGAGGAAGCAATTTACAGCACCGCAGGCAATTACATATTAAACAATCTCAAAATGGTCTGCCAGTTAAGACCTGATGTTGTCAGGATGTTCTGAGGCAGAGAACGCCAGCGAGCTTTCCGATTGGTCAGTGTTCAACTGGCCAATTAGAATGCAGCGCCCCCAGAAGCGTGATTTGAAAGTGCATGCATACCACCAGAACAGCCACAGCTAATGCAGTGAATAAATATCTAATGGAGAGGTTTTTAATCAGATATGGAATGGCAGGCCTCAAGTAATGCACAGCGTGACCTGGATTACCACTAACAGCTCCAGACACCTGAACTGTCTCGTCCACTTGAATGCGGTTGAAAGGTCACTGTCTGCTTTCCCAGCATGCATGCACGCGGTTAATGCCTGTGAATCACACATCTTGGGGTGTTTTCCCAAATCTTGAAGAACTCAAAAAGTGAAAAATGACTAATCAAATTATGGTCTCATTCTTGGGAAAGTCCTGTCTTAGAAAATCAAAGCAAGCATTGTTAAATTTGGACAAGGAGATGGAAACTTTCATATTGAATGTATTTATTTTATTTAGTTTTTCTATTAAATAAAGGTTGAAGGCTTATGTGTCTGCATGTCTGTTTTATTTAATGATGAGCTATATGGGAAGCCAAAGTCAAAAACATCCCATGACCAGCCGAGTACTGAGAGTTTCAAATAAGTAACCATTTTGCTCACAAAATAAATTAATCATGGCTGACCACGAATCATGATTCTACAATGGGTTTGGCAACGTAATAATTAATTTTTTTTTTTTGCATGATGTTACACTAAGTCTGAGCTCAAGACAACTGCCCTAATGACTTCAAAAATTGTTTACAAAATTGAATTTTATTTAATTAAAAAATACCACAAATACACACATAAAGGGATCTGCACAGCAAATAATAATAATAATATAACATAAAATAATTTCATTATATTTTAGGATGAAAGCCTTATGAACGTGTACACCAGGGTCACAAATGACTAAGGAACTCTTTCTGTCTTCGAATAAAAAGAAACTAATGACTAATTATTAAACTATTAATAATTTGATAATTAATTTAACTAATCATTAAATGAGAAAAATGCTAATTATTTAATTAGAAAAAAAAATATTAATGACTAAAAATTACTTCCCAATGACACTTATGTATGATATGAGTTTAACATCAAAGTTCGTATGAAATGGTGGTTCATGTGCAGATCCCAATCAGTATGAACACAATCTGGTCAAACAAGGAGAGAAATGGACTACTACTGATGATGAAAAACTTCAGTGCATTTGTCATGCTGCCTGTCACCACAGAAAATATATTGTATTACTGACGTGTGGAGGTCATCATATAATATATCCACTTTTTTAATACAAAGCTCATATTGACAAATGAAATTGCACTTTCATGGTCTACACTTAAGTTCAAACCACATGGTCCCAGACACTTTACCCAAAGCTGAGGTCTTAAAAAATGACACATGACCAGTGGTGGACGAAGTACACAAATCAAGTACTTGAGTAAAAGTACAGATACGTATAATAAAATAATACTCCAGTAAAAGTAAAAGTACTCCTTTTTCAATTTAACTCAAGTGAAAGTACAAAAGTACTTGATTTTTTATGTACTTAAGTAAAAAAGTAGTGATAGATAGATTTATTTAGCAATTTTATATAGGCTACTTAATTTTATTTTAATATTAGCACATATTTTTTTTTATAATCCTACTGCTCAAAATACCTGGAATTTTCTCAAAATAACCAATATATGGAGTCAAAATATATTTTTTTGTTGTTGATGTGGACTACGCTGATGAGAGTGATGTAGTAATGTTCACTGTGAAGATACACTGCGATGTACCTGAGAGAAAACAGATTTGTGACCCTGGACCACAAAAGCAGTCATAAGGGTCAATTTTTCAAATTGAGATTTATGCATCATCCAAAAGCTGAATAAATAAGCTGCTAGGAAAGGATGATATTTGGCTGAGATACAACTATTTGAAAATCTTGAATCTGAGGGAGCAAAAAAATCTAAATATTGAGAAAATCACTTTTAAATTTGTCTAAATGAAGTTCTTAGCAATGCATATTACTAATAAAAAATTAAGTTTTGATATATTTACGGTAGAAAATATTACAAAATATCTTCATGGAACATAATCTTTACTTAATATCCTAATAATTTTTGCCATAAAAGAAACATTTATCATTTTGACCAATACAATGTATTTTTGCCTTTTGCTACAAATATACCCCAGAGACTTTAGACTCGTTAGACTCGTTTTATCATCAAAAATAATATTTGATGATAAAAAATAAAAAATAATAATGATTTTTTTCTTCTCAAACCTTGTTTGTGGTATATATATATATAAAAAAAAATAAATCCTGGCCAAATGCCCCCAGAGGACATCACTTCCCACTTTGATAATTACTGCAGTTACCATGTTCTGAAAATCACAGCCTTTCTTTTCCCTCAGATGTAATCTATCTAGGTGACTGAATAAAAATATTTGGACTTTATTTTTAAAAATTACCTCAACTTAGCACCAAGCTTGTTAGCTAGACAGTTAGCATCAGCTACCAATATTTACTTATTTTCAGTATGGTTATGAATAAACATTCATATCTTTCTACTCGGCTAGTTAATTCAAACAATATAAACATTTATACTGTTGATAAACAATATAAAAACAGACGTCACATAGGGCTAAATGCCTAGGATTTTAATAGAACTGTTAATGTTATGGCAGCGGGGAATTTGAACGTGCATTAATTATTTTATTTAATCTGTGTTATTTTAATGTTTTGTTTTTTGACGTAAGAGGCACTGATGCTGATGTGTTTGCATTCAAGCATTTCAGTGTGCTTAAATAGATCACCCTTTACAGCAGATTAAGTTCCCAAATAAATGACAGTTTTGACATAAATATGATTTTCAGTTACAATAATTGATCCTAAAATTCGACATTAGTACCTTACTTTTAGCAGCATCAGTCGCACGCGCGCTCACAAGATCTCTCGGTTGTGAATTGAGTTCACTAGAGACTCGCACTAAACGGTTCATTTGAATCAGTGAGTTGTTGACTCTAGAACAGCTGCAATCGAATCATTCTAATTCGTGAATGAATCTTTTGGTGCGATTTTGCGAACCGATTTAAAAGCTTCATTGAAAAGAATCAGTTCGTTCTTGAATCAGAAACCGCTTCTGCGTGTCAGAGCACGTGATATAGCCTATTATAAGGAGTAACGATATGTTTTATGAAATGTAGTTACGTAAAAAGTACGATCTTATGCTTTGGAATGTAGTGAAGTAAAAGTAAAAGTTACTAAAAATAAAACTACTCCAGTAAAGTACAGATACTTGAAAAATGTACTTAAGTACAGTAACGAAGTAAAGCTACTCCGTTACTGTCCACCACTGCACATGACCCTATTTCGGGTACGAGCATACGAGTGCACATTAGTTGAAGAATATTCCATCTCGTTAACAGAGCTGTGTTTACTGCCTACTTGGCTTTTTTCCATATCACAATCTGCTACCCATCTGGCATAACTCATTTTAATTAAGATGATGATTTTCCTAAAAAGAGCAAAAAGAAAAGGAAAGTTTTTAGGGGGGTTCTTAGTCACATGAATTTCCATTTCTGTTCGTGCGATGACAATGGAAACTGCAATTATGCTGAGGTGTGTTTGAGAACACCTGCCACTGTCCAGCAGGACACGGCGCGCCGCTAGTCGACTCTGACAGCCTGCCGTAGCTACTATAATGCTTCACTGCCCAGCACTACAGCCAGATGTTTCGAACATGACAGAGCCAAAGGAAAAATCCATTAATGCTCGAAACAATAGCTTAGTCTGTCCTCCGCTGTCGCTGAAATCGCAGATCAGAGGGTCTCTGAGATGGTGCTCAGGTAATCTTGCTGGAGTGGCCACTTTTGCGGATAACAATCCTCAATCCACTTATTCTAGAGCCAGGGAGAGTGTGAAAACACACTTTGACTTGACCGAACGCACCTGTGTCTTGCTCAAATACAGACTCATCTGACGCAACAGCAAATTGCGAAATCTTTTCCAATATGTCCTCAATCACAGATGCCTCATTAACGTCTTCAAAGGGGTCACAAATGACTTTTAGGTCTTGAATAAAACAGCAGAAAATTCCTAAATCTTTCCTTGGACACTGCTGTGCGAGTTTATTCAACGTTAAGAGTCCTTTTGAAACAGTGGCTCATGCAGCTCGGAATCAGTATGAACATAATCCAGTCAAACTAGGAGAAATAAACTACTACTGATGACAAAAAATTTCAATGCATATCTCATTGCTGCTTGTCGCCACAGAAATTGCCTTTAGCGAGCAGTTCATGTTCATTACATCTCCTGCAATACATCCACAGGAAGCTGAATTTGACACCGGCTGAATATGGAATAGCACACTACTCTTACTATGTCAAAAAGACATCACTACATCTATTTCTGTAATATATATGAGGTAAAAGGAACATTTTATGCATGCTGCTAATTCAAAACTAAATTAATTTTAACAGAAATCTGCAGCTGAATTTGCAAAAGCATGCTTTTGCATTAAAAACAAAACTGCATTGAATTAAACATGAAATTTAGTAGTAAAAAACCGAAATAGTATTTTCTCATAACACAATCTCAAATCATTTTTGTTTTATTTACAATTTAGAATGCATTATTCTGCCATGTGTCTGTGTTAAAAGTGCTGTAAGAGATTTATTTATGGAACAGCACACAAAACGTTCTAAAAATGAAGTATTTTATGCTCACCAAGGCTGTGTTTTCTTGATTAAAAATACAATAAAAACAGTAATTTTGTGAAATATTATTACAATTTAAAATAACTGTTTTCTATTTGAATGCAATTTAAAATGTAATTTATTCCTGTGATGCTAAGCTGAATTTTCAGCATCATTACTCCAGTCTTCAGTGTCACATGATCCTTCAGAAATCATTCTTATGTGCCAATTTGCTGCTCAGAAACATTTCTTATTATTGTCAGTGTGAAACTGAACTGAAAACAGAACAGTAAGTTCAAAAGAACAGCATCTATGATTTGAAACATCATACATGTCTTTACTGTCACATTTGATTAATTTCTTATCTTTTAAAATCTTACTGACCACATACTCTTGAACAATAGTGAAAGTGCATATGAATGTTATAATATCTCTTTGATAACCCTATTCTCTGTAAACAGCTAAGAAAACTGGAGGGACCAGCAAATCAGAAATTGGCTTAATGCCCGCCAATCTTTTTGAAGAAATGGCATATGGTTGAATTTATCAAAATGGTTGACATTGTAGGGTTGTGGGTTTTAAACCACAGAAACAAAAACATGAATAAAACAATGAACCTGGCAAATCACTGCATATAGCATATAAGTCCAAATATCCAAATATACTGGTATACATGCAAATGTGGTTTTGAGGTCTCCCTTGGATAAACATACGTTTTGTTAAAAAAAATTACATTTATCCAGTGTATTGTGAAAATAAATGTAAATTTCAAAGTGTAAAGGAACCTGATACCTGATCAAAATAGGAAGTTTAGACCAAGCAATCACACCCAATATGAAAACTTTCTTTAATGTATAATAAGAAAAACATCATGAAGTTAAAGATTTAAAAACTTTATCAATTTCAATGACCTGAAAACATTAGCAAAAAACAATAAGAGCTCAGCATGTTAATCTGATATTCTGACAGAGTTTAAACTGCTGTGCTCAAGGCGAGCAGCATGTGTTCGGTGTTTAACACTTGAGCTCTAACACTAAAATAGAGAAACTACACCGCCTGACTCATTCAGAACCACAGAGGCAACCATAAAAAGCACATCAGCCAGGATGACAGAAAACAGCCTGTTTTGATTTTCAGACGCACCTCGACACAAGTCACGCGATTTGAATTAATACAATGAAATGAAGCCGTGCCGCCCCATTCACAAAATAAATGCAGGAATGAATAATAAAATGAAGTCTGAGAAAAGAAAAACAGCCCTTCTTACAGGAGCTGTAATAATAAGTGGGCTAGCGTGCAGCAGAGTTGAGTTTTCACCGCTTTCCACCGTCGCTGTCCTGCCAAAACCTCTTATCTGCCCAAAACAGGCCCTTCGCTCTGGCAAAGCTTTAGCGGTTCAAATCGTGGCTAATGTCTTCCTTTTTGTATGCGAGTCCGATCACATCGCATGGATGAAGTGATTATGGAAATGTCGGGGAGGTGCTAGAAACAGCTTTTGGGGGAGAAGTGAAGAGAGCTGACACTGAGTCGCCAACATGGAGAGAGGAGAGCGGGACCATTGTGTCATCGAGTTAGGATGATAAAGGCTGTTTTGTGTGTGCGGACTGTTTTCATACAGAGGGAGACGTACTACTGCGATTCCCCATTGTGAAGTGAGACATGGAAAAGGAACTGGAGATTTCTCTACCCATTTATTGATCAGGTCCATTCAAAGCCCTGTGTCCATCAAACAGTGTGCATGTATGTTTCCTTTTTGCAACGCACAATCAATGCACTTATGTAGCCAAGCATGTGATTGACATTCGTAAATGGCAGTTTAGCAATATGAACAAATATACTGACTCCTTTAATCAACCAGCGTGATCTTCTAACAATTTAAAGGAACAGATGTGAATAACCTGTTCAGGCCATAACAGAATATATGCAAACCAAATTTTACATACATTCAAAAAGTTTTTTTTTTTATGTTTGGGATATATTCAAAATCTGAGGGGAAGATTTTCAGTCTTTCAGTCAAGAAATTTGACAAATTTCAGTATATTCCTCATACAAACCTATCATATGGCTTCAGAAGACTTGAAATATAGCACACACCGACTGGGAGAAGGTTCTGTATAATTCTCCATGAAAACAAGATGAAAAATAATCACAGAATTTTAATTTTTTGGGGTAAAATACGCCTTGAAATGAGTTTATAAACACAGCAAATGGATTTTCTGAATAATTGAACATGATAGGACTTGCTAAAATCACATTTCTGCTTCTAACATATTTGACGCTAAGACGATGCATTTCTGATTCTGATCATCAGGACCTACCTTCAAAGCAGATTTGATAGAGAACACTGACGAAACACACAGAGATGCAGTTTGAAATGAGCTTTTCATGAATAATCAGCATCATTATTTCACATTTTGCAGTAAGATATTCAAGCTGAAAATTATGATAAATTTACCCGATATTATCCTAATTGTTT
This sequence comes from Cyprinus carpio, assembly GCF_018340385.1. Taxonomy (NCBI): domain Eukaryota; kingdom Metazoa; phylum Chordata; class Actinopteri; order Cypriniformes; family Cyprinidae; genus Cyprinus; species Cyprinus carpio. Next base: position 5,135,896 of record NC_056579.1, read on the forward strand.
GTGGTTTTGGAGGAATGACTTTCAAAATGAAGGATTTGGAAAATGTAATTTCAGAAAGCACGCCAGTGTGACACATGATGTAGGAGGGCTGCAGAGATAAATGAGTCACATGGGTGACGTGGAACAACAGCACCAAGCCGTTGGTCTAGTTCTGAGTCTTGGTTTAGTCACAATATGACCCATATGTAATCCCACTATCCCAGTGCAAAAGGTCAGTGCTGAGCATATGTTGGAAATACAGAGGGCACAATGGTTTGTGGCATACAGTAATAAACAATAAATATGCTGCTATTTTTTTTAAGCATATAACTCATTTAATTTACTTAAAAGGATTATTAACCCAGAAATGAAGATTTACTTACCCTCATGTCATTCCAAACCAATATGACTGACTTTCTACTGTGGAACAAAAAGATCAAGTTAGATGAAAAACAACAACAACAAATTATATTCATAGTGAATTGTGCATTTTTTTTCAAAATTTTCTAAAGTAACATGATAGCTTTTTGTGAGGAAGAGAATTAAGCAATTTAAAGCAATTCTTTCATTTATGCAAGGATGCACAGAATTGATCAAAAGCGTCAGTAAAGAAATGTATAATGTTTCAAAATATTTGTATTTCAAATAAATGAAGTTCTTTTGAATGTTATATTCATCAAAGATCCTGAAAAAAATTAAACATGGTTTTTACAAAAAAAACATTTTTTAACACTGATAAGAAATGTTTGTTAAGCAGCAAAACAGCATGATTTCTGAAGGATCATGTGACATTGAAGACTGGAGTAATGATGCTTAAAATTCAGCTTTATATCACAGGAATACATTACAACAATAGTAAACAGTTATATCAAATTGTTACAGTACTACAGTTTAATAACAGTGTACAGTGTATAATAGTGTATTAGTCATATGGACTATTTTTATGCTACTTCAGTGGTGCTTTTCCCAACTCTTTTCAAGATTGACAAATCTATCTCATTCACTTTCACTGTACAGAAAAGAGCAGAATAAACATTCTCCTTAATATCTATTTTTGTGTTTTAAAAAAGTCAGGCAGTGCAACTTTCATTTTTGTGTGAACTAACTCAGTCACTGATGTTCACATCTGAAGAAACTATATAATTTTCTCTTTTATCTACAGAGGACTAACAGAAAAGCCGCATCTCAAGTAAGGATTCTTTACATTAAAGATCTTCTTAAAGCGAAAACTGGTTTGAAATTAATCCATGCCAAAGACTTTACAAATTGATGTGCTCTGGACGCATGAGAATTATTGTTACATAATGAAAACCTGACAATGATGGACGCATGTCGTCATAGCTCAGTATAAGCCAGCTGAGATCAAACAGGAGGTTTGTGCCTGTCAAAGCACAGTTCAGTCTTTAGATTATTTATCATGCAAAATTTTCCAATCACAAGACGTTCAGTAGACAGTGCCGTCTTCCTCTCTCTCAGACAAATCCAGACAGTATTAATGCTTTTAAGGGAACAAAAATGGATTGCGTTCTCAAATCAATGTTTAAGTGAAAAATGAAACTATGAAAACTAGAAAATATGAAAAGAGGAATGGGGAAAAAAAGCAGAGAGGGGGAGCGAGTGAAAAACTGTAGCTGGGAAGAACTGTGAAACCGTGACCTATTCAAAGGGATAATTTGCAAAGATCTGTCATGTCTTGATGGAAAAGCTAAGCACATTAATTTAAGACACCCCTATTTTTTTCCTTGCTGTGGTTTAAGGAGAGAGAGAGACGGCGAGAGAGGGTGAGATGGAGAGCGAGACGTAGAGTAGGGGATTTGCCATAGCCAAGGATTACGTGTGAGAGTCTTTGATGGTTTCAATTATTACCCAGAGTTTGCACACTCAGAGGAGGGCGACATCAAAGGGTGTGGGCGATTAGCACCCTCTGAACTTTAAGGTGACACCAAACATACTGTTGGCAGTCCAAACCACATTCAGACATGCATGATGCAGCTACTAGGTTAATTAGACCTGCGACTGACACGCTGAAGTGGTGTCGGCAGACACACCTTGATCCAAAGTCTCACGTGGCTGAGACTCTTATGTAAACACTGATGAGCTGCAGCTAGAAACACAAGGGAATTTTGCACACACAATGTCAGGTCGGGCCAGAGAATGTGCTGGCCAATATAAAAAAGAAAAAACAAACAGCATAAAATGAAAAATAAGCATGAAACAGCAGTCTAGATTTTTCTGATTCGTCACATACAATAACGATGACTGGCCTGACGTCAACCGTAACATGACAATGGAGAATTTAAATGGCCACATTTGAATAGAGCTGTTCAGTTAAGATGTCAGTTTGTAAGCTATTTCTTCAAAGTTTCATCTATGACATAAATTACACAGTCAAATGTAAATGTTGAAACTTATATTTCTATTTATTGCTGTCTGATTCATTAACTATATTAACGTTGTCATTTATGCATGACAGATTTTTTGGTCTTTGAGTTATTTTTATAAAATGTGCATTAAAAGTGACAAAAACACATTTTGATTACAATTCTATATATTTTGAACTGAATTTATGTCTTTTCTAGTCTAAATAAGCACACACATAGTGCCTTGAGAGCATGTGAGCTAACGTGCTAATGTCTCCTTTACTACCTTGTTGCCAAAAATGTGTGATAAAAATGTTCCTTAGAGGGATAAATTTGATTTTAATTTATGAAGCCAAAGTCTACAAAGGACAAAAACATCATAGTAGTATAAATGTAGCCCATATAGGCTATGGGCATGAGTTCATATAAAGATGTGAATGAAACAAAATAAACACTTAAATATAAAGGTTCCAAAAGGGGGTTTTCGCAGTGATGCCGCAGAATAACCATTTGTGGGTTCCCCAAAGAACCTTTCAGTGAAGAGTTCTTAAAAGAACCATTGCTTATTAGTGTGAGGAATATTTAATAATAAAGTACCTTTTATAATCTTTAAAGAACCTTTAGTGCAATGGAAAGGTTCCACGGATATTAAAGATTCTTCATGGAACCATCAACGCCAATAAAAACCTTTATTTTTAACAGCTTACTAGCTGAATTCCTTTCCAAACACAGCCATAATTAGCACTCATTAATCAGACACTGTTATACTTACAGTACATTTACTACAGGGACAACCCCCCTGGAGTAACCTGACGTTAAGTGCCTCGCACAACAGTGAAAGCTCATGAGTCTTGCAGGGTTTTAATGACTTCACCACACCAGCCCAAAAAGCACCACTATCAAAGCTACTGATATTGCAATAACACCAATTAAACCATTTATAAAGTGGCTTAAAAATAAGCCAACCACAAGCAGCCAGCAGGAAATATCACCGCATCTCCAACTCCAAACACAGTAAGTAACACAATTCATCAAACTGGAAGACATTTGGTGGATAGGCCAATTATACCCTTACCCTCTGATAAATGGTTTTATTTTCCTGTGTCATTTAAAGACCACGTGTGCTAATGTTTTACACCATCCTGCGGTTATATTCTGCCCTTTTCCTTATTACGCTGAAGGCCAGGCGAGGGACTGGACACTTACTGGAAGGTACATTAACTAAGTGCGCAGAGATAATGATTTTTTCCTACTGCCCTACAAGAAGACATTAATTGATAAATGAGAGCTATCTCTTTAGCAATTTTATGCTTTCAGCACTGTGCTTATTGGAGCACAAATATACTCCATGATATTTATCATTTAGTATTAAAACGGAAAAAATAATTAATCACTAGACCTCATTAAAGAAATGGGAAAACCATGAAACAGTAGGATGAAATCCTGATGACCATGTTTGGCAGGGTTGAAAATTACAAAAATTGCATTGTAGAAAGCATACAGTGGACTTTTATTCAAAAAATTGTTTGCAAAACCATTCTTACTGTATGTAAATTTTCACATTAAATTCAATGTCACAATTTACATAAGGACAGATTTATTAAGAATCTTCACAGAAATTCTACTCAGGTTTTCTGAATAACTTCCATCGCAATCCTGCAGCCAAGGACAAGCAAAGAAAAACTATTTTCAGAGCCTCCGCACTTTTGCCAAGGTTTTACAATGTAGTAGCTCTCACGGTTTACCTGGTAAAATAAGCACATAGAGCTAGACTTTAGCCAGAGTAGACGCCATATTTCACTGAACAAGAACAAAGAGAAGGCTTCAAGTGACAAAAGTTCAGTTTGTTCAATATGGGTTTCAAATTGTCTATCGCTGACACACTAAAAATATACAATAGACAGTTTAAAAGTACTTTTCAAAAATTTCTATTGTGCAAAAACTCAGTCTTCCACCTAATTTTCTAGTAGCACAACTATGATACACTGAAATTCTGCCAACCAAAATATTCAGTTGAACTGAATTTTTGGTTTCATCCGAAATCGTTTTGGAGGGCTGAAATCAACTGCTGCTTTTCCAATGACACATTTTACTGTGTCAGCATTGATTTTGGATGTAAATTGTGGATAAGCTACAACTGTTAAAGATGTCATTGGTGTGGGCTCACCTTACCAAGACCAAAAATTATGCCGGAGTAGAAAATTAAATAAATTGCTTTGTAAAAAACATACCGAAATTCTACTCGTGTATTATAAATAACTTCCATTGCAACACTGCAGCGAAAGACAAAGAGAAAAAACAATTTTCAAAGTCTCTGAACTTTTACCAAGGTTTTAAATTGTAGTAGCCCTCGCAGTTTACCCAGCAAAAGAAGACATATTTAGACTTTAGCCAGAGTAGATGCCATATCTCATTAAACAATAATGAAGAAAAGGACAAATTCAGTTTGTTCACTATGAGTTTCAAATAGTCGTTTGATGACACATTAAACTTAATCTAGCACCTAATTTTCTAGTACCACAACTAGTAATACAGCCAAATTTTGCCAAACAAAAATATTCGGTTGAATTGAATTTTTGGTTTTGTCTGAAATCATTTTGGGGGGCCGCAAGTTGCTGCTTCTCTAATGATACATTTTCACTGTAACAGCATCTATTTTGCACAAAAAATGTGGATAAGGTACAGCAGTTAAACACGTCAGCAGTGTGGATGCTGGAAAAGTAATACAGTATATAGCCTTAAATTTGTTTGACTGAAAAGTGACTTGTTGCCAAAGAAGTTTACTTTTTATTACCGGTGATCAACATACAGAGTTCAATTATCCAAACTTAATTATATTTCAAAGTCAGTTTTGGTGTTTCGGTAAAAAATTATTTCTATACATCACTAATCACAACAATACAACACATTCTAATGTCATACACCTATTCCACATGACATGTATTCTACATGACACTATACTTAAAGTAATCTTACTAGCCTGAGAAACTTCAGACTCTGCAAAAGTCTGCATGAATTATCTTTAAATTCAAGCTGGGTTAGCTGGATCGTAGAGGCATTCACACTGATTTCAAGGTGCAACCTTCATTTATTTTGTGGCTGTGGGCCAGTGGATCTGCGGGGACGGTTGGGGTCCTTCAACAGTACCTGTAGTTGCGTTGATACCTAGCTTAAGGAGCACGCGGGGGAGAGATTTGGCAATGGCTTCTTTCAAGCTACGGTTCATTGACTCCACCACGGCAGAACGGGCGATAAGAGTGTCAGAGTCCTGCAGGACCCCAGTGCTGCTCTCTCAAGTGCATCCAGTGTTTAAGAAACCCTTGTGCTCACTTACTAATGCCAGGATTTAGAGGTCAAGGCACCATCACTGTTGTTGCTGTATTTTAAGCTAAGCTTTTGTTCTTAAAATCTGAAAATAATATGCATGCAGGGTCACTTAGAACAAAAGTGATAATCCATTTGCTTTCTAAAGACTAAACATTTGCTTGTCTGTTGCAATAATAATTTAGTTGGGGTTTAAAATCTACTGTAAAAGTTTGAGGGAAATGTTAAGTCAATTATCTACTTGGGAAATCTAAAGAATTTAAAGACAAATTTAAGACTTTTTAAGACCTGCACAAATAAAATAATTACCATACTTGCTTAATATAAATACTTAATAGTGTTCATACAGAACAAACCTATACACCTTTAAAGTAAAATATGTATCTCAGATTATTTTACTTAATTAAACAGGCTGGAGCACACATTCCTGCAAAAAACTAAAAATAAAAAAAAAAACTGCAAGTTTAAAATACTCAGTAAGTTTAGTCAATATATACTGAACACATGTAGGCTTAAATTGATTTATGTACTAATATATCAATACATACAAATTCAAGGATGATATTGGATTTTGATTGATATTGGATTTTGCTGATATGATAATAATGTGTTTAAAGAAAGGCAATAGATTAGTGTGTGGATACTGGTAAAATCCACAAATTTTCTGTGACAAGTTTACATTGAATTAAATGCAAGATCTAGTGTGTGTAACCAAAATACCATTACTAGTAAATAAATTATGCATAATAATGCAGAAAATTATAAACTTTATATTAACAGTTGAAGGTTATCACACACAGTTATCAACAAAGATGACAAACCGCAGTTTGTAATTGAACTGACACGCTTTAATTATCAAGACTTAAACCTGTGATGTGTGTGAACGGAGAGTAACGTTAACGGACGACTGCTAACTGTGTCGCGTTTTAAAATGCACCGTATACGCGTCTTTCGTGTTTTCACCTGTGGTTTCGGTAACTTACAATGGCGGGGATGTGTCTGTCATCTGATGGTCACCACTGCACGCGATATGCGCGACTATCACGAGAATAGAATAGTGGTTGACGTCACTGATCTATAGAGAACACACACACACACACACACACACACACACACACACACACACACACACACACACACACACACACACACACACACACACACATATATACGCTTAAATGTAAACTATGTAAACTTTTGAATGAAAAGTAGTTTTAGAATCACACCTAATATTAGATTGTTATTTGTAAACATATTGTTTATTTTTTATAGCCTATATATTTTTATAGTTCCCAAACTCTTGACTGCTTTAAACATACACTGAGGCAAGTTAATTTACATCTGTACAATCTTATAAAAAGTTCCTATATTCCTAAGGCCAATTCACACCAAGAATCATAATAACCATAAAGCTAACTATAATGATATAGGCTATTAGCGTCTAGTCAAGATATAGCATCCTAATGTTTGACAGGAATGAAAACAAGCAGTGAGGGAAAGACGTACAGCGTGTTCATTACTGTAGTTCAACAATATGCCAATTGTTTAGCTCACAAAACATCTTTCCAAAAGGAAACTTTCAGTAGACAAAAACTAAATAAAATATATGAAGGTTCATAGTTTTAGTTTACAGCTAGCAACAGCAAGGTTACAGGTGAGGTACTAAAACAGTCTGGCAGAAAGCATGCATGTAAAAACTAGGTGGACAAACAGACCTTATATACAGTAAATCAGTGTTGAAGTCTATGATTGCTGCACCCCTGTCTTTGACACAGCATTTGTATATTCAGTTGCCCTTGCAAATGAAAAAAGGTTGATTGACTGTAGCGTTTGTGTGAGCAGCAGAATGCTTCCCTGCATGACCTGAATGGAAATATTTCACTGAGACATTCATAATGTCACTCTTTCATTTCCCCTTTCTGCAATTTGCAATAATTGTTTGTGAAACTCATTTTATGAATTAGGCAGGAATGCCTTTGATGCTGGGCAGAATAAGCTGCTATTATTAAGATTGAGCGAGAATACCTGTGACAAGCGACTTTTTTAAAATGCAATTACCTAATTGGATGCAACCGTCCTACTAATTGTAAAATGAGTAGGCAAATCTGTCATCAGACATGACTCGCTGGCTGGACACCATTTTGGGGCATCTGTTCTCCTCTTGCTCTTCGTAAACAATAGGCATTCACATTGGCAGAGATTTGCAATGACCTAATATTATGTATTTTGAACAAGAGTTTTCGGTGTAATCGTTGTTGATGCATCAAAGCTGAGAATTGCTTAACCTAATGGATACCGTGGCAGGAAATGAACGCCTACTCACTGGAAACCAACAACACTTTTAAATGGTGTCGTTCTGATTACATGTAATCTGGATTACATAATCAGATAAAAAAAAAAAGTATTTGTAATTAGAGTATATTACATTTTAAATGCTCATAATCAGATTACAATTACTTTTATGGATAAAATTATTACATATTATTCACACAATGGCAGTAAATGATAATTTATAATTTATTGATTTTCCCTATATTTCCCTTTTAAATTTTTCTTTCTAAAAAAGGAAATGTCATGAACAAATTATCAAATGCTTTGAACAAATGTCATGTAAATAAATTTGCAAACCATGATTCTGAATTTGAAGGGAAAAAGCACCTCAAACAAATAGACGATGTATGAAACAAATAGTTATGCAAGTTACTGAACACTGGTGATGTATAAGATGTGAAACTCATACAGTAACTGTTGAGACTCGAAGTCTGGACAAAAATGTTTCAAACCTGGAAGACTTTGAACATGTAATGTCATGCATTTTATGATGTTGATATCTAAAAAAAGAATATATTTTCTTTTTCTGTGCTTTGTTTTATATAAAAATGGTACGTTTAACAGAAAGTTTAAAGGGGTCATATGATGCTGCTAAAAAGAAAAATTGTGTTTATGCAGTTTAAGGCTCAAAAAACACATTATTTTCCACATACTGTACATTATTGTTTCTCCTCTATGCCTCGTCTTTCTGAAATGCGTTGATTTTTACAAAGCTCATCATTCTGAAAAGCAAGGTGTGCTCTGATTGGCCAGTTATCCAGTGCATTGTGATTAGCCGAATACCTCGAGCTGTGACGGAAATGTTACGCACCTTACCATACTATCATGCCATGTCCCGGAGCGACGAGACAAAAATATTAAAACCCATTATAAATGAGGCATTTGTTGCATCCAGTGGGGACATAATTACTGATTATAATGACTTATACTGTCTTTTTACGAGTTGCGCTGCATCACATCGCAAAAATATAAAACCATGTCTGCATTTGTGATCGGAGTTACGACAAACAACAAGCGCTACTCTACACTGCTCAAAACTCAAGTTTGAATCATCAGTGGCAAACTCTTTAAATATGAAAACTTACTTACAGACTGTGAGTCAGAACAGCCAGCATTGTAGGCTACTCTCCCAGGATCAGGAAACAGTCCTCCTTAACATGCGCTGCACACATCTGAATATTTGGTTTGAACTGTTCTGGAACAGTGTTGTAAATACAGCTTAACCACTGATTTCTAGTCGTGTCCTCTTTTGGAAGGCCAAAGAAAGTATTTTCGCTTTCGCAAAGAAACACACAGCAAAAAGGAAAACTTGACCCCTTTAAAACAATAAAAATAATCTAAAAAGATCTAAAATGAGTAACCTAAATTACACTAGAATTTTCATTATGTAATCTGTGAACTGTAACAGACTACAATTTGTAATCTACCCAGCACTGTGTGTATATACAGTTTATATTCCCCACAAAAAAATAAAGTTTATGGTCAGCATTGCTTGCACACCTTGAATATACACCCGTTTCTCCCAACAAGAGGTCTGCAGTTGATATATAGACAGTATAAAATTAAACCTTAAATCTAACCAATTGAATATTATTTTGTGAATGTAACCATTTAATTGAGAATCTGCTTAAAAACTTTTGTAACGTTACCCCCATTATAAGGGTGGACCATTATTAATCACAAAATCAATGAAGCAAGAATCCGGATGAGACGGGAGAGAGAGACATGGAGACAGGCAAGAGAGACTCAAGCTAAATCAATGAAATGCAAAATATTTAAAATGGCTGAGCAGCAAAAGTTTGGCCAAGAGATGTTACTGGAAGAGGGACCGGCATTTTTTAATTTTCCAAAGTGGTTCCAGAGCAGTGTCTGATGCCTCCGGATTGGGATTAAATTAGACGGCCGATGATGGAGTGCTATGGTGAAGAGTCCCTGACCCCTTCTATCCTGACAGGTCTGTAGGGTTTGAAATCTCACTCTGAATAAATGGAGCGGACGCAAAGTGCAATGGATCCATTTGAAATGTGCCTTTGGAAAAAGTCCACCCACCCGCCCTGAACGCACAGCATACGAAAGCAGACATTTTTATTGAGATGAACCTCTTCTGCTTTCACGGTTATAAGTGGGGTCATGATTTCTCCTCATGGTCACTTCGGCTGCTTTGATCACATCATTGGGAGTGTTTTTTGAATAATTAATCAACATTATATCTTCTTCTGTGAGCGCTGATGATGTGCTTTGAGCATTTAGACACAGAAGGTAATGCAAAGAGGACTGGGCTAGTTTTAGAATATTCACCTGAATGAGAGCTAAATTGGATGTTTGATGAGGAACAAACAGATTCTGCTACCATTTAAAAGTTTGGGGTCAGTAAGATTTTTGTGAAGAAATTAATAGTTTTATTCAGCAAGGCTGCATTAAATTGATTAAAAGTAACAGTAAAAACATTTATAATGCTGCAAAAGATTTTTATTTCAAATAAAGAATGCTAAAAAAAAAAAAAAAAAAAAGGTTTCTAAAAAACCTGATAATAAGAAATGTTATTATTTTTAGTCATGAGACACTGAAGACTGAAGTAATGGCTGCTGAAAACTCATTTACATTACCAGTTCTTTTCATTTGTAATAATATTTCACAATATTTCTGTTTTTAATCAAATAAATGCCTCATTGATGAACATAAGAGACTTTAAAAAACAAGATAATCTCACTGAACCCAAACTTAATATTTTCATTATTTTATTGATCAGGCTCAAAGAAAAATCACAATGAGATACCTTTAATATCTCGATTTCTAGCCACTAATGACGTTGTGTATCTCCTGTAGTTCCCGTAGTTTCTGAATTTCACATAAATCATTTCAAATCTGAGCTCAAATTTGCCAAAATAAAGTGTCCAGTCCAAGTCAGAGACCTCATTATAAATTCAAACATTTCTCATCATATTCAAGCAAAACTGTTCTATGAACTTATGGCACAGAAGTCGTTTTGTGGTTCTTATTCCTTTATATAAAAATGAAAAATAATGAAAATACACACTAATACAATTTTTTTATTGTCCTGTTCCTGTAAAATTGGGTCGTTTGGTCATTTTAATTACATTCTTAATATTAATACTTATTCAAATCCCTAACCTTATTTATGAGGAATAATGTAATCATGCTTACCTTGGTAAACACTACTACTGAAATGACTCCATAATGAAGAATGTAGTGCTTTCGTGCCTTCACGTCTTAAAGACAGCCTGATTTGCATGCTGTAGGTATACGTGTTTATGAGACAAACTGTGTCATGCTGCAGTTGTGTAGTCATGCAACGCAGGAACACATTTCATGTCCCCTCAGAATTGAGAGAGCTGGGTTAATGAGCCCCCCCATCAGTATGCATTATTTATTTAGATGCTCTGCACCCCAGAGGCGGCCTGCCTTTTGCCTGTGCGCTTTTTTTCCTCCTCTCTATATTTCTGTAATCCTTCCTTTTTGTTCGCAGGAGCAGCACTTCCGTTCAGCTCTCTCTCTGTTTATACCCTTCAGATGTTGCACCTTCTCGGCGACATAAATATTCTAGTATTGCTGCTTTGTCTTTCCAAAATATCAGCCGGCTAAAGAAAACAAGGAGAGATTCCACTGATTTGCAAACAAATCATGGAACATGTTCACAGCAGATTGAACAGACAGACTGACATCTTTCACAAACAGGGGGCGACGCTGGTCATCGCATTGGTGGAATAATTGCATGTAATTCCTGCTTCCAAGAACAAACATGTTCCGGCTAATTCATTCAAGCTGGAGTTTTGCTGAAATTACTTATGAAATAACTTTACTGAGAGCAGTCATTATGCCGTAAGGACTGCCATTCAGAACGCTATGGCAAAATACAGTAATTTGATGTTACTTTAAACAGTAGCAGCCTTGCGTTCTCTCGAAATGAGAACGGTCAGAGACAATGAGAGTGCAATTGAGTTCAGCTCAGAGAGATCCATCATAGTCAACTGATAAAAGTATGGGTTTTTATCTCTCCTTGGGTTGAAGACTCTAGATGCTAGCTTGACCTGGCTCACAAAAAATCCCTCCTTCCACCCATAATAAGAGCCGACTAAGCCAAGAACATGTAAATTAGCGTATGAATATGTATAGAGTGTTACCTGTCATTTTGTAATTACCTCAAGACTGAAGTCTCTGTCTGATCTGCTTCAGATCCTGCCTGGTGGTTAAACGACTTTGATTTTGATCAGGCCTAATTAATGGAGATGCAAACAAGACAACTTTAACGCAGGTTCGTTAGTATGCATCGTTAAAGGTTATGTGCCTATGACAAGCTATGTTCACTCCTGGTGAAGGTACAGTGATTACAAAGTGACCAGAAGTCTTTGATTTTCAATAAGAGTTGGAGATTTGAGTTTATCATTGTGCAAATGATTGTTTTGTATTTCTGTCATGTTGTTCTGCTCACGGTGAAGTCCAAAATGCCACATTACCTATACCTAAAAAAATTAAACATACAGACAACTGACATTAAATACTTAGGAAAAGTTGACATGTCATAATATTATTAATCACGTCATATATTAATTAAGAGACTGCCTATATATATATATATATATATATATATATATATATATATATATATATATATATATATATATATATATATATATATTTAAAAAATAAGTCTATTATGTTCACAAAGCTCAATTTATTTGATATATGATACATTAAAACAGAATTATTGTGAAATATTACAATTTAAAATAACTATTTCTGTGATGCAAAAAGTTGAATTTTCAGCAGCCATTTTCAGTGTCATGTGATTCCTCAGAAATCATACTAATATGCTGATTTGATACTCAAGACTAATATCAATGTTGAAAACAGTCACAAATATTTTCAAAAAAACATTTTTGTGAAAACCATGTTTTTGTTTTTCAGGATTCTCTGTTGAACAGAAAGTTCAAAAGAAAAACATTTTGTAACAACTGTTTTTACTGTCATTTTTAAACAATTTAATGTTTCCTTGCTCAAAAGTATTATTTAAAAAAAAAATCCTACCACAAACGTTTACATGGTAGCTTATCGCGCTTTCAACAAATAAATATGTTTTTATGAATATGTTCTGATTGGCTGCAATTTTGCTTTCATTGTGGACAGAAAAATAACTTGTCACTGGAATCGTGTCATGCTGTTTCTGAATAGCACATATCATACTGAAATGTGCCATTTTCCATCTATATTCCTCTGTTCTGATATACATGTCTGCAGGTGATCCCAGATTGTGTGCAATCGAACATAACTGCCTTTCCATTTACAAAGCGGTTCGTAAGAAAATGAAACGATGCACAAAATAATTCCGTGTTCTTGCAGTGTCCATATTCAAAAAGATCAAACTATGAGTGTTAGTTTATCTGAGTTCAGGAGTTATTACATAGGTTTCACTGAGACACTTGTCTTTATTTGAATGAAAACATCAAGCTCTTGAGACAAAATAGTCCTTGCAGATGATTATATTTACAAAAAAACAATTGAAAAAAAAAAACATTCAAGAAATATACAGCATCATCCACATATCTTTTAATTAGCAAAAAAACAAACAAAAAAAACACCATGCTTGTCCTTTGAACATTAAGCTGAACCCAATCTTTCAAAAACCTCGCACAGATTAAAAAAAAGGTGCAAATATATACAAAACACTTCATTGCAGCCAGCGTTTTAGACTCATTCTCACGACTCCCTCAAACTACTTAACGCATTAAAACGGAATTAAAACAATAATTTAAACAAAATAAAAAAAGCAAAACATTTCAGTCCAATAATTATACAAAATATATTTATATATTTATATAGAATTAAGGACTAGGCATAGCAGTTGCCCATTAACCAGTCATCCAATCAACCAGTCAGTCACAAAGCTCTCCAGACACGTTAATAAACTCCATATATTTCTGAAACTGTAAACAAGTCTGTTACAATAAAATTGATTAAAACATTTGGGATAAAGAGACAAACCGACAAATAAATTACAATTAATTCATCTGAGACAATGTTTTTTTTTTCTTCTTCTTTTATAACTAGAACATTGACTGAAATGTAGTTATGGATCTAAAACAGACATTTTCTTCTACTGTATCTACTGAAAAAACACCACAGTTATTTGTCCACTCACTCCGCTCCGTTCCTCACAAGTTACAGGTGCTTTTAAGTGTATGCCGTTTCACCACACGATGAAAACAAACCGCAAAGTGCCTCATTTGGCTCTGATTTCTTCTGTATGAAACGGGTGATTTCTGATATATGGCTATCGGCCGAGGCGTCGTTAGTGTTAGCTCTGTCTTCACCAGTCTACCTAAAAACACCCCGGTGGGCAGTTGCACTTATCGATAGTCAGAGTTATCTTACAGGCAGTATGTACGCGGCCAAGCTAAGTCCACTTCCCCCACAGTACGTTTGGCTTTACTCACAGTATAGAAAAATCAGATGTAAACCTGATGGTGTGGTTTCAACCAAGAGGTGCTAAATCAAAAAATTCAACCACTGATGTTTAGTTGTAAGCTTTTTTTAAAACTTAGATTCATGATTGCATTTCATTTCTCAAAGTGGTATGTTCCAGACGTCAGATATTGGTTTCGCACCTGCATTGCTGACGACGCAGCTTTGGCATCAGGCAGTAATTCCTGATGCATCGTGTTGCAAGAGGTTGAAATGTTATAACGGAACCAGACTCATGAGCTGACCCCATTCCCCCAACAGAAAAACAAACCAATGTTCAAAAAGATTCTGCTTAATTACCATCCTGCAACTTTTTCATATGTTAATGAGCCCCACATTTAGTTCAAAACATCCTGCCTTCACAATTCCAACAACAAAAATTTAGCTTTTGATGATGCCGTATCTAAACAAACAGGGAATCTCGTTATCCCATCCAGATCCATGTGGCTAATTTGAAGGCAGGTTTAATTACATTCAATGAAAGTTTAAAATATCCATATACATCTTGTTATTGAAATGCTCAAGTTTTCAAACCATGACCCTGCAGGACGCGGTCTACCGCTACTAAACTAAAAGTTGTTCTTTTGTAGCCAAATGAAGGCAATCACAATTGGTAGTTATTAGCAAATCCATTACTACAGACTAAAAAGGGCAAAATCTATCGATGTAAGATGTATTCAAAGGTACGTGATCACTTTGATGGTCATTGAATATCTACATTCAAACTCAACAAACTCAAGTAATAAGGCCCCGGTGGATTTCCCTATTGTTTTAATGATCCCATATTATGATGGGTGTTTGTATACTCAAACTGACCTTGGTGAAGTAGATTTTTTACATTTTAAAGACAATGTTGAAAGCAAATGGTTCTCCCTGTAGTCCTGTCTGAAGATATTTTGTGTTTAAAACTGGAACATATATAATGAGGCAAAGATTTTTGCAAGATATGCTCAGTTATTCATGCTGTACATTCTCTGTGATTTTACTCAACACAAAAACACAATTGATACGCAACTAGACAGGGCAGAACTCAGAACCACATATAGCAAGGAATAGAAAACAGCTGAGAATACTTCACGTACGTATCACAATTCGAGTACCTGGAATATAACGGTTTGCAGTTCACCTCCGTGGCAGCAGAGGGCGACGCTGCCGTCACGGAGATGAGGAAAGTCCGATAAAGAGAAGAGGAAATGACTTAAGGCCTTGTTGTTTGTGTATACAGACAGAATTGACACAATCTTTATAATCTATCAAGCAGGAACCTTGATAAGGTTGTACGGGGGACGACTGAAGAACAGACAGGATTTGTCTAGCTGCGGACTTCTAGGTCAAAAATTGCATTGGCCTGCTGAAACGGCGAGAAAACAATCAGAGTTGAACAGTCGTCCCTTCGTTGTGCTTGGCATTGTGAACGCGTTTTGGCTGCCGTTTGGACAGAACAACAACAGGGAAATGAAAAGGAGCGTGACTCGCCAACTGCTAACATTGAAAATTTAGAGTCAGGACAGTGAATTTGAACACACAGGGAACTTAAACTCATGGCTTGCAGGTAAATTTGAGAGTTATTGCTCTAGATGGATCTACTACGTTAAAGATGCCTGTCATCAAGGGACAAAACTTGGCCCTCGCCAATGCAGTCTTGGAAAAGAACCACAGAATCCGAGTAAACAATCCAAACCTCACAGTAACACAGCGGTGTACAAAAAAGCAAAGGGAGCAGAAATGCCCCCCCAAGGGATGAACGCCCATCCCAGGGTACATTTCGGCACGGGTTTGGGGAGTCATATCCGGACGCAACAAAAAGGCAAGCTTCAAAAGATGCTGATCCATACCTCTTGACAAGTAGAGGTCCATTTGGCCCCATAATCACAAAAAAGAACGAAAACGAGAGAAAAGGCGCTTTTATGGGTCTATGGCAATTTCGAGACGAGAAGAAGGTTCCTCCCATTCCGCCCAGCCCCCACACTACCCATAATGCAGTTCTCCCCCAACAGTTCTCCATTATTGATTCATTCTGATATAAATATCTTCATTTCTGTTAATGGAGCTCGTTACACGATTGTGATTGTTTTTGAGGCGTCTCTCGGAGGTCGATATGAAGAATTGTTTTCAGGTTACCCACTGAATGCATTACTAAAACATGTTGCTGCTTTTCTCTCCCAGAAAGATTGATATTTTCTTCCATGGCACTATCTTGGCAATTTGGCTTCCAAGGCAAGAGCATGTGCACCTTTCCTCATTGGAATGTATCTGATCCACAGTTGTCCGTGTTGAATAGTTTGTTAGGCAGGCCGATATGAAACGGCATTCAATCTGGGCATTAGGGAGTGTGGGCGTTTGGGTGTACAGGTTGTGGTCCAGTAAAACATTGGGCTTTGTATGCTGTGCTGTGGTTCCTTTAGAGTTGATTGTCCAGTGTTTTAGCCTCACCTTCTGCTAGCACAAGCCGTGGATGTTCTAACACGGGTTCGGTCCGCCAGACTCCAATTCCGTCTCAACCCTCCCCCCAAACCCCCTGAACGCTTCCCTTCCCGTCCAATCAGTCAACACCCTCAGCTGCTGCCAGACATCAGGTTAATGGCTTGTTCCAGTTTGTGTCTTAGCTTGTGTTTGCGACAGTAACCGTCTCTGTCCAGCTCTGTCAAAATCTGAGAGAGAGAGAGGAAGAGGCCATTAACTGAAGGCCGAACCCATGTAATAATTCAATATTCGACATCGTTCTGCACGTGAGAGTTTGCAGACGCTCAATAGAGCTCATAATGACAATGATAAATGACTTCATCAGATACGGCACCACACATTCGTCAAGATCAAACTGCTAATACAGAAACAACATTTGCATTTGAATTCAAATCTCACGTGCATCTTTAAACTACCATTATGGCAATTTTCACAACCACTACCAGGATTTATGTTTCTCTTGATCTTACAAACTTTTTGACTTAAAGGTTTCTTCATGAATCATATGAATATCTTTTTTTTTTGCACATATATTTTTTACTTATTTCTACACACACACACACACACACACACACACATATATATTATATATAACATACATAATATATATTTTATTGTATATCATTATAAATATAAAATATTTACATATAAATATTTAATCATATTTAATAATATAATATTTAATAACTATACTTATATAAAAATATGAAATTGGGTGTTGTTGCTTTGATATCTGACTGAATGCTTGTTTAGCAGAGATGATGCTTAATTCACGAAATGGAAAACCAACCACTTTATACTTTAAACCTGGCAAACACTTGACTTTTTCATGATAGTATGAAACGTGTAAACGTGTAACGCTTATAATGGGATATAAAATAGTAGGAATGTAACGATTCACCACGAGCTGGGTGAAAATCGATACAAATATGTAACGATTCAAATCGGTTGAGATGTTAAACGAATCGTGATACAGATGAGGGTGGGTTTTTATATGAATCTATCTCTGAGGGGAACTGATTGGCTTTAGAAATGCTTAGATGATATTTTCTTTTCATCTCGTCTCTGTATAATCTTTATAAGCGCAGCGCTGCTTTGTTTACAGCCAAGAAAACATTGTTTCGCCGCTGTTCCATAAGCGCCACCTGCTGCCAGAGAGCGAATCTGCATCTCATTCAGCCCATCTGCTGTTTTTGTTTGGTGCAGATGTTTTATGTAGTATAGTTTCACAAAACTAAAGCCAGAGCACTCTGTTTTTGTTTTAAAATTACATATTACACAATCTAATTTAGATTTAAAAAAACTGTTCATGCTGCATTTATTCAGCATCTTTGTTTTGATTGTGATTCAAATGCAGTGGTTGCTTCTAATTTTGAATGGAAAGAGCACAGACAAGCCTTTGTTTATATGAAGAGTTTTTTGTCTTATTTATTTGATTAGATTTGGGATTTGTTTTAAAATTTCAATTTAGTTTTGTTATTTGACACATTTCTGTTTCACAAAGAAATGTGCAGCATTTTGTCCAGGCAATAATAAAAGGATACCTTTTCATTTATAATTTGTCTTAAATCTATTTTTGTTTAAAAAAAATCATGAGAAAATCAAATCGTGAAATCAGTATTGTGAATCGAATCATGAGTTGAGTGAATCGTTACATCCCTATAAAAAAAGTCCCAGGTCTCACCTCTTCCTTGTACTTGTTGATGTAGAAGTACAGTTCACTGAGCGCACTCAGTGTGTTGAATTCGTTGCCATGGAGACGGGACTGCTCTACTAGATAGGCGTCCATGTCCTGATCGCTGATACTTGGCATCTTGCTGATGTCTCGGTAATATTGAAAACACACACAAACACACACATAAATAAAAATCATCTGCTTCGTATTGTAAATGAACAGTTTGGAGTTAATCTATTGGAAAAAATGAAAGCAAATAATATATAATATAATAAAAAATAAAGGAGTTAAGTGTTATTTTAATATCATTGATTCATTATAGTTTTTATTAATATACTGAATTGGTTTTTATTTTCTGTTTTCATTTCAGTTAAAGTTTTAGTAATTTTGTAGTGTGTTTTTGTAATTTGTATTATTTTATTAATTTTATTTCTTTTAATTTAAAAATAACTTAAAATAAAAATAATTTCTTTCAAGTTCAACTAAATGAAAATGAGAAATGTTGCCTTGGCAAACTAGCTGAAATAAAAAATAAGCTTTTTTAGCTTTTTAGTTTCATGCTGAATTTTATTTCAGTTAAAGAGTATTTTATTTCAAGTGTTTTTTATGGTTTTAGTTTTAGTTAACTATAATAACCCTGGTAAAGGTATAATTCACCCAACAGCTGCTATAGAAGTCAATGGCTACCTGTCTGGTTACCAGCATTCTTCAAAATATCTTCTTTTGTGTTCAACAAAAGAAAGAGACTAATACAGGTTTGGAACAACTTGAAGGTGAGTGAATAATGACAGAATTTTGAACCAAAGGTGCAACCATTCTAGATGTTTAACTATAAGGCTACACCAATCAGGTCAAGTCTGTGTTATTTTGAGGCATGTGTCTGTACCTCTCCACCCAGCTCTTGTAGTTGGGGATGTCTTTAGCATAGAGAAGCTTGTTTGATGGGGAGTCTTTGCCCAGGCGATGCTCAGACGTCGAGCAGGAGTCCATGAAGGTCTGAGCCACCACTGACAGACAGGCATCTGTAATACTGTTCTTGTGGATGTCAAAGACAAACTGAGGGTTTTTTATTACATTGACCCAAAACCGCAGAGGAAGGCTGGTTTAGAAAGAAAGAGAGGGAGAGAGACAATATAATCTGATTACATCCAAAAAAGCTTTTTAGTGATAGTGGTCTGTCTTGAATCGCACTAAAATACATTCTTTCTCAATTGATCTGAGAGCGTACTGCATTCAAGAAACAAATGGAACTGAACTGGCAGCCCAGCAGGGCTTCAAAACAATCGAAACAGATGCTGCAGAAAATGAGGTTAAAGACAGGAAGTGCTGGGTATCTCACCAGTTGCTCTTCCAGGTGTGCCGTACGTCCGGGTCGGTGATCTGTCTCTTGTCTGCTTGCTCATCCAGGAAATCAAACATGTATTTGATGGCCAGCGGGAGAGCGCTGCCGCGATGGGCCGTGCTAAACACTGTCTCAAAAAGATCATCCACAAACTTCTGCAGTGTGCCCTAAAAACATGACACAAGAGTTTATAACATGCTTCAGCGAAAATATGTGCTGACACATCAGGAGCTTTGAGGCACTACAGTACATACATTTTATTGAATAAAATGCTAAATGTGAGTTTTAACTGACGTGTTTTGAATCTTTCATATTATGGATGTCAAATGATTTTTAAACAGATTGTTCTGACTTTCTATAAGCAGTCTGCTTCATGTTGTGCAAATAGTTAATTGCAAAATAATCATCTTCTTGTAACAAAACTGTATGCTTTTAACTTTTCAGTGTAATACCAAGTCCAAAATGTGACATTTCGGTTAGTGTTCAAACAGACCAAATTTATATTCATCTATACCTCGGACAAAACCTAGCTGCATTCAATCAATTTTCAAAAATGCTATAGTAACGTTCAAATGTTTGTTGTGTATATATATATATATATATATATATATATATATATATATATTAATGAAGTATTTTCTGCTTACCAAGTCTGCATTTATTTGATCAAAAATACAGTAAAACAGTACTAATGTGAAATTCTATTACAATTTAAAGATAACTGTATTCTATTTGAATGTATTTTAAAATGTCATTTATATTTCTGTGACGCAAAGCTGATTTTTCTTCAGCCATTACTCTAGTCTTCAGTGTCACATGATCATTAAGAAACATATTTTATTATTATCAATGTTGAACATTTTAATAAATATATTTAAAACGTTTAAATAAATATATATTATTTATATTATTCAAATTTATTTTAAATATAATTTTTCATAACAATGTAACAGTCTTTACTATCACTTTTGATCAATTTAATGTTTCCTTGCTGAATAAAAAAATAAAAAATATTCTGGATCCAAACTTTTGAATGGTTGATGTTAATGATAAATTATGATAGAAGCTTCATTCTTGGCTAAAATAATCCTTTAACCATGTACATGTAATGTACAGCCTTGAGTGGCTTATTGCTTTAAAAAAACACACATGTTATCTGTATAGGATGTTTATGTACCTTGGTAGCCAGTAAGCGTGTCAGATAAATCTCAGACACCATCTTGCTCCCACGGTCTCCCTCCCGCTGGTCTGCGTGCTCATGGTTCTTCACCAGGTGCCAGAGTTTGGTGCCTGTCTCCTGGTCAGGGGTGATCATGGGAGCCCTGGATCGAAGGCTGTCTGGACTACTAGATGTCCTCAGCAGGCTCTCTATGTACATTTGAATATATAAAATCCAAATGAGCATATACTTCAATCTGCTACTTAACAATGCATTGCAGTTTACATATCTTAGTCAGTTTCTGAATCATTATCTTTCTAATAGCAGTGTCTCAAAGCCTAGTGAGCTGAATCAACGTTTACTGTCTACAAGTACAGATGTCTATATAAACATCATTATGACTGAAATGAATCCTCTAACAGTTAGTGACTGATTTCAGACATCTTGAACATTGTGAGCATGTCTTTGATATCCAATTTTGCTTTAGGTTTTGAGAAACAGCCTACAGTATGTTTTTTTTTGTTGAAAAGCTCAGACTAAATGACTTCAGCCAAGAATGGCTGGTGAAAAGATCTTAGATTCCCATTTGAGCCAAACATGCTGCATGTGGCATGATACAAAACGCTGGTAGAATCCATGATATATTACACAAACATGGCTAAAGCCGAGGATCATGGGGCGTAAAGCGATCCAAGAGACTTACCGTATCGACTCAGAGAGCGAGTGAACGTGAAGGAGTTGGCGATGTTGTAAGCAGATACTTGCTTCTGAACCAAAGCCACCAAAGACCCATCCGTCATCTGAGATGGAAAATGAGAATTATAAGAAAAAGAATCTCCATTTTTGTACAGCATGCGACAAGCATTTGTAAATTTGCATAACATAACGGAGCAGCCGCCAGGAAACGTTGTTCAACCTGGTAGTGCGCCAGTGTGTTCAATCTCTTCCAGTCGCTCTCGATCTTTGTGGTGACGTCTTCATCCTGGAGGATGATTCTGGTCAGTCGACCCTGCCGCCATTCTGGAGAAGGACAATAAATGCAATAGTCTTGGATGAGGATGTTTCAAAAGTATCAAAGGTATAACTTTTGCCATGTTTTCCATATTTTCTGTCTAATAGTCAACATGATATCAAAATTGACCCTATTTATGGTCTTACGATGCACGATTTTAAGTGCATGCTTTTCTTAAACAAGATTGTTTTCGTGATCTTTTAATAAAATGTAACAACTGTCTAAAATAACTTTTTAACAAAATAAAAAATGTTTAAGAACAAAATAGAAAAAAAAAATTGTCAAGCAAGCCTAGTGCATTAGTCAGAACGGTAGAACAACAGAACCATACGATAGAACGATACAACAATAGATAGATAGGTAGATAGACAGACAGATAGACTGATAGATAACATAAGAATACAGGCAGAGAGTTCTTTACCCAGGTCCATGTCGTCGGCTTGCGGGCGCTGTGAGTACGGGATGCCTTTGTAAACGGCATCTAGCAGCTTGTCCTTCACCTGAGTGATCGTGTCACAGTTTAGCACTTTGACAGGGATTTCTGTACCGGCCTCTCCCTCCGGAGGAATACACATGAGCGTCTGAGACAGAGCGAGACAGAGCAACAGAGATCAGGGATAGTATTGATTGGCAAGATGACCAGCAAAGACACAAAAACACGTCTCCATTAAAATCTAGCATGCAGACCATACACATACTAACATACACACAGACTTAAGAGGGTGCGGAAAGGTCAAGGCACATTTTATCATACACAGCGGGAGACTGGAGCTCTATTTGGCCCTGCTCTGCCAGCATATCAAAGATTGATCGGGGTCCTGTTTCATGCTTCGGCCTGATTTATCATAATAGCCATCTCAGCTTTAACTGTTATGTCAATGGTGAAATATTTATCTGCCTGCAAAGCGGTATTCAGAATATGTGCAACACACAGGTTTTGATAAAACGGTCACAGATCGATAAAAGCAAACTGCAAGAGGTGATTGATCCGGACACAAACAAGGATTCATATGACATGTCTAAAGTTAAAAGATACTTCAAGCTAAAGTGTGTAATCATTCTGATATTAAACACCCAGTTTAATATGCAGAGGCAACTACAAGAAAGACATTTATAGGTTGATTTCCCGGAAAAGTGTAAACAGTCTCTCAAATATTGATCTGTTTGTTTTTAGCAGCCTAACAGACACAGCAACACTGACTCAACCAATGGCATGATTTTGGGGGCGGGACGATTTGCTTGACTGGCCAATGACAGATGAGGAAGTGTTCAACAGGAATTTCAGAGAAAAAAGTAAATAACTGAATGAGCAACTAAGGTAAAATTCACAGAATTGCCAATCTTACTGTTTCAACGCTGGCCAAAAATCATGAGATTAATCATAAAATAGAAAGTTTTTCTAAAAAACAAACAAACCATTGTACCATGTCCAAAAAAAAAAAATATAGTAACACCATGGTACTTTTAATACTTCTGTAAGTGTATAAAATGAATCTTTTACTGTACTGTACATAATTTTGCCATGGTTGCTATGGTAAAACCTTCATAAAGCTATAAAACCATCATGCAGCTATATAGCATTGATAAAATAAATAAGACAAGCTGTAGAATGTGTGCATCAGCTCTATTATGCAGCCAGTAGCATAAGCGAAATCATAAAAAAACAGCCCTCAGCACTTACCAAGTGAGTAACACATACAAATAACAGCTTCATAAACAGGCAGGCGAGTTACATTAAAGAGCCGAGCGTTTGTTATGAAGCCGATGCTTTGATATATCTCCATTCACACCATGACAACAATCCATATAAATTCATGAGGAGACCTTTTGTGTGCATGGGCCACGCTAATTGTGTGATTAAAACAATGCAGCTGGCACTGGTGCGCGACTATGCATCCGTAATCGTGGCTACTCGCTGATCATTAGCTCATGGCAATTCCTCCTCTCCAGCCGCGGCTTACACATGAGGAGTTTGTGATTAAAACCCAATTACACAGTAAATTACGGAATTCTCCCGGAGACGGAGCCCAGCTATATTTAGGACACCCGGCGTCGGTTTAGGATTGGGTTGAAACTCAGAGCTTGGAGGAAATGAGGGTTTTACGAAAGCTTAACACCATAAAGATCAGTTCTCGTCTGTAGCTGTGTGTGTGGGAAGATGAGCGTGTGTAAAGGTGACTTTAGTGTGTCCTTTAGCACGTGTTCACACACCCACGGGCAGACTTCCTGGCCCAGCTGAAACGTTTAATGCTTAAAGGAAGAGTAAATACTGGATCCATTGAAAGTCTCTAGAGTAATGAAATCTCTTATGCATTAATCATCTTCATTTTATATATATATATATATATATATATATATATATATAGATATATATATAATATATATATATATATATATATATATATATATATATATAAAAATATATATATTACATAATATAACTACTATATTAAAATTCTGGCTGATACTTCTTTATTATGTACATTATTATTATCATCATCATAATTATTAATATATGGATTATTACATATAGTTATAATAATTCTTATTATAGTAGAATAATTACAGTATGTATCATATGAATGGCCAAACAGGAAATAATTATATAATATCTGAATGTATAAATGTAAACTGTGAATATATAGAAGCAAATCTAAATATATAGCTGTAAGTCTGAAAATACAGAACTAAATCAAAACATATAGTTATAAATTTGAATATATAAATGTAAATTGTGAATATATGTTATAAATCTGACTATATAAATGTAAATCTGAACATATAGTTATAAGTCTGAATATATAGATACAAATCATAATATTTACATTTAAAACATGAATATATGTAAATCTGAATATATAGTTATAATTCTGAATATATAAGTAGATGTAAAGGAGTAAATCTGAATATAGTTAAAAGTCTGAGTAAATAGTAGTAAATCTGAAAATATAGTTGCAAGCTTGAATATGTAATTGTGAATGTATAGTTATTGTTCTGACTATATAATTGTAAATCAGAATGTATGTTTATAAATCTTGAGTATATAAATGCAAATCGGAATATATATAGTCTACATTTCAACACAAATATATCTTTATTATTAGGCATGTCAACAGGCAGATGTTCTTATTGCTTTTTTAATGAAAAAAATATGCCTATACATCCTGTCCATGTATCAATGCATGTATTGTACTATATTAATTATCGTGATTATTACTGTCTATCACATGCTGATAATTTCCCTAGCCCTCTCAGCAATGCTGAATTGTGTATAAAAGATGGGTGTTAACATTGTCACTGACTGTGAGGACCTTTTGGCACCACAGCCAGTTTTTTTTTTTTTTTTAGTAGACGGAAAATACTCTTTTTTTTTTTTTTTGGTTTAGATTAGCAAGATGCACTTACAATAATTCATGTAGCACAATATCTCCATTGATACCTGTATACATGATGTATAGGCACAATGTTTCCATTAAAAAAAGTCTATTGACATGCCTAATAATCAATATATAATTATACTGAGAAATATATATTCAGGATTTATAAATATATTTATATTTATGATTATATTTTCAGAATTATAACTCTATATTCATGATTTACAATATATAATTATACTGAGAAATATATATTCAGGATTTATAAATATATTTATACATATATATATATATACATATATATATATATATACTACATATATACCACACACGCTATACACACACATATATATATATATATATATATATATATATATATATATGTAATATAATATAATATTACACACACACACACACACACACACACATATATATATATATATATATATAAGACATATCTATATATTAAGACTTGCATTTATATATTCAGAATGTATTTTATTTATTTATTTTTTTATAATTTCCTGTATGGCCCTTCATATATCATAATATAATATATATATTTTAAAAATATAATAATAATAATAGCTATTATTGTCATTAATTATTATTACAATTCTAAATGATTTAGCCTAAAAAAAATACAGTTTTAAATACTGCACATGAATTTAGCCTTAAAAACTATTCTAGAGATGGCAAAGACAATCTAAATGTAATAATATGGTGGAAATGAGCAAGCACAATTAAATATCTAATATGAAAAGCTGGACTGACCAGTCAGCATTCAGAACTGGAACAATCTAATTTATAATTCATGATGTGTCACATTATTTAACAAAGAATGGAAACAAGGGCAAATGTTTGCACTCCTAATGAATATATCAACATACATGCTGTGTTACAGGTGAGCCTGACCTTTTCTGTCAGCCCATAGGGGTCTCTCTTTAGGGTTGACGGCTAAGACAGCTGAATAACTGCACCATATATTGATTCCCTTAAGCTGATCTATCCTGAATACTATGGAATTGATGAGCTGTCCAATAGCTTTAACTACTACTTAGGAGCCATAGATTAAACCTTGTGCATTGGTCGGCTCGTATTGTTCCATTTAAAATCAATGCACAGAACTCTGTTGGCGCAGACAGTAAATATGCTCTTTTGTGTAGTCATGTTTGTATATGCGAGAGAGAGAGAGAGAGAGAGTGTGTAAATCAGCCGCTGTATTTCCTGGCTGTCTGCTGAGATAAATGAGGAGCATTGGGGTTGTTTTATGAGTGCCATTAGAAATTCTCAGGTTTGTTTCAGTCATTACAGGCTCTGATCAGGTCGTTCTTTGTTTTTGCTCAATCTCTGTCTCCATTATGCCGCCTCTGACAGAGTCACGTTAGAACTTACTTTGCTTGGCCTGATATCATCTGTCTGATTGGCATTTGGGCTCTCGAGTCAGTTTTATCTTTAAAGGGTCAATGGGACACTAATGAACATTAGGATTCAGAATTAAGAAACGGATCTTAATCAGAACCAGAAAAAAAAAAAGATACTGGATCTAGCATTGATCTTGCAAATGTGGACAGAATACTGTCATAAAATATTAATAATAAGCATGACAGCTGTTTGTCATGATGACATTGCCTTCAAAATAAAAATGAACTGAAAACAACAGTAATATTGCAGTATGATATTTCATACAAATGCATTGGCTTATATTAAAAGATTCATTTTATAATTGTCGTACTTGTTATTCATACCAAAAACTTGGACTTGGCCTGAAAAGACATGGCAACATGTGTATTAATAATATTAGGTTAAGTATTAGTCAGGGTTAAAACTAAAACCATAAAAGTTTATCATTTTCGTTACTTGAAATGTTAACTGAAATAAAATAATATATAAATAAACTTATGTTATTTCAGTTAGTAGCCAAGGCAAACATCTAATTTTAGTTCAACTTAAAGACTAATGAATACAAACTAATAAAACCTATACAGACATAAATAAAAAAAATGACAAAAACACACAACAAAAAAAGTACTAAAATAACTAAAAATAGAAGAAAATATGAAAATTAAATCTACTTTGAAATATGAACAAAATTATAATAGTACACTAGAACAACACTGGTATTATTATTAATAGATTTCTAGCTGGAAGCATCTGAAAAGGTAAAACATTTGTAGTGTTTTGGTCCTTTTTAAATGTATATTTGAGCTAAAATGTCGAACACTTGTGATCTTCAATGAGACAGCGGGTGCTGGGAGACAGGAAGAGTGAGGGATTATGGGATATTTGAGAAAGCGTCACCATGGGGACACTGACCAGCTGCTTGTAGTCGATTTGCTGTCGGATGAGCTTGTCTTCGCTCAGGGAGTATCTGGCCTCTCCTGTGATGGCGTCTATGGGACCTTTTTCCATCTGCTGTTTTATAGCACAGTAGAGCATAAACAGAGGCTCGCCAGCGCACTCCTGCACACAGAGAGAGAGAGAGAGAGAGAGAGAGAGAGAGAGAGAGAGAGAGAGAGAGAGAGAGAGAGAGAGAGAGAGGGGTCATATTCTACACTTTTGAAGCATTTTATTTTCTCCCTAAAGTCCACTTTTAATGTTAGTCAAGGTTTCTTGCAACAAATTTTTATATGTTCATTTTCCACCATCTTACCCATAGAGTTTAACTGTTTTTGCTACTGTACCTTTAAGACTTCTACATAAATAAATACACCTGTTATGATTGGCTAAGCAATGCATTCTGGTAAATGAATTCTCCCACAACTCCCATTAGCCATTTCAAAGAGTTGCATGAAGCAGAAATAAAGTCAATATCTGCTGTACTTCTGTTACATAAGGTTGAAAAGTTTTTTGTTTTTTGAAAAGAAATGTATACCTTTATTCAGCAAGGATGCATTAAACTGATCAAAACAGTGACAGCAAAGATTTTTACATTTCTGCAAAAAAACTGCATTTTAAATACATGTTTTTGTTGTTGATATTTGTTCTATTCATCAAACAATACTGAAAAAAATGAATAAATAAATACATGCATTATCAAATATTAGGCAACACAACTGCTTTCAATATGATAATTAGAAATGCTTCAGCAAATTAGCATATTAAAATGATTTCTGAAGGATCATGTGACACTGAAGACTTCAGAATGGCTGCTGAAAATTCAGCATTGCATTACAGGAATAAATTACATTTTAAAATATATTCAAATAGAAAACAGTTCTTTTAAACTGTAATAATATTTCGCAATATTACTGATTTTACTGCATTTTTAATCAACAAATTTCACCGACACCAAACTTCTAAACAGTAATGTACACTTACATAAAAACTAGAGATCCATACCCATTAGAATCACTATATGAAATCACAGACATCCAGTGATCATAATTAAAATAAAAATATTGAAGAGAAAACAAATCCAATTACAAATAGTGCTTATGTCTCATAAGCAGAAGCTCTGTGTTATGAACATTTTAAGTACATCTATGTGGAACCTCAGCGCTTTTATTTCCAAAAGAGCAAGGAATTTATGTTTTCCATTACATGTCTCCTTTAAAACCTTTTACCTTTAAAGAACACGCTAAAGAACTCAAGACGACTTCCTGCACAAAATACCACAGAACATCAATTCAATAAAATCACAACGAGCTGTAATTTTCACACACTTCGAACACACCTAATTGCACCTTTAAATGCAGAGGAAAAAGCACTGAAAGGAGAGAGAAAAAGACATATTCTGACCAGAAGGCGGCAAAAAAGAGATACGAGGCGGCAAGTGTGCAGAGAAAGAAAGAGCGGCCTTGAGAATGAGAGACACGTCCGATCACGGTTCTTTTCAGATGGCATTTGTGAAGTGTGGAGAAGTCTCCAATTACCCACTTAAAAGCGTTTGATGACTAAACAGCGATACTGAGGGGAGGCTATTATTTAGTTCTTAGGCGAGATCAGCTTGACATTATTAATTACAGCATGACATCCTGAATCACACTCTTCTAACGCAGGCGGAGAGGGTTACCCAGCATTCATTGCACGCCTAACAGCTAGTAATTCAAAACAACCAGCCTCCGAACTCTATGTCAAATGCATTTCGTCCTAATATATACATCAAATGCTCATCTTTCTATTGCTTTTAGAGGCTGTCAGCATTCTGGCTCCATCTGCTATTCATAGTCTGGCCGTTAGACCCTGTTATGACACAACAGATGTGTGTCATGGGATCCGCGCCAGGTTTCATTCGCTAACAGACACGTTTGAATGGAGAATTCACACGGTTTAACATGAGCAGAGTTAATGCAGATGACATGAACTGACAGCACAAGAGAAAGCCCTAAATATCGGTTAACAAATATTTATGTAACCCTTGTAGGATTAAGTCACCCCAAAATGTAAATTCTATCATCATTTACACACCCTCATTTTGCTCCACACCTGCATGTCTTTTTTTTTTTTTTTGTAAAACTCTAAAAGTGAAATCACATAATGAAAGCATATAGTGAACATGGACCATTAACCCCCAAAATAAATAAATAAATAGCCATAATACTAGTCCAGAAGACTATGCACAACTGTATTTGTATTTACATATATATATTTTTATTTTCATATAATTTATATTATATATAAATATTATATAAAAATATATTTTTCTTAAATATATACATGCATGTGTGTGTATTTATCTATTATTTATTATTATACATAACATACTGTACACACACACATAGTACACACACATGTACTATGTAAACAAAAACTTTTATTTTGGATGCGATTAATCGTGATTAATCATTGCCCAGCACTAATTTAATTACATTTTATGATCTATATTTATTTTATTTATATTTAGGTTTGGTATGACATGAGTTTAAGTAAATAATGGCATCTCATTTCTGGCTGAATTAATGCTTTAAGGTGATTGTTCGCCTTGGTAACAAAAACATGTTCTAAGAACGTTTGGCTAATGTTCCCATTAAGTTATGGAAATGTTATTCCTGTACGTTCTCTTTCTTTTTTTTTTCTTGGTTATGCTAACGTTAATTAAAACTCCAAAGGAATGTTCCATTTAATGATTTAGCAAAAATCATGGGAATGTTACTTTTCAATATTAAGGTTACGGGAAGAACATTTGTTCAAAGCTTTGAGAGAACCTTGCCAGAAAGTTCTGAGAATGTTCTCTGTGTATATGTTCTTTATGAATGTAATGTTAAAGTGATGCCCAAAACAAATGTTTGTAAATAAGGTGATGTATGCGACATAAATGTACAACCGATATAAACATACTGAATGCTTTGGCTCAGTATATATATATATATGAGACACACCCAGGCAGTGCAATAGAGCCGTACCGAGAAGGCATTTTGTGGTAATTACTCCTAGAGGCCTGTATGGTGGCCAATACACTTTAACATCTGCACTGATGTGATGTAAAGACGCTGGGCGGCCGGCCAGCGCTACATTCCGTAGGGCGATTCCAGCCCTGAATGCACAAAGGGCCTGATGTTCCCGCCCTTAGTGCTAATAGCCATCTCAATCTGCTTTAGCCTGATTCAGCAGTGTTTGGGTGATCTTGGTGAACTCTGTAACACCTGACAGGATGTGGGATTAAGCGAGTGCCCTCTCAGCCTCCACACTGCTGATTTCGGGGTCGGGCGGAAGATGTGGCATTCCTGAGTCGCTATCTGGAGTGTAGGCTTTAGAGAGATTTATTAGCAGGCTTTGCGATGAGTCAAGCCGTCAAAAAAGTCACCACGCCAAAATCTTGTTGCAAATAAGATGCTAGTTAGCCAGAGAGAGGTTTGAGACTGTTGCTCAATTTCACGTAGGACTTTGCATAGCACATATTTAAAACTGACTTAATGTATGACTATATTAGAAAACACATCACAAACCTTGAGGAAGCGGTGAAGGAGGAACGTGAACCAGTTGGTGAGCATCTTCTCAGCCACAGACTCAGTTCTGATAAAAACAAACACAATCCATAAATACTATTTATGCTGTGGTTGGTGGAGTTTTCTGAACAGTTGTTATGCTATTGCTAGGTGGTTGTTAAGGTGTCCTGAGTGTTTTTTTAGCATGTTGCTATGTTTTTGCTAAAGTGTTCTGGGTGATTGCTAAGACATTGTTAAGTGGTTGCTAAAGTTTCCTGTGTGGTTGCTAGTGCATTGCTAAGTGGTTGCTATGGCGTTGCTATGCAGCTGCTAAGGTGTTTAGGGGGTTGCAGGGCCTTAAAATGCAGTTGATTAAGATTTCTGTTTTTTTTGCATGCTGCTATGCAGTTGTGTAGTAAGGTGTTCTGAGTGGTTTCTATGGCATTGCTATCCAGCAGCTAAGGTGTTCTAGGGGTTGCTAGGGCATTGCTACGCAACTGCTAAGTGTTTAGGGGGTTGTATGGCCTTTCTATGTGGTTGATAAGGTTTGCTGGGTGTTTTTTGCATTCTGCTATACGGTTGCAGTGTTGTAAGGTGCTCTGAGTGGTTTCTAGGGTGTTGCTATGCAGCTGCTGAGGTGTTCTAGTGGGTTGCTAGGTTGCTGCTAAAATGTTCCGGGTGGTTTTTAGAATGTTGCTTTGTGATAGTTAATGTGTTCTTAGGGTGTTTTAGTTTAAATATTTTTGGGGATTGTTAAGGCATAGTTTGGTGGTTACTAAGGTGTTCTGGGGGGTTGCTAGGGCATTGTTATGCAGCAGCTAATATGTTCTGGGGTGTTGCTAGTGCATTGCTATGTAGTTGCTGGTGTTCTGGTCGTTTGCTAGGAAGTTGTTATTCAGTTGCTAAGATATTCTGGGGGTTGCTAGGGCCTTAATAATTTTTTTACAAGAGTGATGATGTACCATCTAGTAACTTTGAGTAAGAAATTTTAATTATCATGCTCCACCTCTTACCGTCTAAGCAGCAGTTTGGGGTGGTTACGGTTCTCCAGGTTCTTTTCGATCAGGTCGGCAAGAAGCTGTTTGAGAACCACAGTGGCATACTCCATCCGTCCCTGCAGCGCCGCCATGAGGAGGGAGGCCACGTTGCCGCGATCCCGCATGGAGAAGGACCTCTGAGCCTCTAGTGTGTGGATGAAGGTCAGCAGGAACATCTTGTTGTGCAGCAGTTGACTGAACAAGCGTAGGGCCTTCTCCACATTAGCCGGAGACTGAGAGGAGAGGGAACATTTCATTAAACGAAAGAAAAAGCAGGAAAACAAAAACACAAATGGAAAAGCATGACAGGAAGGAGATGAGAGAAACATGCGCAACAACAATTGTTGCCTGAATGCATACTCAAAAAAAGCTCCGCTGCGGTGAGATTTAATTGTTTGCTGACTATTTTCAAAACATTTTTTGGTAAGGCATGTCTCTAGACAGCTATTCCACCAGGGCCTTGCAGGGCTGCTGATTTCATTCTGCCGGAGGTTTTAATTAAAAAGCATGCTGAAAGAGAGGCGTTCGCTCTGAAGCTCACTACTGAGACAGCAGTACCGTAGCTTCAAAGCTTAGGGGATCTTTTTAAAGCACATCTAGGGTTTTTTTTTTGCTTTCTTTTTTTGGCAGAAGGATTAAAAGAAAATGGTCTATGAGTTGTGGCAACCTACTTATTGGCACTTCCAAGTGACAGACGACACCTGGGGACAGGGAAATTGAATCAGGAGGTTTTAAAAGTTGCCTTACGTCCAGCTCTTTTAGAACGGGGTGTTCTTCGATGCCAGGGAACATCACTCTCATGGTGTAGTTACGATACTCCAGGAAAGGGATCTTCACACCATCCATGTCGTTTGTCAGCTCTTGGATGTCTGTCTGCAGCTCAGCAAATGCTGAGAGTAATAAAGAACAGAAGAGATATGCATCCATCAGACTGAAGAACACCTCATATGCAGTGACAGACAGATATACTAGGAGGATATTTGACCATATTTTGAGATTTCTGGCATTAGCTACAATATAGTAAGAAATGGTTATTTTGTGTCATTTCCATTTCATATCTTCTGAAATTTATGAACTTCATGACATAGAAACACTGAAACTAAACAAGATTCTAATTTAATTGGTTTCCTTTGCAACTTTTCAGTGTAGCTGGTTGTTCTGTTGACATTAATCAAACACTCTTTTCTTGTCTAATAGGGCAGTTTTTTTTTTACATTCATCACAGTATCAGGCTTGGGAGATTAAATTAAATTATCCATAACTGATTGAAAACAAGAAAATTGAAGTCATTTTTCTCTGTAATTGAGTTGTAGGCCACAATAATATTGAATCTTCTTGATTTTTTAAAGGTGAGTTCAGTACTACAATAAGTAAAAGTGATCTTTTCTGTATTTCTGCTGTCATTAAATTATATATAGTAAATAAATAGTATATTAAAAAAGATTACACAAAATACATGGCTCTATTTAAATTAATTATGTTAAACAATATTTACTATATACATACACACAAACATATACAGGTACACAGTGCATATATTACACTGAAATATATTTGAATATATTTTATATTTATATAAGTGAATTTCACAAAAAAAAAAAAAAACAGACTGGAGCCATTACTTCTTCAGTGTCACATGATCCATAAGAAATCATGCTAGTATGGTGATTTATTCTCATTTTCAATGTTGAAAACAGTTGTGCTGCTTAATATTTTTGTGGAAAATCGTGATACTTTTTTTTCAGGATTCTTTGATGAATAGAAAGTTTAAAATAACAGCATTTATTTGCAGAAGTATTTTTACTTACAGTAAGTAAATTTAAAAAGTATCTGTAGTTTATCAGAGTGTTTTTCTTTGGAAAACTTTACTACATTTCAAGGCATGATGTCATACTTCTTACTGCACTACATTTAATAAATTAAAGTTGTTGTTTTACCTTTAATACTTAAGAACATTAAAAATGTAGTACTTGTACTCAAATAAATCTTTGATTTACTTTTACTTGAGTAAAAGAAAGTAATATATTTCTAACGTAATTAAGTATTAAATGATATTTAATATGAAATGTAGAGCACTAAAGAGTACAATATTATGCTTTGAATTAAAGTTTTCTAAAGAAAAACACTGACACTTCAAAAGTACTTTTACTGCAGAGTAAAAATACTTTACTACTGTCCGCCTCTGTTTATTTGAAATAAAAATCTTTTGTAACATACTGTCACTTTTGACCAAGTTAATGCATCTTACATGTATTATATTGTTACAAATTATAAAATTGCACCCTCTCTCTCTCTCTTTAAATAACAGCACTTCTGGTATGAATGCAAACAGTTTCAGTCTCTGGGAAACTATTCCCACTGACAAAAGACACAGAAATGAAAAAACTTTAAAATCGCATGAACAGAAAGCCACATTCATTTCAGTACCTCATGGCATTCTTTTAACAAATGCATAAATAACACTGCACCGTGTCTGCCTGAGCTACAGATCCTTTTAAAGCCGTGAATAAAACCGGTATCAAAGGATGAGGACTTTATGACGTCATGACCCAGTTCAATCCCTCCACAAAGACTGCGTCAAACTCTGCAAGAATCCAGGCTACTGCAGTGCGAGAGACGTATCCGACTCGCTCCCGTTCAGTGCCCACGGGAGACCTCGTGCACAATAAAATAATACATCATAGCTCCATTTGATTTATCCTATGGGTTAAAACCATTAGTAGCTCATTAAAACACTCTCTGCACCTGTCTGAAACAGCTTGGCATGGGCCATATGCACCACAGATGCTGAACTACTCCACAAATCGTACCTTCCTTGCACTCTAGCGCAACCCGGGACTCCAGATTGTCCATCTGCAGCTGTAGGCGTTTGAGTGTGCGATCGGCGTCCCTCGTCTTGCGCTTGTAGGCGATGAGCACAGCGATGATGGCGATGAGGAGGACGCCGCCACCGGCTCCGATCCCGATGATGGCAGGCAGCGTGAGAGTGCTGTCAGAATAGATGTGAAGCGTTCCAGGAGAATATTCCAGGCCGCCCACGAGAATCTACATGCACAGACAAAAGAAACTATTAGAATGGGTTGAGTGCAATGCCCTTCAATCTAAGGACCCTGTTGGCTTTAATGGGTAATAATGAGAGCTTTTGATTGGCTGAGGGCACTCATACTGTTTCTTCTTGAATGAAATCAGCTCGCAATTAGAATTACTACAGAATTATGCACTTGTTTGACACGTTCACATTGCTTTCCTCCACTTGCGGTGAGAGAACAATCGCTCATGCCTCCGTCAGACACCGTGACCACTAATCCACATCAAATTACTTCAAAAAGTCACTTTGGCACAGGTGTGAAGGCAATTAGGCAGAAATCAGCAGGTAATAGAGGTCTAGTTAGAGATTCGGTCCGACTGAGGCGTGGTACCGGGAGCTCAGCCTTGCACTATTCGCGGACCAATTAAACGTGGCATCCAGCCATCTGTCCTAACAAGTTTCACCTTTCTGCGGCTGCTCGTGCCCCGCATGGCTGCATGAATTATTGAGACCCGGTGATAGAGGGGAACAAAGTGAATCCTGGAGCGCTGTCGATATGTGTCAGGTCATTAGCTGAGTGATCCCGGCATTCTGGATTCCACTATGTCTCTCTCTTATTCTTTTTTCCCTTTTCTATGGGTGTTTCTCCACACTGTGGATTCACTAACTGGAACTCAACTGAATAATCGGCCCTTTGATGCACGTAATCTTTGTTTGCACAGAGTTAGTGCTAATCAGTCAATCAGGAAGGTTTTGGATCAAATTAATTGGCTTAATATGAATGTATACCTTATATTTAGAGGAGAAGGTCCTGGATTTGAATAGAATTGCCTTCTTGTGATGCTATTGATCAGTTTTGAAAGTAATTACTGTGACAAGGTTTGTCATTCAGGAAACTGTATTGGCAAAACATTCAGTGATTAAAGTGATTTTTGCATACATATTTTGCATATATATATATATATATATATATATATATATATATATATATATAAATCCCTATTT
Organism: Cyprinus carpio; assembly: GCF_018340385.1. Taxonomy (NCBI): domain Eukaryota; kingdom Metazoa; phylum Chordata; class Actinopteri; order Cypriniformes; family Cyprinidae; genus Cyprinus; species Cyprinus carpio. The sequence continues at coordinate 5,172,335 of NC_056579.1, forward strand.
ACTATATTTTATATTAACTATATTTTCAGATTAACACTCATACATTTAGCCTTATAACTATATATCCAAGATTTATAAATATATTCTTTTTTTTCCCTGTTTGGATATATATAAGTACTGGTCAACGATTATTATTTATTTTTTTAATCATGATTAATCGCATGGTTTCTGCGAATAATCGCATTGTTATGCACAGAATTCAATAATGAATTCAAAAATAGTGTATTGTGCACTTTTTCATTTTCATTTAAAAGTACTGCTATATGAACAAAAGTGCAATAACATTTGGTTTGCAAACACTTTAAACAAATAAGGTGCTTTTTTTACAGCAGTGTTCCTTCTACGTAGTAGCAGTTAAAATATTTATTGTAAATCTCGTGTTCTCCTTCATAGAGGTTTTCTAAGAATCAAATCCCTTTATTAGCCCACTGTGTCCAGTAGAAATGTTTCCTATTATTTGTAATTTAGTATTATACTCGAGGCTCTAGGTGTCAACCATGGGGTTTGTTTGAGGTTTTGGCGATACAATTTCCAACTTTCTCTAACAAATCTAAGAACACGATTCTGGTCAGGTACTGGTTGAGCAAGCTGTGTCCAACAGTTCCTTTTCAATATGCACCCACGCAGGGGCAATGTTAGGTGCCATATTGATTTTAGTCAACTGCAAAAGTGAAAACGACCAATGGTACCAGTCAACTCTGGGCAGAGAAAGCCCACCTGAAATTTTAGCAGAATACAATTTGGTATGATTAAAAAGGGGTTTCTTCCCTTTCCAAATAAAAGATTCTAAATTCTTATTGTACTCCTTCAGAAGTGATAGTGGTAATGCGGAGCATTAGGTGGAGCATATATGACAAATAATTAATTTATTCTGATTTACTCAAATTAATTTTATATCCTGATATTTGAGAAAAGTCATCAATTAAGACACAGATTGTGGGTACTCTTAACTGTGGGTTACTAGAGATAAGTATCATCAGCATACAGAATTATTTTCAATATTTGGGTTGCTACGTATAGCTATGGGGAAGGGAAGTATCAATTGAAAAATTTGACCGATTCTTCTCCTCCCCACAGATTCCATGTCTATCTACATTTGATAGGGACTTTCTAGAAAGTGACATCACATTACAGGAAATTAAGGATGCCATATGTGATTTCAAACAGGGGCACAAAACAGGGGTGTCCCCACTAACCCCACATTTTTGCATTGTTCTTAGAGCCATTAGCTATGATGTTATAAATGCCAATATTTCTACTAATAGAACAGATTTCATTAAAGAAATCTGGAGACATCACATTAGGGGTGTATATATTCATAATAGTATATTTCTGTCCTTCTAGGCTTAGAGTCTAGAGCTATCCATCTGCCTTCCTTGTCATTATATGTTTTGTGGACTTTAATGTCTAAGCCTTTCCTAATCAAAATAGTGACACCTCTACTCCTAGTATTAAATGTGCTTGAGTAAACCTGACCAATCCATCCCCATTTCAATATCTCAGATTCCTCAGCACTGAGGTGGGTTTCTTGCAGCATGGCTATATCAGATTTATTTTGCTTGAGATATATGAGAATCTTCTTACGTTTAATTACATGGTTACAACCTGATATATTCCATGAAATTATTTTTGTGAATACCATATCTCTTGGTTATAGATTTAATAGAGATTTAACATTGTTTTCTCCATCAGCATAATTGCACTTGCTATATGCAACTGTAAAGTCTAACCCAAAACTTCCAATATATACCCAATGTGTAATGCAAAATCTCACAACAAAAATGTCAAACCAAAAATGTACAAAAGAAAAACTAAAAGACCTAACGCCCTCCCCCCTCCAACCCTTCCCAATATTAGAATGCTATATCCCTTTAACACAGTGCTCCCAGTATGTTGACTTACTCCTCATGTTAACGATTCATTCTCCTGTGGATGTCTCCCAATTTAGATATTTTACATGTATAACAATGAACTTAGAAAGCATAGCTGAAATGAGTAAAAAAATATTCTGAAGCATAACGTTATCCAGTTCAGAATACACTCACTGTCGTAACTTAGAGGAAAATAACAAATACCTTGAATCACAAAAATATAGCGTAGAGTACCTCAGATATATTCTGTCCAAGTTACCTGCAAACTGCAGGCAGACCAAACTAAAACTGAAACGTCCTGAAGGATTCCCAGAATCAGGAATAGTTCACATGAACTTTCCTTCGGTTAGTAACAATAATTCTTATGTGATCTTCATGTAGAAGTTACACAGCTGAAAAGTTCTGAACATTTTATTACTACTGCAAGGGTCACTTTTCCTTCTGAGCAAGCACCTGTTTCTCGTAAAAGTCATTTTCGTCGTCTGGAGACTCAAAAATAAAGCTCTCTTCCTTGAATGTAACTTTAAAGGGGTCATGATGCGATTTCAAGTTTTCCTTTCTCTTTGGAGTGTTACAAGCTCTTGGTGCATAAAGAAGATCTGTAAAGTTGCAAAGACTAAAATCTCAAATCCAAAGAAATGTTCTTTGTAAGAATCATCCACGCCCTCCTAAAATGTCTCGTTTAAACATGCCCCCACATGTCTATGTCACGATGTGGGAAGATTTGCATAACACCGCCCAAATGTTCATGCAAAGAAGGCATAACCTTTTATTCTCACTGTTGCCGATGGCGCCATGTTTTGGAGACACTGTTTCGTAGGGAAAGCGAAAATACTTTGTTTGTAAATGAACCGGCAAAATGCCTAAAAACTGTCCTGTTTTGGCTGAAAACAAACATTTGGCTGAGAGGGGATCACATGAGCTCTACTGTTGCTCGTATTGGCTGTCGCTCCCGAAAGTCGCTCTTCATTTGCATAAAGTTGAAGGCTTTTCAACTTTGTCACATCGCTGGACACGCCCCATCAAGTCGCCAACGGTCGCCGGAAAGGATGTTCCTCAGGGATGTTCAGAATGCAGGTTACAATCTGTTAGATCCGTTCTCCAGATCGTCCATACGCTCCATTAAAAACGAGATGTTTTGAGCTTTAGGGGAGTTAATGGTAGATTCCGCCGCCACAAGACGTCCAAAGTTTTTAGCAACAATGGTTTTCAGCTGATGTTAGCCGACTCTTGAAAGATTTTACTGTGTCATGCAAGGCATCCACCGATGTTTGCAGAGGTTTGACTGAATTTAGAATCAGGGCAGCCATGGCCTCCTTTATGGCTGTCAAATGTCTGACTTGACTCAATGTATTTTGCCCCGCCACCAAACATATGATTCGACTATCAGCTGAATATCGGCAAGATTCGAAAATTCTGATTTGACTATGAAAATGGGACGCCCCTAATATATATACATATTAAATCAGTCATATTTCAAGATTGATACAAATGAATTGGCACCTCTCATCAAAAAGCCACATGATTTGATGCATCATTCATGACAACACTGCAAGGTAAAATGCGATAAAGTACTAAAGTTTAATATCTAGGGTAAAGGGTTTGTTCAAATGACACAAGTATGAGCAACAATAATAGTGATGATTTCCTGAGCAATGACCACTAATGAAAGCCATTATAATCAATAAAGGGGGCTGAATGTGTCTCAAATGCTATTTCTAAGCATATGTCAGGGCTCAGAAAGGTTGTGAAGGATTCCTGTCTGCTGCTGGGAGAGCAGATAGCTAGATTACGTGGAAAATTGCTTGTATCAGCGCTCCCTATAATCCTAATAAGTACTTAATGTACAGCGAGCCACTTCCAGTTGACCTTTATGTTTTCCATTTAGCATTAAGGTAAAAAATGGCCATGCGGCAGTGGCTTATTAAGAGATTGATTAAATGAGAGGCACAATGCCCGAGTCCATGCAAACCAAACATTCAGCATTTTTGCCATCTTACAGCCATCCATTAATTTTCTGCCACATTTATTGGTTGATATACAATAAATAAGGAGCCGTAAATTCTCAGTTAGTGCAATGAGAGGTGAGTATGTTTTGCTCTTCACCAGCACGAGAGGCTCCTTATAGATTAGGTGTTCATAATGCACAATGGGAAATGTCATAATAATGTCATGCATGATCCTCACCATCACTCGCTGTTCTCCGGTCAGATCTGGTGAATCACAGAGCAGCTGAGATTCAGAGACTGTTAACAGACAGGGCGTTTCTCCAATCATCACACTGTAATTCAGGCGGACGTTGCCAGGAGCAGGAGGGATGAGATTCTTGCCCTTTTTACAGATAAAAGCACAGAAAACTGAATTCACTAAAAAGTGATCAAAATAATTTGAAACTTTCAGGTTATATTTCACCCCCAAATTAAAAAATTCTGTATGATATAAATCATAAATGCTATAAATCATATATAATTATACTATATATGAAATAACTGTATATCTTTAAATGGTATAATATTTTTTAAAACAAAGCATTTAAAAAAAAGAACCTTATATTTTAACTTTTTAAAAACATTAAAATTTTCAATACTGTGACATTATGTGTTTATTGTATAGTAGCACATTTAAACCCCTTTCCTTAATTTTATGTTATGCAAAAATAAACAGTTTAAATTGTGAAGTACATCTGTAAGGCATAAGTCATATTTGGTATATTAATTTTAATTTATGCAAATTTTTAAAATAATAATTAAAAACTATGACGTGGGAATTTGGGAATTTGCTTAATTAAAAAAAATCCTAATTTAATAAAAATCCTTAATTCTTAATGATCATTTTCTTGTACAATAAATACATATCATTTTGCATTATGGAAAAAATTATATTGGAGCAAAATACAACATTCTTCATGAGATACACTGAAATTAAAAATTAGAAAATGTAAATACAGGATGATGAGATTATGACAAAGGTCATGCCTTCAAGATGATGGGTGATCCTGGTTTGACCTCCAGAATCCCAGCATTCCCAAGGGGATCAAAAGTAGGGTTTGGATAGTATGAGAAAGGAGTTCCATTGAGGATGAGGAGGGTGGACACATGGTCCAGGATAAAGCCAAACTCATCCGGGTGAACTCCACAATCTGGAACCTGCCGTTTGGTGTAGATGATGCCCGGAGCCAAGCATGTCATCACAGAGTCATTCACCACCGTACAAACCTACAGAGGAACATCCCAACATTTGTTCTAATCACGTAAACAACAAGCTGTTCATACTGATGGTGGGGGCAGAGAGGAGAAGGACAGCTGGTGGGGAACTCACGTTTGTGGTCTCTACTCCTCCGTATTTGGCTCTGACTTTGGGTTCCTGAATGGTTAGCAGATTGGTTCCTGTGACCGCGAGGGTGGTGCTGCCACTATCAGAACAAACAAGCAAGTTTCACAAGTTTCATACCTCAAACTGAGTGACTCTGCATATATAACTGTGCGCCTGCTTCTAGTGAGTCTGGGAATTTGGGCTCTAGTGAACAGTAAGCAGCAAAATGTTGGCCTTCTAAAATATCTACTTTAGTCAAAATTTAATGCAACATGCATACATATTCTGTACAGATGTAAGGCTAGTGGGTGATTAATAAACACAATGCTTATTAAGGTAGAAACTGAATCATACGTTAAAAAGTATAATAAATAAAAGTTAAAAAACTTTCAATACTTTCAATATTTAACTTTTAATTCCCATTTCAACTAAGACATAAGCACTGCAATCATTAAATATTCATAAATAAATATATAAATAAAGGCAAAAAGTAAAACATTTTGAGAAAAAAAGCAAAAAAATAATTATTAAAAAAAAAAATTAAAACATGGCTTTAAGATCAGTTCAGTTCTCAGTTATCAGTTCTCGAACTTGCCATATATTCTTTGTGCTAATTAGACTACTGAGTCATTGACATATGCTAACTCTCTATCGGAAACAGCTGTGAGTGAGTTTCTGTCCATGTGCAGCATTCCAGTTCATTCATTTATGAAATTCTATTAGGCTTAGGAAGCTGTCTTTGAAGTTAGCAAGACATATTAGCCTTTGTAGACAGCAGACAGTGAGGTGTCTCACTAGGGTTTGGAACAGAGCCAGTTAGTGTGTGTGAGACTGTGTTAACGTACTTAATGATGCTCCAGTTGGGCTCTACGCTGGAAATGGTTGGATCTTCAGTGTAAATGTATCGTGTATCGCTGGTGACCTCGGCCTTGTCAATGAAGAGCTTGACGGATGAAGCTCCAGAGCCTGATGCTGACGGTGGCGTCACGCACACTATCTCACGCACCGTTCTCCTGTTGGAACAAAACATGAAGTTAAATGATACAAAACCAGAAATATATGAAGACATTTTCATAAGTGTGCAATTTTTTATT